>NC_141677.1:75424323-75879323 GCF_028749965.1 Puma concolor
TATCAGACTTGTAGAAGAAGCCATAATAACATTTTTGTGACAGTGGGTAGCAAATATTTCAACACCAAAAGCATGATCCATGGAAGGACAAAAACAATGGACAAACTTGACCTCATCAAAAGTCAGAACTTCTGCTCTTTACAAGACAGTTAAGAAAATAAAGAAAAACAAGAAACCGCAACACATTAGGAAAAAACATTTGCAAATCCTGCATCTAATAATAAAAGACTTGTCTCCAGAACTGAAATAAAGAGCTCTCCAACAAAGACAAGGAGAGAAAAATTTTTTCCAATGGACACCATGTTTTAATAGAAGCTTCACCAAAGAAGACACACAGTGCAAATAAGTTTATAAAGGATGCTTAAATTCAGTCATTAGAGAAGGAACACGAACACTACAATTTAAAAATCATGGCACACTTATTTGAATGGCTACAAGGAAAGAAAGGAAAGGAAGGGAGAAAGGAAGGAAGGAAGGAAGGAAGGAAGGAAGGAAGGAAGGAAGGAAGGAAGAAAGAAAGAACCTCCTGACAATACCCAGTGCTTGCAGAGACATGGAGAAGCAGAGACCTCAGCCACCGCCAGTGGGTTCCAAAATGATAACAGCCACTTTAGAAACCAGTTTGGAAGTTTCTTATTAAATTAAATATACACTTGTCATAAGACTCAACGATCCTACTTCTAGGTATTACTCAAGTGAAAGAAAAGCTTATGTTTACACAACACAAAAACCTTAGGGGAATGTTTACAGAGGCTTTATTCATCATCGCTGAGGCTGAGAACACCTCCCACATCCCTCAGTTGGTGGAACAGGTAACCTGTGACAGATGCATGCAGGGGCCCACTCCCTCAAAGGTACGCCAGGTACCGTCACGTGTGATGTCGCATGAATGTCACATGATGTGATAAGGGGGGCACTTCACCTCTGTAGAGTTCTCCCCAAACGCACGGGTATGAAAAACAAGAAAAGATTGAGGCATGGTCACTGTTTTGCTAGAACAGAAAAAAAAAAAGCGGGGGGGGGGGACATTAACGGGAAAAATGATTCCAAACAGAGTCAGAAGTTCAGTTAATAGTCATATATCAATGTTGGTGTCTTCGTTCGTGTCATGGTAACGTAAGATGGCAACGTTCGCCAAAACTACCACCTACTAAGGGTACCTAGGAACTTTGTACTCTCTCTGCAACTTTTCTGTAAATCGATAGTTATTCCAAACTAAAAAAAAAAAAAAAAAAAAAAGTTAAAAAAAAAAAAAGTACGCTGGCCCCATAGCAAGCACTCAATCGATGATGAGGATGATGGCGATTCTTTTGAGGTGAAATCGGTAGGAAATGTAGACTATACAACGTCCGTCTGAGGTTGTATGATAACTCGTAGATGGTAAAAGGCTCTTACAAGTGTCATTTCACACATCGAGTTGTAACAGTTCAGAGTTGGAAGGGATGGAAGTATTATCTGGTCCAACCCCTTCATTTTCCAGCTGAAGAAACAGAAGCCCAAGAAAAAGAAGAGGAGAAAAAGTACTGGTGATCAAAATAGAAATCACGGTAAGAATTGCAAAAGTAACAGTCATAAATCCCAGTGAGCAAAATCACACAGTGTGAGCCCTGTTTTAGGTGCTTCCACATGTCCTCTGATTCGTGACTTCCCTACAGGACGTTTTATAATTGTCTTGCAGAGGGGGGAAGCGGGAGGTCAGAGAGGTTAAGTCACTTGCTCAGGATCACACAGTTTGCAAGGCTGAGTCCCCTGAACTCAGGAAAAGAAAGGGAACTCAGAGGCATCGAGCACCTACCATGTAGCAGGCGAGATGCCAAATGCCCCTCGAACCTTAGCTCATTTTAGCGCCCACACAGTTCTACAAGATCTGTATCCTTATCCCAAGCTCATCAATGAGGAGCTCGAGGTCTGTGTAATCCTCCCGTCACCCAGTTGGCAGGCGGCAGAGCTGAGATTCGAACGTGGGTCCGCCGGATCCCAATCCTGTGCTCTCTCTAGCAAACTAGTTTTCTTTCAATACCAGCAGAAGCGGCCAGGCAACTGGAGCCCCTGCCTTTTCATTCACTTTTTATTCCACATTCAGGAAAGGTTAGCTTTCCTTTCAAGCAGCTTCTACTATTTTCTATCCCACAAGCAGAAAAAGACGTCTTCTCTCCATAATTCCTTAAGACGCCGGGAGCTGACCTAGGGCTTTTAAGATCCTCGGGACACAGGATGACAACCGTGTCCATTTTGCAAATTTCAAAATTCATCCAAATACCTAGAAAGTATTAACAGCGTCAGCGAGATGTTAACATGACAATATTAGCTGTGGCTGATGTCTGATGCTTCGGCCAAGCTCTTTACTGGCCGCAGCCAGAGGGTATGAAAAGTGTTACATGTATTTAGACATATTGGGGAAACATACAAAGCGATCATCTGTTTGTATCCCTCTCCCATATGTGGCCACAAGTGGAACACATTGAAAAGGTTACGGGAGATCAGGAGATTTAGTGAACTGGGCACAATACAGCTTTGTGGTCCGGTTTATTTTCTCATGACAATGTAAAATATAGATTGAGATAAACTAAAATCCCTCGTATTTGGTTTTATAGCTTAAATTCATAAATTCTCTGCATTCATTAGAAAGCGATGTACTATCGGCACCCACTTGAAAAGATAGCATCCCGAGGGACAGATACAAGGATATTAAAAAAAAATCCTGATCAAAGAAATATTGCTTCTTTTCTCCTCTCATTGAGCAGATGTGCACTGTGTCCAGAGAAAGAAATAGAAAAATTCCTGAGTGATTTATTTGATGAACCTAGTTTTAACCGAGGTTGTATGCCTGATATCATGACGGGGGTTATTAGTTTCTAGTTGAAAATGACCAGAGAGAATCTTGTTCACTTCATCAATATGGTCCATTTATAGGTTGTCAGGGAGGCCACGCTGTGCCGGCACAGCACTCTGTCTGAGAGTTATTTCTCTATTAGATGGTTGCTGTCTTTGCCGTGAAGACTTCTGGCTATTTAAGAAAACCCAGACCAGAAAGACGTGTCTGTTCTTTCCTAGCATTTAAGACATTAAAAGCAGATGCATCACTTAGAAAAATGACTCTTTTATTCAGAGGCCCCAGTGCCACCGAAAGAGGCACCACCAAAGCCCCCTTTTGCTACCAAAGAAAGAAAACAAAGATTTTTTAAAACACCCACAGTTTTTCGACGCAGAAGATTGACTTCTGCTTTTGCTAAAAAAGAACACTTTGTATAATCTAGGGGTTCCCAGACTTCACGAAACAACAAAACTATTTTTAAAAAGTGGCAAGGGGAGGTCTCCATTGCATTGCCAAATTAAATTAATTTTGCCAAGTCAATATCCCCCCGCAAATGTTCTATATTGTGTCCATCATCCTATAAAGAAAGGACACTTTAACACACACACACACACATACACACACACAATTTAAAATAACGTAAACATTTTAAAAGAACACAACCTCAGAAAGGAACTATTCCTTTCTGTGACAAAGAACCCAGAGGCGCTTTCTCCACGGACTAAAGAAGCTATTGTCACTTATCCGTGAATGATCTTTGGGAACCACAGGAAGATCTGGTAAGATCTGTGAGGACCGATATTGACGTTAGGGGTGAAAACTGCTCATTCTGAAAAGTTTCGGGACTATTCCGTAACACTTTGCTAACTTGTTACAGCACAACCAGAAATAGAAATAATAAAAATATAATAATGATAATAAGTAGATAACACCATTTATTTAGTATATGCTGGATGCCAGCTCTTTACAATGGGTTTGCTGTGCTGATACGTTTTAATTCTTGCAAGAACCTATGAAATCAGTATTATCCTGGTCACTGTCTGCATTAGACAACGGTGCCTAGAGAAGTCACATAGCTGGCCCAAGGTAGTCAGTGATCGAGCCTGTCCAGTCCCCCTGGGTCCGAATCCCACACACCGACCACTCTGCCCCCTGCCTCCTGAGGATGATGAGCTATCACGCTGCCTTGGCTGCGGGTCTCTAGTCCCCACATGTGCTCGGGGTCTCTTGTTCTGTCTTCCAACCCTCAACCCTTAGCATAGCGCCGGACAGACAGTAGACAGTGGATGCCTATTTCTAAACAATTGAATAAACGGAGGCTCCTCGTCTGGGAAATTTGTTTTCAAACACAGTGTGGTGTGAGAAGTATATGAGATTAAAGAAGACAAAAGCGAGATCATACACGTAAAATGCTTCAAACCGTGCCTGACCCAACATAGGAAGCCCTTGGTATATGCAAATGTCTTCCGTGACGGGTGTTAAGAAATCAGCTCCCCTTTGAGAAAGCGGTCGTGGCTGGGTCTGCGGATGAAGTACCTAACAGAGGAATCGTCTCACCAGACGTCTTCCATAGAAGGTTTTTGTTTTTGGGTTTGTTTTTTTTTTTTAATCAGAAATTGCAATGTATAAAATTCCCACGTGCATCCCTTTTCCGTTCTTCTTCTGCTCTACGTGTTATCATTAAAACACATTATGACCTCACCGTATCAGATATATCGAATGATGTATATGCGTCAGTATATAACAGAACGCCCCTTATCTCACGGATGAAGGACGTGCGACTTCATAATACAACAGCAATCCTTAGGCCTGCCTTGATGAAAAAAAATTGAAAACGCATATTGCTTTGTTGAGCCCCAAAGGGAAATTTCAAGAGGTTGAAAATTGGGGTTCTCTTGTGTAGAAGACAGAAGAACAAACTCTTATTTGGAAAGCAGAATTGATCATTGCTGTTTAGCAAGAGCTCCCTGACCTTCTCTGGGGCTCTCCTTTATGGATATCCTTTCGAAGCTGGAGCTTAGGAATGTATTTTTCATTTACGTCCAGGGTGCCCTGAAAGCTGAAATTACAAGTGAGATTACACGACCAGCATCAGAGGCATTGCATTATTCTCCCAAAACTTGCTGGAAATTTCCCAAGATGGCAGTGAGAAAACTATTACAAGATCCATTTGTCTCTGATTTCTGCACCCTAAGTTACACGGGATGCCGGGGACCGTCATTCCCAAGGCACGCCCCGGGGACCAGATTGAGAAGGTGATGCTCACGCTGTGTTTTATTTCAGTTAGCAATATTCCTTTCCTCCCCTGGAGAGATGTTTGTCTGAGCAAAGCAGCCCTGGCTGCTGAAATGACTCCTAAATCTCCATCAGCAGGATGGAGGGACAAGGAGGCCCTTCAGATGGGTCAAAGTGTTGAAAGTTGGGGTTACCCACTGTAACAGCTTATAAACTTACAAATGCCTCAGTTCAGCAGGCTACACTGTGGATAACAACTTCATTGTGTTTTGCCTTATAAGACAAAGAGAGATTCTCAAAATAAAAAGGAGAAGAAAATTAAATTTGGGATATGTGGATTTATGCTGGTTTATTTCGCCCTAGGCCCAAACAGGCTCATTTCTGGCACACAGTACCCTGTGTTTGGGCACAATGCGATTTCAGCATAGTGAGCTTTACTCTGTGGTACGAGGAGGTGAGCAACCATTTCCTTCTTTGCTCACAGACGCAGAAACGTTAGTGACTTCAAAGTAACGAACAGTTAAATACTGCCTATAACATCATCTCACCAGCTAGACAATGGATCCACTGGGTTTTATAGAAATAAGTTCACAAATATATATTTTAAGAACAATAGGTCAATTGAGAGACTATTTCCGATAGACCATAGATAGAAAAGATCTTTCATAGATAGATATGTATAGAAAAAAGGATCACTTTTTTTTTTCACAGACAACATCTATTTGCCAAAGCTTATAGGTCCACTAAAAGCATCTTTTTTGCAACTTCTTCATGAATAAATTAAGCAGAAAAATCCTATAGTAGCATCCACTTTGCCTATGTAGACCACTTCCATTCAGGGATAATATAATGTGCCAGATCATCTCAACCCCCAGGTGAGGAAATACCAGACTCTTATCATTTGAAACCCCATTCCAAAGAGACTCATGTGAAGGACACAGAAAACAAAGCTGATGTTTGTTTTGTCGTTTTCAAAATAGCCTCAAACACTTGATGCCTGACTGGCCCCGGCGTTTATGCAGCAAATTAAAAAAAAAAAAAAAATTAAATGACAAAGAAAACGAGAAAAGCCTCTTCTCTGTACGAGATCAGGCGCTGAGGGTTATTTTGTTAAAAAGCTCCGTCCAGAATCAGCTGCTCCTCCCTCCTCCCGCTGGCTCCCTTTCAGTTTCCTTTAAAGGTTTTTGTTTTTGTGGTTTTTCCAACCAATTCCGTTTGCACTTGTGAATGATAATGAACTGGTGCTTTCAGAGGAACTTGAACTTCTTGGATAAAAGATGTGCTCCATGTTTAAGTTGTTAACATTGACATGATTCTCTTCAGAGTCTGGCCCTATTAACTTGATTCCTGGGTCACTGTTTATTGTCCTAGCCTGTCACAGAGCTTCGTGGCAAAAGGTCGCATCAGAACGAAAGAACCCAAGTGACGGAGACAGAATGACTGATCTTTTGATGAAATAGCTGCTGTCCTTTGCGCTCAGTCCAGGGTGGACGGCACAAAATGCTCCTGACTGCAACACCCGACAGATTATTTTCAAGCTCGTCGAACATCTGCAAACCTGGGTAGGTATCAGTGTCCTTAAACAGGTCCCTGCCCCTCGAGTCTGAGATTCTACTTCTAATTCTTGGAAGCAGCTAGCAAAACATGCAAAGATTTATGTTCCAGGCCAGTCATTTCAGCTTTGTTTACAAAAGCAAAACACTGATGACAATCTAAATGTCCAACTATTGGGGATTATCTAAATCAATTCCATTACCATACGTCATGCCACAATGCAAAACCATACCTTCGAATAATATTTACTAAATCCGGGGCGGGGGGGGGGGAGGGAGAGATCACAGCTTATTGTTAAGGAAATTACGCATTTAAGAAAATACAGCGGTGAGTCAGATTGTAAGACATATTACATATTTGCGTCCAGGTAACCACAAATCCCGCATGTGCTCACCGGTGGGTGTGCGGGGGGGAGGGGGATTATTTTTATTCATTCTGGATATTTTGCCCTATTTCCTACATTTTCTGCCTTAAACACATATTTCTTTGATACTCAAGCAACCCCCTCCCCCCCCAAACTCCATAAACGTTACTTGTGAAAATCAGCAAGGATGCAAAGCCCTTGCAATTACATATTTAATCGGCTGCACGGGTCCACGGTCAAGTACGTCGACGAGCCCCCTTGCAAACCTGTCTCACTCCGCTGTTCCAGGCCTTGTATATAGTTGTCAAAAGGGGGTCCCATCACGCGCTGCTGCGGCTCCCAGCCCTTTATTAATGCCACATGTGCTCTTGTAAGGTTAAGTTATTAAGTGATAGACAATAATTGTCTCTATTCCAAAGTAGACGTTTCATTTCACTCGGCTCATGTGGATCTATTTCGGTATCATTTATCACAACGGCTTTTTAAGAACCATCTCAGTGGGTTGCTTCTCTTGTCCCTCCCTTTGAATGCAAGCCGACCTGAACGGCCCCAGTAAGAAATTAAATATAATTACCTACGGAATCGCACAGGGCAGAATGGGATCGCGCCAGCTTCCCGAGTGGAACAAGGCGTCTGGGGCCCCCTCGTTCTCGTTCGTCCCCGGAGTCAACTTGCCCTGCATTTCCTCCCTCGTGGAGAACGCTTACATGCAGCCCCACAATGACCTGTTTAGTCGGTGGTGGAAAATTATGTCATTTGCAAGCAAGCTTTCAGCTGTGATATTTTATAATTGTTAAGATGAAAACCCGATAATCCTCTCCCCCTTCACATAAACTGCAATCCATCTTTAAACCTGTGATAATTCCTCAAACCTGCCGCTTAATAAACTAACAAACCCCAGGCCTATGTGATTTTTACGGGCGTCAATCTTTGATCAGCCAAGCTGAAATGGGTCTGATAAGGGGACGCCCTTGCACTCTGGGAGTCTCCACTCGAGTGGGTGATTGCCGCTTCCTCCTGGTCCTCAAGTGCCAAATAAGCAGAAGTCTTCCCGAGCTTCTTATCTCTTTCACTTTCTTCTCGAGATCTCTGTCGCTTTAATCCGGCATGTCTGCCGCTGGTTAACAAGGAAATCCTATGTCAATTATCGCCAACAACTTCCTGCTGCGTAGCAGTGGGGAATCAAAGCGTCGGAGAGCCTTTTCACACCAGAGAGCGGTGCAGGGCCTAATTAAATGGCCCTCATATCCTGCAGCCTGGTGGAGGCCACATGATAGATAGCTAATGAAAGATAGCCTAATTTTTTTTTTCTGAGCACCGTTTGGAGGCTGGAGGACTGTCCAGCGGGTCGCAGGTGAGCCCCCGGGGTGGGACCGCATGGGCCTTTTTTTTTTTTTCCCCCACTGCTGCTAAATTTAGTGGGTCTGTTGTCAGCACCGGACAGGGGATGGGAAGGGGGCCAGCCTTCGGGAAGATCGCATCTTCCTCGAGTTGTTCCATAAGCCGGAGGTCCGAATGGAGAGGGGGAGGGACGTTCCGGAAGATACCGCTGGACGTGAAGTTCAGGCCTGGACCGAGACCCCTGCCCGTGGAATGACTCACCTGGCGGGGACATAAGAGAGTCCCCCTCCCACCGAGGAATTCGCAGCTAATGTGATGCTGCTTTCAAAACATCCTCTTATAAGATCCCTGCAAATCATTCCCTTCAAATGACATTCTTGCTATGTAGACAAACGAATCTATATATAATTCTATATACGACTATCTAGTAACTACCTATAATAATTAATATATACCAATATACAACTATTATAACTCTACGACTAATATATCACTCGTTTTTTTTTGTTTTTTTTTGTTTTTTTTTTTTTATCTTTGTGACTCACATTTTCTCTGGCTAGAGCAGTGGTTCTCAGAGTGAGGTTCCCTGGGCAAGCAACTTGACCCGGGAACTTGTTAGAAATGCAGATTTCTCAGGCCCCACTCTAGACCTACTGAATCGAATACCCCAGGGGTGAAACCAGTAACCTAGATTTTAATACACCCTCCAGGTGATTCTGAAGCATGCCAAAATTTGAGGACCACGGATCCAACACACTTCTAAGAACGTCCTTGTAGATGGCCAGTTCGAGTTGTTAATCTTAACATCGCCATTCATTAAAAAAAAAAAAAAAAAAATCCAGCACGCTACATAATGGACACCCTCCGTGATTTAACCTGACTTTATGTCTGTCTACCTTTTACCAAAATGCATATTTACGAAGCTAGAATCACTTCCTGAGTTGTGACTCATGATGTGGTACCTTACCGAGTGGGGCAATTTCTGCTTTAATTTAAGGAAGTAGGGGGTGACAAGTGGGGAGTGTATCCACTGACATGTTTAAATCAATTTTCTAGAGTTGTGATTCTTAGGCTTTTGGATTAACAACAAAATTCAAGGTACCACATAGAGTTAGTTGCTTTTTATTTTGTAATGGGCAATGTTGATCTTCTCTGACATTTCATACGAGAAAAGACATTTTTATTATTTTTTCATATCAAATTTATTGTCAGATTGGTTTCCATAAACACCCAGTGCTCATCCCAAAAGGTGCCCTCCTCAATACCCATCACCCACCCTCCCCTCCCTCCCACCCCCCATCAACCCTCAGTTTGTTCTCAGTTTTTAAGAGTCTCTTATGTTTTGGATCCCTCCTTCTATAACTTTTTTTTTTTTTCCTTCCCTTCCCCCTGGTCTTCTGTTAAGTTTCTCAGGATCCACATAAGAGTGAAACCATATGGTATCTGTCTTTCTCTGCCTGACTTATTTCGCTTAGCATAACTCTCTCCAGTTCCATCCACGTTGCTACAAAAGGCCAGATTTCATTCTTTCTCATTGCCACATAGTACTCCATTGTGTATATAAACCATAATTTCTTTATCCATTCGCCGGTTGATGGACATTTAGGGTGTTTCCATAATTTGGCTAGAGAAAAGACATTTTTAAAACTGACGAAAAGATAATAGTAAGGACAAAATTTTAGAATAAAAGCCAATCCTTTCAAGGAAACGAGTTTTTGTCTATGAAAAGCTCATTATGTTGCCTTTATTTTCCTCTTTTAATAAAAGATTTGTGTGTTCTTTGCTATCAAATGGTATCAGTTTCCCAACCAGTGTCTAGAAATGGCCAATGTAGGGTTGATTTAGAAAAGAGGGGTGGTGGACGTCGGGGGGGCTCAGTCAGTTTAGCGTTGGACTTTGTCTCAGGTCATGATCATGAGTTCGAGCCCTGCCTTGGGCTCTGTGCTGACATCTCAGAGCCTGGAGCCTACGTCAGATTCTGTGTCTCCCCCTCTCTCTGCCCCTCCCTTGTTCATGCTCTCTCTCTCTCTCTGTCTCAAAAATAAATAAACATTAAAAAAATGAAAGAAAGAAAGAAAAGAAAAGAAAAGAAAAGAAAAGAAAAGAAAAGAAAAGAAAAGAAAAGAAAAGGGGTGGGTCATGCTTATGCAGTGGCTCTTGACCTGGGCTGCCTATGAAAATCACCCAGGGGAGCTTTGAAACATCTCCATGCCTGGGTACCACCCCCACAGATTTTGATTTAATTGGTCTACTTTGACATCGGCATTTTTTTTTAAGTTTATTTATTTGAGAGAGAGAACACAGGCAGGAGAGAGACAGGGAGAGGGAGAGACAGAGAATCCCAAGCAGGCCCCGTGCTGTCAGTGCAGAACCTGATGGGGGGGGCTCGATCCCGCGAACCGTGAGATGGTGACCTGAGCCGAAATCAAGAGTCAGATGCTTAAGCCCCCCAGGCTCCCGGACATCAGAATTTTTCTAACGTGACAACTATTGCTTTAATGTTTGTAAACCATCTCGTTCTACGGAGCTTCTCAAACTTTCCCAGGTGCACACTTCCCCCAGGGGATCTCTTCGAAATGAATGCAGCGGCTGTTCAGTAGATCCGGGCTGGGGCCCAATATTCTTCGTGTCTCACCACCGCACTGGGGATGCTACTGTCGTTGGTCACGCTTTGAGTATTGAGCACCTGCAGCCCTGACCTCAAAGGATTTCCGAGCGCCTCGCAGAAAGCCCGGTGCCTCTCCCAGCACCAGGAGAGGGCCACCAGCCTGGATTTCCTGGAGAGGAGAGACCACCCTCTCAAGGTCAAGCTGGGAGCACATGGCTGATCGAGCTCCCGGGCTGATGGGGATCCTCACTATAGAGGCAGCCACAGGCATCCCCCTAGCGAAACCTCAGTCCTCTCATGGTCCCTCTCATGGTTTCCATATGTGTTTTGCGGTTACTTTGGCCATTCTGCGGTAAAGTAGACGCCTAAATTTGGCAGACATTCATGCTGTGTTGGTGGCCAAAGAGGTGGAGTGAGGGTGACAGAAAAACTATGGAGCCGAAGCCTGGTGCTTAGAGGATGACTCCAAATTTTCTTCGCTGGCCTAAGCGCTTCCTGACGAGACACCGACACAGCCAGGACAGGATGCCCAGACCTGCTGAGATGACGCCCACAGCCAGCCACAGGGATGTGGACTCAAGTTCTTTTTCCTGCGCTATAACTCACTTTGTACATGACATTGTCTCCCACTTGGGCAATTTATTTAACTTTCTGGGAAACTCAATGTCCTTATCTCTAAGATGGGGTAATATTAGCCACCTAAATCAGAGGCTGTTTAAAAGTTGTTTTTTGTTTTTTGTTTTTCAGGTCTATCCATTTATTTTTGAGAGAGAGAAAGAAAGAGAAGGAGAGAGAGAATCCCAAGCAGGCTCTGCACTGTCAGCACAGAGCTAGACCCGGGCTTGAACTCACAAACGTGAGGTCATGACCTGAGCCGAAACCAGAGCTGGGCACTTAACCGACTGAGCCACCCAGGCGCTCCCAGAGGGCGGTGTTAAGGATTAGATGAGGTGATACTTAGCAAGAACACTCTGGGAGTTATTTAAACCATTAGGGTTTTCAAATTAGGGTTGGATTCAAATTAGATTAGGGTTGGAAGAGACCTCAGAGGCGGTCTGGTTCATTGCACCCCATTTGACAGACAATATCAAATAAGTAATATCAAAATAAGTAAAAATAAAAAAAGACTGCTCAGTAACGTTTTTTATGTAGTTTAAATTAGGCGTTTCAGTAGTTTAACTCAGTTTAACTCTTGATGTCTTACAATCTTTACATAGAACATTTCTATAGCAAATCACACACACACACACACACACACACAGAGTTCATAAAAGGACTTCGAAATAATATTTTCAGTAATGCCAATAACTCAAGTGGTGTGGTGTCTACATCAGTTGTAGTTTCTATGCTTGGAATTTGAAATGTTTTATTTTTTATTTTCATTTTTCAAGATTTCATTTTTTTAAACAGCTCCTTTAACGTTGAGAAGTTTTTAAAAAATTTTTAGCGTTTCTTTTTTATTTTTTTTAAACTTAGTTTCCTTTAACATGGAGAAGTCTTTATTTTAATTTTTTTTTAACGTTAAGATTTTATTTTTAAGTAATCTCTACGCCTGATGCGGGGCTCAAACTTACAATCCCCTGAGATCGGGGGTCACACGCTCTACCAACTGAGCCAGCCAGATGCCACTGAAAATGTCTTAGTCTCTTGAGGCAATTTAGTGTCCAACTATAGCTTTAAAAAAATCTCACTGGTGCCTGAGCTCACCCTGAAAGCACGGGAAAGTCATGCTTTAGGGATGTGCCCCACAGGCCCAGAGTGCCCTGCAGAAGAACAGCTGGGAGTCCTCCTCGGGCTTAATAAACCCCTTTTTCTAGTGTTACTGAGGACGAGTTAAGTTCTGAGCAAATAGTAGTTCTTCCTCCCATTTAATACCCTCTGCCTCTAGATATAACAGTTGGCACCAAACGGAGTTAATTCCATCTCCAGCATAGTTCTTGAATTTATCCTGAGCTCTCCTTTAATCCAGATGCTGTCACATCACTCACCTGCTTAGTATTATTCAACATGTCATTTTCATGGGATAAAAGCTAAACTCCTCGTAGCTCCATACTTCCTAGTACAGATGGGGATACAACCCCATCTATGACTAGATACTATTGTTATCTTGATTTCACAGATGAGAAACTGAGGCACAGGAAAGCTAGATTCATTGCTCAGCTACAGAGTGAGGGAACTTGGACTGAGATTCAAGACACTAAGACACTAAATGATTGCAAACTGGATGCTATAGCCCCAGCCATCACAACTGTATCCCAGGAAGGAAGAAGGGAGAAGCACAGTGACAAAAGCCTCACCTAATAGCTTCGGCCTTCATGCCACTCTCATGAACTTAGTCATATGGCCAGTCACATGCAGGGAAGGTTGGGAAATACAGTTTGTTTGTTTGTTTGTTTTCTCGTGTTGGCGTAGGGCTCCCCTCAACCAAATCAGGGTTTTGTTAGCATGAAAAGGGGAAAGGTGAACATTGGGTGAAATACCAGCCATCTCTGCCATGAGGCATGACATTCTCATTCATTCTGGGGAAGAATTTCTTCATTCCCACCTTGGCTGAAGGACCCCCTACCTATCAGGCTGGCTTTTTGCCTTCCGGTTTCTTCTCTGGGATACAAGCTAATGTGGAGTGCCCAGCAGCACATTTGTCACTCCTCTGGGAGTGGGAGTGACAAGTTATAAAGCAGCCATAAACATGGTTACACAATTGGCTTATCAAAAGAAGATGGACAAAACAATGTACATCATACAGTTTAGCTACGATTCTACTTGATCTGTGACCCTATAAAAACCATCATTCACCCGTGTCCTATTCCTAAACGTTCCACTCACACTATGCCTGGCTTCTTGGTAAAGTATATACCAGCACCACATTTTCTCATTTTTTTTCTCTCTCTCGCTGATTTTGATGCAGTCCTGTCTACTCGTTTACATTAGTACATTGACGTCAACACTTTCACCCGCAGGTGCATGGGCTCACCCCATGAACTTCACCTGAAAAAACATGTATCATGGTGTCACAGAACTAACAGTTACTGAGATTTAATTTCCTTTGAATTTTTTTTTTCGTAGCAACAGTAAACTGACTTCTGCCCAGCATTCCAGAATGTTCCAAAAGATAACAGTTGTGGAGAATTCCGGGGGCACTTGTTCCTACACTGAGATGTAAGCCAGTTGCTATTAGAATATTTTAACAGATGAAGACCTGAAGTAAACTTGGGATTTCCTTCACAATTCTAATTTGAGTGTTTTCATTTTAAATGAATAATTGAAAATGTCAAACATGTTCCTTTGTGTGTGTGTGTGTGTGTGTATATATATATATATATATATATATGCATATATGTAAATATTTCATATTATCACTTTTTTTTTTTAAGAGAGAGAGCACAAGCAGGAGAGAGGGGCCGAGGGAGAGAGAGAATCTTAAACAGGTCCCATGCTCAGCGTGGAGCCTGACTGGGCTGGATCCCAGGATCTTGGGATCAAGAATCAGATGCTCAGTGCTCCTCATATTATCAGATTTTCATGCAGGAGTTTGTTACAGATTCACAGGGAAAAGGGAAAGGGTGAGAACCATTTCACCATGTATCCCTATTTCAATTCTGGTGAATTAGTTCCGCGTTACGTATACCGACGACATGGGGACAGAGGAAACAAAGACATTTTCCTAGAGGGAAAAGTGCACAACTTTGGAGTGAGACCAGTGTTTGAAAACAGGCTCAGATGTTTATTGGCAAACTTCCTAACCCATGTCAAATGAGAGTTTTCTCATCTGCAAAATAGGACGACAAGGGGGGTGATGATAACAACTACCATTTATGGAGAATTTCTCATGGGCCATATGCTAAATGTATTACATATATTATCTCACGAAGTCTCATCACAATCCAGTAATGTAATTACTATCATCAGTATTTTTGTGGTACTGCCTGGATCGGTGATCTAGAATGAGTAACAACCCCTGAAGATTTAGTGGTAAGCAACAACCATTTCCTTGGTTCACTGTGAGTTGAAAATTTAGGCTGGACTCTGCTGAGTCATTCTTAGGATTTCTACTGGGGCGTCCATATGTCTACTGTTAGCTGCAGGTCAGGTCAGTCGGCGAGGCCCCTCTGCTTCTGGGGCTTGGCTGCTGGGGTGACAGAGATGACTTGGGTCAGCTGTCTCTCCTCATGAGGCAAGCTGGCCTGGGCTCGTTCGTATGGAGGACGCAGTCAGTACTCAGAGAAAGAGAGAGAACCCAGGCCTCTTAAGATAATAGGCTCAAAACTGACACCTCACTGGGGCTCCTGGGTGGCTCCGTTGGTTGGGCGTCCGACTTCGACTCAGGTCATGATCTCACAGTTCGTGAGTTCGAGCCCTGCGTCGGGCTCTGTGCTGACAGCTCAGAGCCTGGAGCCTGCTTTGGATTCTGTGTCTGCCTCTCTCTCTGTCCCTCCCCCCACCTCGTGCTCTGTCTCTGTCTCAAAAATAAATAAACATTAAAGATAATTTTTTTAAACTGGCACATCACCACTTCCGCTATGTTCGTTGGCCGAAGCAATGGTCACGAAGCCAAACTCCCCAAAGGGTGTGGAAATAGACAGTATGTAGCCCTTGATGGGACGAAATACAAAGTCTGAAAGGAAAGAGAGTCACGACAGCCAGATGGCCTCCCATACTGTCTACCTCAGAGGGCTGTTATAAGGATTCACAAATAATATTAGTTAATCATATCTAATTCTTGCAGTAATCCCATGATGTAGGCACGACTATTTTCTCCATTTTACAGACAAGAGAGGTAAAATAGAGTAATGTTAGGGTTCCTCCCAAAGTTGCTCAAAACTAATGAGGCGCCAGACTCCAATGCAAGCAAATCCATGAAATCAAATGCAGTGAAATTGACGAGGGTGGTGCCTGGGTTAATGTATTACACTAGTGTCAGTTTCCTGGCTTTGACAATGTGCTGTGGTTATCCGTGGTTCTCATCATTGGGGAAGCTAAGCTAAAGAGTGCCTGGGAACTCTATATGCCCGTTTTTGCAACTCCTTGTGAATCCGAAACTATTTTAGAATACAAAGTTATTTGAAAAAAAAAAAATTCGAAGCGGTTCAAATACTTAGCTAACGCTCTGTACACATGTAAAGAGCTGAACACAGTGCCTAGTCACCCAGCAGGTAGGTGTCTAATAAATGCTAACTTCCTCTATGGAAAGCCCATTATCTCTTTAAAAGACCAAAGAGATAACATCTCCAGTGTAAGAGTGGATGCCACCTCAAACAGCTTAGGAAGGGACCACCGGATCTGGCCAGAGGAAGTCTGGGATATAGCAGGGGGTCACAGCTGGTCTCCCATTAGGGCAAAGCTCTGCAGTTGTAGGGCAAAAGCAGATGTGTTTCAGGACTTCTGCTTTTCTAAGATTATTTTATGGAAAACCTTTTTCAGATCTCACAGATCCCTGAGGAGTCTCGTCTTGAAACTGGGAAAACTAGTGGGAAGTCTCATTAAAAGAGAACAATATGATATAGGGATTAGCCTAGCTTGATAGGGTCAAGCCAGGCAAGCTTACTTACCTCTCGAAGTTAGCAGAGAAAAATTCTTTAGCAGGAAAAATGCATTAGCAAATGATAGGCTACAAGTAGACCTAGTTAGGTTGGATTTTCACAAAGAGTGAGATAACAGCCTTTGAAAAAAATCATAAAGGAAAATAAATAGCCATGTGTTAAAGTCACGGACCTGGCAGAATAATAATAACTATAATAAGTACAGGAAAGCAGGTGCTACTGGAAACGGATGCGGTCATGACCCACTGCTTTAGCTGTTTCTATTGGGCCCCATGCCCGTGCATTAATGATTAGATGAGAAGCAGTTGATGTCTAGAATGTTCGAGGAGGATGTTTTCTGGTAATGATACCTTGACAGAGGGAAACAAGGACTCTATTAATGATAATAATAGTAAAAATCATAATAGCTAACATTTATTGGGTGCTTTCTATGTGCCAGGAGCCTCTTAAGTGTGTTACCTTTGTTGCCTCATCAAATCTTCACGATCTTTTACGAAAGAGGAGATTGAGATATGGAAACACGAAGTGACTTTCTGAGGCACAGAAAACCCCAATGTGGCGAAACTGGGATGAAATGGTGCATCGTCGCAGTACGGGACCAGGCTCACTTTGCAAAAGTGCTCTGGGACACGAGACCCGTTCATATCGCCATTCCAATCATTGAGTTTGCCAAGGGATGAATGGTGGAAGATCCCAGCTGATAGCAAGGGGGCGCTTGGTGCTCTGCTTCTTGGGCGTAGAACCCAGGGCCCCACTTCTCAGGTGGGAAGGATGAGGCTTTCCCAAACTTACGGTTTTTGAGCACTTCATCTGGAATTTATTTTTGTTTATGATGTGAAGTTTGCGATCTTGTGTTCACCGCCACCCCTCTAGCCAACCAGTTGTCCCTGGGTCATTTGGTACAGAAACTGTCCTTTGCACAAGGGATCCAAATGCCACCTTTTACATGCATGATGTCCCCATAGACAGTGTGATCGATTTCTGGTTCTCCATTTTGATCCTGATCTATTAATTTATTCTTCTGTCATTGGCATATTGTTTCGATTATGATGCAGCATGTGTGTGTGTGTGTGTGTGTGTGTGTGTGTGTGTGTGTGTATGTTTTATAGTGTAATATAATGGGTTTCATTATTTTGTAAGGGAAGCCCTCCAAATATTTTTCTCCTTCAAAGTTTTCTTGGTCACTCTCAGATAGTTATCACTATATATAAACTTTAAAATAGTCTCAAGCATTCTCAATGCCCCCACCCTCAAAGAAAAGCACTGGGATGCTGAATTGAATGGAATTTCATTTTTTTAGTTAATTTGAGGAATGATGCTTTTACGATATTAAGCTTTCTTCATCAGGAACATGATGTGTTTCTCTATTTTGGGGGGTCTTATTTTAAGATCTTTAATAAGACGTTATACCTCTCTTTATATAGGCTCTACGCCTTTATTATTAAATTGATTCCTGGTTCATATGGTGAACAGGATTTTTGTTTTCACTTCTGTGTTGTAACTGCTTTTTGCTAGTTGACCTCCTTCTTGAAGTGCCAGGGAATTAACATGCTCTAGGAGACTGATGGGAAATGACATAGAAATTCCCCAGCTACCGCCCCTCTCCCTTAGTTCACACTTACGGCCATACGGGACATTCTCTATGTCCAGCTGGTAGAAAGGGAAACAGCCAGTCTGGGGCTCACAGATGGGTCAGCTCGACGTGTCGCAGCAAGCTAAAAATGAATGCCGCTGCCTTACACTCTCAGGGGTGGGTTAACAGCAGCGGGGGACGTCTTCCCAGTGGGCTTAGCAGGAGTCCACCTTGTCACACACTTGCTGTGGACGGAAGGGCATTGGGCGTTGGGCATCCTGATACAAGGATAAGCATCGACTCCTAGGAAGTGGTGAATGACATGGTTGGTTAGGAAGCTGTCTACAAAGATTCGAAGATCAGAGATGGGGCGCCAGCGTGGCTGGGTCACTTACGCGTCCGACTTCGACTCAGGTCACGATCGCGTGGTGTGTGGGTTTGAGCCCCATGTCGGGCTCTGTGCTGACAGCTGGGAGCCTGGAGCCTGCTTCGGATTCTGTGTCTCCCTCTCTCTCTGCCCCTCCCTCGCTTGCTCTCTCTCTCTCTCAAAAATAAATAACCATCATACACTGGGTGTTGTATGGAGACCAGTTTGACAATAAATTTCATAAAAATAAAAAATAAAAAAAAAGAAGAAGATCAGAAGCAAAGAGATCTGGGAGGATAGTGTATGGATGGACCCGAGGGAGTAGGCACACAGTGACTCACCCCAGTGGCCAGCAGAGGGGACCCACTGCAGAGGAGGCCCTAAATAACCAGGAGGACAGCAGATGTCAGCCGGCCCCTGCCATGGCCACGCTGGGGTTTGCACCACATGAATGGAGCAGTCATGGTGGACTCTTTTTTTGCCGTGGTGGATGTATCCATTCGTGCTGCTAAATGCTGCAGAAACCAGGGCTGAGCCCTCAGTACGGTATCATTCCTTGGGGAAGAAAAACATGCCATTTGGTGATCAATTAATTATATTGGACCCCTTTCCCCTCGGAGGAGGTGACAAAATTTATCATTTTGGAGACTGAAACACATTTTGGGCATGGCGCTTGGCTTTCCCACCTGTGCCATCAGAATCCCCGTTCAAGAGCTCACAGAGTTTCTGCGCCCAAGCCACTCCCGCAGCCTGGAATTTGCATGTTGAAACCCTAACGCCCAATGTGCTTCTACTTGGAGAGAGGGCCTTTATGGAGATAATTAAGGTTCAATGAGATCATAAGGGTGAGGCCCTGATCTGATAGTTTTATGCCCTTTTAAGAAGAAACATCAAAGTGCTGGCTCTCTGTCTTTTCCCTGTCCATCATGTGAGGACATGGTGAGAGGGGAACCATCTACAAGCCAGGAAGATAGTTCTCACTAGGAACCACATCAGCCACTATCTTGATCTTGGACTTGCCAGCCACCAGAATGTGAGAATGAGAAATAAACTTCCGTTGTTGAAGCCACCCAGTCTTTGATATTTTCTTACACTGGCTAGGACACTTCTCAAATAAATTCCTTGCCCTCAAATCCTTGCCCCTAGTCATGCAGGGGAACCACCAAATTGAGAAAGTCCGTAGAGAGGAAAGCTATTGGTTTTTATCCTCTAAAGTTTTACATTTTGAACTAATTTTAGACTTTGGGAAAAAGTTGCAGCAATAGTTTCTGGATATCTGTCGCTCCGCTTCCCTAATGCTGATATCTTACGTAACTGTGAGACGATTATTAGAACCAGGAATTTAACATTGGTTCAACACTATTCACTACAGACCTGGGTTGAATCTTACCATTTTTTTTCATTAGTGTCCTTTTTCTGCTTCAATCCTGTCCAGGAACCTGTGTTGCATTTTGTGGTTGCTGTTGCTGCTGCTTCTTCTGCTTCTTCTTCTGCTTCTTAAGTTTATTTATTTTAAGAGAGAGAGAGAGAGAGAGAGCAGGGGAGGGGCATAGAGAGAAAGAGGGAGAATCCCAAGCAGGCTCCACAATGTCAGTGCAGAGCCCCATTCAGGGCTCGAACCCACGAACCAAGATCATGAAGGAGCCAAAGTCAAGAGTCAGACGCTTAACCAACGGAGCCACCCAGGCACCCCTACATTAAAGTGATTTCTATTCAAGTTTCTCTACTATAAAGTAACTCCTTTCTCTTTGTAATTAATAAATATGTTGGGCAAACTATTTTGAGACTAATCAAGATTTATTTTTCCTAAAGCTTTTACTCACTAATTTTAAAATTGTTGAGATTTATAGGTGTATCATGCATCCAGTCACAGAAAATTCCCTTAAGTGAATTTTAAAAGTCTTTTTAATAGAATCTCTTGTGTCTTCTATATATACACTCATGCCAAGTATATAGAAAGCTTTATCTGTCCGTTGTCATCATTGATAGCAACTGTTTCATTTTCCTGTCTTATTACAATAGCTAAATGTCTGAAGTCATTTCAAATGATAATGAGGGTAAGAAACATTTTGGTTTGTTTATTTGATGTGAGTGATTTCAGTATTTTGCCACTTTCTGTAAGTCTGGCATAAATTGTTTCTATTTTACAAAAATTTTTGTTCAGAATGGCTATTAAATTTTATTGAATGCTAACATAATCGTATTTTCTCCTTTAAATTATTAATGTAACAAGTTATATTGTTAGATTTTCTAATGTTAGATCACCTTCTATTCCTGGAATGAAACGTACTTAGTCATGATGCTTTCATTAAAAAAAAATTTTTTTAACATTTACTTATTTTTGAGACAGAGACAGAGCATGAGCAGGGGAGGGGCAGAGAGAGAGGGAGACACAGAATCTGAAACAGGCTCCAGGCTCTGAGCTGTCAGCATAGAGCCCAACATGGGGCTCGAACTCACGGACCGTGAGATCATGACCTGAGCCGAAGTCAGACGCTTAACCGACCAAGCCACCCAGGTGCCCTGATGCTTTCATTTTAAAATGTATTGCTAGATTCAGGGCACCTGGGTGGCTCAGTCGGTTAAGCGTCTGACTTCAGCTCAGGTTATGATCTCCCGGTCAGGTCATGATCTTGCAGTCCGCGAGTTCCATCCCTGCGTTGGGCATTCTGGTGACAGCTCAGAGCCTGGAGCGTACTTTGGACTCTGTGTCTCCCTCTCTCTTTGCCTCTCTCTCAAAATAATAAATAAACATTAAAACATTTAAAATGCACTGCTGGATTCAATATGTAGCCACAGGGAATTGGGTCTATAGTTTTGTCTTTTAGTACTAGTTTATAAGATTTGTGTTTTTTTCTAGTTCCATGAAATAAATCAGAGTGGTCTTACATTTTTTTTCTATGGTCTGGATTTATTGGTATCTTGATTCAAATGACTCAATTTTCAATACTTCCTTTCATGGAAGTATATTACTTTCTTTTCTATGTATATATTCTGATCCAACATCTTTACAAATAAAAAACTCCATCAGGGAGTTTATGCATGTGGGGGGTGAGGTATGCAGGAACTCTGCACTTTCCACTTGATTTTGCTGTGAACTTGAAATTGCCCTAAAAAGTAAAATTTATTAAAAATTAATTCCATCAGCCAGGAAAACAACTGTAGCCTTAGCTGGATGCCCCTGAAAAAATCCTAATTCATTCATTCTTTTCTTCTCAAGCTGAGTGAGAACACTAGAACCAGGAAGAGGAAAGAGTATAAGGTATGTAGTGGGGTGGAGAAAACTGAGTTCAGTTAATTTGGATATTACATTAACAATATACAAATAATATGCAAAATAACATCCAATTGCTTGGAATCAAGAACTCAGGCACTTTTTGAAAAAAACATTGAGTTACTGTTTATACTATTTAACAAAACCCCAGATAAACAGAAGTTTTACCATATGGGGTATTTTTTCTGAAAAACTTTTATGACAAACCTTTTTTAAAAATTTTTTTAATGTTTATTTATTTTGGAAGGAGAGAGAGAGAGAGAGAGAGAGAGATGGAGTGTGAGTGGGGGAGGGGCAGAGAGAGAGGGACACACAGAATCCAAAGCAAGCTCCAGGCTCCAAGCTGTCAGCACAGAGCCTGACGCGGGGCTCGAACTCACAAACCGCAAGATCATGACCTGAGCCGAAGTCGGATGCCCCACCGACTGAGACACCCAGGTGCCCCTGTGACAAATCTTTAGAAAATTATTAATCATTTTTCTAACCTCACGAGTACAAAACAATAAACATCACAGGCTCAATCTCTGACAGCTGGGGCTGTTGACCATTATAAAAATTAGGAAAGCCTTTGTACCAAAAAGGATTTTGTTTTAGAGAAAATTTCTGATTCATGAAGGTGTTTTTTTCTACTTGACCTGTCTGTAAAAAGTGGATATGCTGAGGCGCCTAGGTGGCTCAGTCGGTTAAGCGTCCGACCTCGCCCCAGCTCATGATCTTACCGTCTGTGAGTTCGAGCCCCGAGTCAGGCTCTGTGCTGACAGCTCGGAGCCTGGAGCCTGCTTCGTATTCTGTGCCTCCCTCTCTCTCTGCCCCTCCCCTGCTCATGCTCTGTCTCAAAAATAAATAAAAACATTAAAGTTGTTTTTTAAAAAAGTGGATACGCTGGATTATAAACTATTTTGTTTGCTTCTGTATTCCCAGTGCCTCTCACACTGCGTATATAGAGGCAGGGTCAAATAGATATTTGTTAAACGAATAAACCAGGAATGAATAGCAATAATTCCAGTTAATTATGATTTTAGTGGACTTTAGTTATGTATTTTGGTAAAACTTGGTGTTCATTAAGGAATGAGATTAAACCGTATGAAATTACCGTTCTGCAGATCAAAACCAGGCGTATATTAATAATTTCATATGGTCTCACCTAATCCATATCTGACCTAGAATTTTAAAATAACATTTACTGTTTCAGGCCTGTGACTCAATAGGATATTATCCTATACCCAGTTGAACTCCAGCCAGTGTGACACTTCTTGATAACAAAGCACCGTGGTTCGTGGCTAAAGCTTTGGAGAGATAAAACCATGTTCAAATCTCGGCTCTACCTTCTCCGAGTTGTGTGGCCTTGAGCAAATTACATAATTTCTCTGAGCTGAAACGCCCTCATCTACGAAACGAGGATAATGCTTCCCTTACAGGGGTGAAATGAAGATCAACCGTGATGTCCAAGGACTTGGCACAGTACCTACCCCATAGTAAATGATCAATGAATGGTTCCTGCTACTCTTAGCATGATTAATTAATTAATTAATTTTGCTTGCCTCTCTCTAGGATATTTAACTTCCTGCCATTTCACAACCAATTTACAGTGGTAGATAGTTGTGATCGATGTCACTAGCGTTCTGCTTCTGGGAGGGAATATCGACCCAGAGGAGGCAGGGAGGAACGGTGGGGGCTGAAAAGGTTCTGTGTCCTCATCTGAGCGATGGCCGCACGGGCGTACAACTGTGTAAAGCGTCATTGCGGTGCAGTTAGGATTAGTGGGTTTCCTGTGTGTGTAACTCAGTAAGATCTTTGCCTGTAAGGCGGCGAGAAGCTGTTTCAATACCTAGCACCATGAACGGAGAGGGTTCTAAGCGCCGCATCTTGTTTTAGGAAGGTGCCCGTAGCTTCATGTAGAATGCCCTTCCCCCCACCCTCCCCGCCGGCGCCACCCTCCTGCCTCCCTCTCTGCCCGGGGAATCCGTAGCCCCTGCACACACCCCCAGCATGCCAGGCAGACATGCTCATGAAATGGGAAAAGGAGACATTTATAGGTAACCTGATGAACAGCAAAGTGCACGTTCTGTATGTATATAGAGTGTGTGTGTAAGTGGGGCTCGAGGGACGGTACAGGTTCAAGCTTGTGAACTCCTTGTCTTTGGCGAATTAGCCGGTCAATACCGGGATGTTAATTTAGTTGAGTGATTGCCATCAGTACTCACAAAAATAAATTTTAGAAAAAAGGCTGATATTCCTTATTGGCATATAACCTTTCTCTTCCTCTCTCCCTCCCACCCCCACTCCCCCCCACTCACACACACACACACACACACACACACACACACACACACACTGATATTTAGGATATCCATTTTATTTAACTCCTCCTATAACTATAATCAAGGATTTCTCTCACCCTGTTCTCTGCAACATCTTTGTTCCCAGTAGACTTCCCCACAGCTTTCCTCCGGGCTGGATTTGTGGACACCACGCACACATACACAAGAAGCCTGGACTTTTCTATGGAAGCCATTAAAACAAATGCCTACCTCAGCACAAATGAATATGTTTAGGGACTCAGGTTTCCACATGGCCTAAAACACTTCGAGTTGGGGAGAGGAAATGGAGAAAGTTTCCCTTGGATGTACAGCAGAATACAAATCGGCCAGCTTGGCCCTTACGGCAGTCGTACAGATATTACCATGGTTTAACCTTCCTGGAACCTTTTGAGCCTCATGGAGCAGAATGGAAGAAGGTCTTTCATCAGGACCCTCTCCATCACCATCCCCTCCACACCTCTCAAAAGCCACGCCAGCAGTGAGATGGTCAATCACCCCAAACCGTTGTTAGATTTGCGTCTTCCTCTGAAGAAAGGGAATATTTGTTTCGATTCCCACCATACATCACTTTCCGAATATGATTTCAGTCATGATTTCCTATGTGCCTGGGTAAAGGCAAGAATGGAAATAAAGAACAAACCCAATAAAGACCAAACCAAAAGCACATGTCCCGAAGGGGCGCACACCAGGCGAACGATGGCTGTTAAACAGATGCACCCACCGAAATGTAAAATATTCCGCAACATTTGGGCAGCTTTGAAATGCTACACTTTCTGGTGTTCATCTGTTAATCGTCTGATGGGACTTCTCAGCTCACCAGAAGGGACCGGCTCTTCTTTCTACATTCACACAACTGGAAGGTGCATACGATTCAGCGGCCAGAGTGACAAATAGGCTGGAAAGATAGCCAACAAGCCACCCAATGAAGAAAGAAACAAAGAAAGGACCAGAGAGAGAGAGTGAGTGGGCTATTTTTACCCACCTTCACTTCCAACTGAATCTCGCTGTATGTATTTTCCAGGATATAAGCTTTTCTTTGAGTTACTTTCAAGATAAGTCGTAAAACTATAATCATATTAATGATTAATGGCACCAGGGAAGCAAAGTGACATAATGAAAAGATTTAAGGTTCTACACAAAAGTATTTAAAGATTCTCTTAGGAAATCCATCTACTTTAAATAGTATTTTTGAAAGCAAAGAAACCATCAACAGCACTAAATTTAAAACCAAAGACAAAATGCCTCCGCCGCCATCATTCTAGCGAGTTCTTACAGAACGGCGCCCCTCCAGATATGAAGGAATTGGAAAAAAAAAACTGTTTCTAGACAACAATAGTAATCCTAACCAGAGAGACTAGGCACGTCTAATATGACACTCGCAAGACACATGGTGGGAGCAGGAAATAAACTAGACCTGGCCACTGTGCTGGGTATGCAGTCCCTTCATGAGTGAGTGTCTCCACTGTGGCCAGAGACCAACGCGAGCCACCGAGCAGCGAGGCAGGGAAACCTGGGTGGGTAGATTACCTCCAAAAAACATTTTTCTATTTTTCAGAGGGCCAGAGTGTCCAAAGGTGGACTAGGCTGTCCACAGAGGTGGTGAGGTTTCTGCTGTTGGCACGATTCAAGCAGAGGCTAGTGGATGTGATGGGCCAGACCAGCTGCACGTTACAATCCCCTGGGGGAGCTTTAAAACCATTCCTAATTACTGGCTGCACCTGCTAGAACGGGACTCGGGCAACCGTGTTTTTAAAGATTTTTTAAAAGTGTAGTTATTTATTTTGAGAAAGAGAGAGAGAGAGCAGGGGAAGGGCGGAGAGAGAGAATCCCAAGGGGGGTCCGGCACCAGCAGGGCTGAGCCCCATGTCGGGACTCAAACTCATGAATTGTGAGATCATGCCCTGAGCCCAAGCCAAGATGGGATGCTTAAGGGACGGAGCCACCCAGGTGCCCCAGGCATCCATATTTTTTAAAGCTCCCTAGGTGATTGGAGTCACTCGGCGGGGCGGGGGGGGGGGGGGGGCTGTGTCAACACTTGAGAGCCCCGGCCGACTTGCTCAGTGCTTCTCAGACTTTCTGTGCCCACACAGCACCTGGCCTGCTTTTAAAATGCAGATTCTGACTCTTTGGAGCCGGGATGTGACCTGAAGCTCTGCATTTCTAACAAGCTCTAGGCTGAGGCCCAGGCTTGCTGGTCCAGGAACCGCGCTAGGAGTAGCCGGTCCCGGATGACTTAGTCTTCTCCAATCCTGAGTTCTTAGGGGATGAAGCATCATTTGGGGGCAGAAAACAGGGGACAGTGATTAACAGGGACGAGCCCTGCTCCTTCATTGGCCGCAGGCTGAAAGCAAATCAAGTCTTATTCCTGAGCCTCAGTTTCTCCATCTGAAGAGAAAAGGGGCTTGTAAGGCGCTGCAGGGCTTCCTCCAGTTCTCACAGAAGCTCTGTTGAAATCAGCAAAGCCTCCGGTCGGTTGAGCATCCGACTTGGGCTCAGGTCATGATCTCGCGGTTCGTGAGTTCGAGCCCCGCGTCGGGCTCTGTGCCGACAGCTCAGAGCCTGGAACCTGCTTTGGATTCTGTGTCTCCCTCTCTCTCTGCCCTTGCTCTGCTCACACTCTGTCTCTCTCTCTCTCCCTCAAGAATAAATAAATACTAAAAATTTTTAAAAAGAAATCAGCAAAGCCTCTAGGAATCGAGAGTCCACAATTTCTGGAAGGCCCCAGAGAAGCCTGGCTGCAAGGCAGGCTGTGGGAAGGCTTCAGGGACTTTTCTCTCGACTCACGGGCTCCAGAATTATGCCTGTGTCCTTGTCCTTCACCAATCTGCCTTGGTCCTGATATACATTGACCAGAGATGGTTTGAAAAAGGAACATCCACGTATTTGCTGATTCACATATTTGCATGGAGTACCCAGAAAGGTGGAAACTGGTGACAAGAGTGAAAAATACCCAGTTCCTGCCTTCCAGGTGCTTCCTGTCTGGTAGAGCAGCAGTCGCAGGAACAGAGGTGTACAAGGAAGGGCTCAGTGGCGCTCACGCGAGTCTAGACGGGAAGGCCGGTTCTTCCAAAGGGGGGCATGTCAGGAAAGCTTGAGGCCTGGGGGTACCAGGACGGAGTGGTTGAGCCCCATGGAGAGATGGGGGCAGGCTTGAGGGACACATATGGGCCAGGGGAAGTTCGATGTTTGCCCGCAACAATAGTCGTTAGTATCTTTTAGTCCTTCACTTAGATGAGGGGTTGAATGCTGTGGTGGGGGGTGGGGTAGAGATAAGGACCCTCTCCCCCTCCGGTAGCATCACCTTTTGTCCCAGCAATTCAGTGCTGGACCCAACTCACGAAAGGCCCGGCCGCCAAGTAGACTCATCTCACTAGGAAAAACTTCCAGAAGTGTCTGTGCAATTGCTCTACGAGGTATTTAACCGGCGGCTACAAAAATGCTGATTCAAAGGGGCACACGCACCCCGATATTTACAGCAGTGCTATAAACCGTACCCAAATTATGGAAAGAGCCCAAATGTCTACCAACTGATGAATAGACAAAGAATAAGTATTACACACACACACACACACACACACACACACACACACACACACACACTGGAATACTACTCAGCGATCAAAAAGAATGAAGTCTTGCCATTTGCAACAACGTGGAGGGAACTAGAATGTTTTACGCTAAGCGAAATAAGAGGAAGACAGATATCATATGATTTTACTCCTATGTGGAAATTAAGAAACAAAACAGATGAACACAGGGGAAGGGAAGGAAAAATAAGATAAAAACAGAGAGGGAGGCAAACCATAAGCGACTCGTAAGTATAGAGAACAAACTGAGGGTTGCTGGAGGGGACTTGGGGGGGGGTAAATGGGTGATGGGCATTAAAGGAGGGCACTTGTTGGGATGAGCACTGGGTGTTATATGTAATTGATGAATCACTAAATTCTACTCCTGAAACCGTTATTACACTATACATTAGCTGACTTGGATTTCAATTAAAGAGAAAAAGAAAAAGAAAAAAAGAAAAAGAAAAAGAAAAGAGAAAAAGAAAAAGAAGAAGAAAAAGAAAAAGAAAAAGAAAAAAAGAAAAAGAAAAATGCTATCAGACAGCTCAACAAAAAGGCAAAAGGAAGTGTCTGCGGTCCTGGGGCATGGCCTTGGGTCTCTGGCAGACCAGGACACGTCGGTCACCCTCCCCACAGCTCCTGGGCTACCTCTGACTTCAGCTGTAGTTTCGGGGACAGTGTCTGCGTGAGCGGGCAGCCTCCCACCTCCAGGGAGGTTGCGTCTCTTTTCTGCCGAGAAGCTTCCTCCGAAGTCTCAGGAAGTCAGTTCTCCGAATGGATGGATGGCCCAGCCTTCTCTCCTTTGGGGCGACAATTCTGAGGTATATCCCGCATGATTCCTCAGAGCGCCCCAGTGGGGTGAACCCCGGTTGTCTGTGGCAGTAAGCTTCACAGAAGGAAGCTTGAGGAAGATGTCATCGACCTGCTGATTTTGCCTCGCACGACCCTGGGGATTCTGGGACCAAGGGCATCTTACGGAGATGGGAGTTTGCCTGAGATCAGTCACTACCTCCATTCGTCAACAAAGGTGGAAGGCAGATTTTGAAGTGTGGCTTCACCCCCCCCCACCCCCACCCCCTGGGCTCGATGACATTCAAAATTCAGTCACTGTCACCAGCAAATCCCCATGAGCAGGAAAAAAATCCCATCCTTCTCTCCCTACTTGCAAAGGTGTTTAAGATATCTAAATATTTTAAAGGTGTCTGGGAGGATTGGATTCTTTTCTTAGTGGTAACTTGATGAATAAATGATGCCCTAATTTCAGTTTAATTATTGTCTAATGCTCTCTAATTCATTTCAGACGGGTGTTTAGCTTCTTTCCAACTTGACAACCTTTCAGGCAAAACCGATCAGAAAAGCCGGAGCTTTCTTTACATAGGAACGGATTAGTTGTCTCTAGATATCAACTCAAGAGAAATAGCTGTTCACATCCCTGATATTTTTTGGCACTTTGTAAATTTAAACCCATCCAAAACACATCTTTAAAAAATATTTTCAGCGAGGGAGGGATTCTGTGCGTGGAGTCAGAGATTTTGTTCAGCCGAGTTTGAGCACGGAGCAGATTTTTACGGTTGAATTATAAGCCCCTGAAAATAGGTTTATTATGGAAGTGTGAACACACAACTATAGCCTATGGCAACATGAATGGCCCTGTTATCATAATGCTTGAATCCTCTCCTCTGTGCTGGATCGGCAAAGCAAGGCACCTGCTTTGGCCTTTTTGCTAATACATGTCAGTGTCAGTTAACAGCTTGTGTCCCTCTTTAGAAAGATGCCCCAAAGTTTTTAGTAATCCTTGCATTGCTAGGGACCCCTATGTCTGCCTCTCAGGAATTAATCTATCATTTACAGTAGAATACTTGGTGACATTAGAAATACCTTCTCTTGGAAGGAGAAATGGGGGGTTGGAGGGAGTTTTGCATCCATTGTGACTGTGTTGTTTGTGCAGGTTTTTAACTGCCAGCTAGAGAGCCGGTTTCTCTCGCCAGACAGAAAGGTGAACCCTGCAGGTCCTCAGGGCCGGGAAAGAGAGTTTGGTACATATAAGGGGAACCTCAGTTTGAGATCCTATCAATTGCCCGGAGTTCAAATGCTTACATTCTCTGAGGTCTGAAGTTTTCCCTAAGAAGTCTACGTGTTTATTTTCTGGTATATGTGTTTTTTTTTTTTTTTTTTTTTTTTTTTTTTTTTTTTTTAACTACAAAGTGAAACATTCGGAATTCTATTGCACGGAACTCATACGATTTCCATAACAGAATTAAAATTACACTCAGCTGCAGGGTGAATCTCCATTGTGATTGGCTGGAAAAGGCAGTCCCCAATTATGGGAGCTTGCTCGTGGAGGCTTGGTCTCTGGGTAAAAAAAAAAAAAATCATAAACACCAGAGCTCCCTTCAACACGTGGCGAACTAAAGCCTCGTGGAGGAATGTTTGACATTCGTCAACTCAATGTTGTCTAATATCAGTGAGCCAGAACCCTACTAACTAGAACACTTGGTTAATTATGCTTTGGTTTCCTGTCTTCCGCTCCAGCCCTCCACAATCCCTGGCTTGAGAACATAAAAACTCCTGGCACTTATTGAGTGCTTACTGTGTGCTAGACAGTATTGCAAGCACTTACTATGTATTCATTCATAAAATCCCCCCAATAACCCTAGAAGTAGGTGCTATCATTATCCGCACCGCCCCCCCGCCCCGCTTTTTTTCCCTACCGGTGAGGAAATGAGCTTAGCAGCCAAGCAGAAATGTTAGGAGCTCCTGCTTTGCTAACGGACCCCTCCGGGTTCGCATTCCAGCTGGACCAGGAAGTAGCTGTGTGACCTAACGCAAGTCAATTAGGCTTTCTGTGCTTTAATCGCCATTAACATGTTAGTTCTCTAAAATGGAGATAACAGGGGCGCCTGGGTGGCTCAGTCGGTTGGGCAACCGACTTCGGCTCAGGTCACGATCTCACACTCCGTGAGTTCGAGCCCCGCATCGGGCTATGTGCTGACAGCTCGGAGCCTGGAGCCTGTTTCCGATTCTGTGTCTCCCTCTCTCTCTGACCCTCCCCCGTTCATGCTCTGTCTCTCTATGTCTCAAAAATAAATAAACGTCAAATAAAAAAAAATTAAAAAAAATAAATAAATAAAATGGAGATAACAATGTGAAATCCTACCTAAGCTTTCTGGAGACAAACACGTCTCTTTTAGCCCACAAGGGAATCCTATATTTTGATTGGTAAACACAGTTTAAAATTATATCGTTTCAGTTTATCGCCAATGAGTTTAGGCTTTCGTATTTTTCTCCAAAGATCGTGGCATACCTCTAAGGGGTCCTGGTGTATCTGTGCGTGTGCCCGGGATGGAAGTGAGGAGTGGGAGACCGGGGATGGGAGGAGAGAGGAACCGGAAGCAAGATGGTCTTTCTCCTTTTGAGAGCAAGTGCTGCAATGACTATGTGAACCTGAGGCTGCCTAAGTGTGAAGCCAATGTGGAGTGGAACAGAGGACGTCAAGCCCCCAAGAACGTCATGTCATTCTTACACCTTGATCCAGCCCTACCTGAAGCAGAGCCTACCCCTTGCTCCTTCCTGGGTCATCACAATTACATGACATATATATTTGTTTCGCTCTGGCTAGTTTGATTTGGGTTTCTGTCATGTGAAATTAAAAGAAAGAAAAGCAGCCTGTAACAAAATCCGATTCCATTTCTTCTCACCTCCTTCACCAGTCAAATCTAATTGGAAGACAGCACAGTCTGTAACCATCCATCCTTCTTTCCTTCTGTCCATCTACCCATTTCATTTGTCCATTTATCCACTTGTTCAACAAACATCCGTTGAGCGCTCCAAGCCTGATGTGGCAAGAACGAAGATGAATGAGACACACATCGTTCCTGAAGGAGACCCAGGCACACTCACAAAACTGCAAACCAGTCAAGCAGCTATTACGCTGCAGGAATGAATAGAAACGTAGCCCTGTGAGTGGGATGGTGTGACTTTGGGGGAAATTTCTTCACATCTCTGTGTATCTTTCTTTTTTTAAGGTTTCTTAAAATACGGTGTAGATTAAATCTTCGGTTTTAATAGACTTTCCACCTTTTATTTTCAATCCCCTGCACTGAATAACGATGCACAAATATTTGAATGAACACATGAGTTCTCAAACTTTGGGCCCCCTCCTCATGCACGCACCCTTTGCACGGTCCCAACAGACTCCAGCCTGAGGTCAGAGGAGAAAAGTATCAAGTATGCTCAATATTTAAACAATTTGAACCCCCCTGTTACTTCTGCTATGGAGACATGGATTTATTTCCTGGTGAGGAGGAGGGGTCCTTTCTCAAGAGCTCCTCACAGCAATCCATCAATCTCCTAGTGAGTGCCCTTTAAACACAGGTAGACACCCAGCATCAAATGGATGTTATTTAAAACATGTGCTTTAAAAAAAAACTTTTTAATGTTTGTTTATCTTTGAGAGAGACAGAGAGACAGAATCCCAAGCAGGCTCCAGGCTCTGAGCTGTCGGCAGAGAGCCTGACGCGGGGCTCAAACCCACAAACTGTGAGATCACGACCTGAGCCAAAGTCAGATGCTTAGCCCACTGAGCCACCCAGGCGCCCCAAAACTTGTGCTTTACAAGACTAAAGAAGAGACTGGCTTGTCCGACTGATGAATTATTTTTCAGGCAATTCTCTCTTGTAACGGCACCTAAGTTTTATCACAGGAGTGATCAAACGTAATGCAGATTTATTAGGAATGCATCCTCGATTTGTTTTCATTGGAGATTATTGTGGGCTTATTTATTTATTTTGCAAATAAACTGTGGAAACCTCTAATGTGCGGTATTATTTGGTAACAAGATTTGATTTAGAATTCGCAATGAACATAATAGTTTATCAAAGGAAATGTCACATCAGAATCTTTTGTGTTGTGTGTGTGAAATGTTCAAAGTAATTACAAATGTGACAAAATCTAAATTGTACATTTAGGAGGGAAATGGTGCTAAAAATTCTTGCTTGATGTTCAGATAATACTAGCAGCTTATGAGGCTTTGGGTTTTGTTCTGCGTGTTGTAAATAACATTAGAAGGATCTCAGAGTCGTGGATTATTTATAAAGCACAGATAAAAAAAATCTGATCACTTTTTAAAAAAATAAAGGTATACTTTCTAGCTTCGTTCCATATGCTGGTATGGCTCATCGTCTTCTAACAAATATCGTTGATGTTTCACAGCAATAGGGTTAAACATGACAATTACATTCCAATACAGTGATGTCAATCACAAGTTTCGGGTGGATGAGAGTAGGGAGAACTTCTATTTTAGTGGTGACCAAACATGAGAGAAGGAAGACCCATCCGTCACTTTTTAGAAAGACATTTCGAGGGATGGGGTGAACAGTGGGGGCTATAAAAGGAGAAAAAGCTCGAGTCCTTTCCCCTTCTCTCTCTCTCCCTGCATTACTACGTTGCCCTTGTGAACTGGACAGTCCACTGTTCAAATCTTCCAAGAGCGCGCTTGTGCCAGCCATCCAGCCCCTGTGTAAAAGGAAGGGGCTCTTCTCTTCTTTGGGCCTTAGGTTCCATCTCTTTGCTCAAAGTGTCAGTGTCGAAGTCAAAACGGGAGAGAGATGTCGCCTGGTAGCACTTTCCACGATGACATGCTGTTGACATTTTGACCTCGAGGGGCCTTGGCATGTGGGGCCCTGAAAGCGGCACTTCTCATCCTTGAATGTGCAGGAATCACCGGGCGGAGGGGAGTCTTGGGAAATGCACATTCCGATTCAGAAGGTCGAAGGCGGGACCTGAGGTTCGGCATTTCTAATGGCAGGTGATGCCAACGTTGCTGAGTCTCAGACCACGCTCTGAGTGGCGGCGAGGTCCCAAAGGGCATCGAGTTTTAAATGAAACACCGAGGCATTACAAAAAGTGTGTGTGCATGTGCGTGTGCGTGTGCGTGTGTGTGTGTGTGTGTGTTTGAAGTGGCCTCCTAAGACTTGGCCAGTTCTACGCCTACTCAGCTCACCTGCTCACAGAGTGCCTGGCGTGGCAAGAAACCTACTGTGATTGGAATGCCCTTTTTACAAAGGAGGCACAGGGAAGTTTGGTTTCTTGCCCAGGGTCACAGAGCTCAGCACAGAGGTAGGACAGAGGGGACCCAGCCTGCCTACACTGCATGACTTTCATTGCTAGGTTACACTGCCTCTGGAAATGTGTTTCAAGTGCTTTCCCTTCTCAGGACCTTGGCGTATGCCGTTCCCTCTGCCAGGATTGCACTTGTCCACCCTCACCCTTCAGATTTCAGCTGAAATGTCACTTCTTAGAGAGGCTTTCTCTGGCGCTCGCTGCACTTCAAATGAGATACGTCCTGCTTTTCTCTCACGGTATCTCATTGCTTTCCCTGGTAGGTATGGTTACTACTTTCAATTGTTTGATTATTAATGTCCATTTGCTTTCGTGTCTATTTCCTTCACAGAACTGTAAGCTGCATGAGACCATGGACCGTGGCTGTTTATTTCCTCAGCCCCTAGCGCTCTGTCTGGGACAAAGTAAGGGCGCTACCTTGACTGACTGATGGAGTGAATGAATGAATGAATGAATGGAGTTTGCATTCTGTAAATAACCATGGAGCCACTAGAGGGCAAATATAAGTCACCGCACTGACTTGTGCACGCAAGGAGTGTAGCACATGTGGCTGACATACCCAAGTAAATCATTTCAGATAGTTTTGTCCCTCACATGTGCCATTGGCCATATAATAGGTGGAATAAAAAACTCATCCAAACTGCAGCAAAGAATGAGAATACAGATTCCAAAAGTCCGCTCGTTTCTAACTTTCTGATTCATTCCTCTCTCACTCTCTTTCTCTCTCTCTCTCTCTCTCTCTCTCTCTCTCTTACACGCACACACACACACACACATACCAAGAAACACAAACCAGAGTCTGGGATGATTTTCAGGTTTCCAAAGTACATCCCTACTTTTATTCCTCTTTGCTCAAGTTCTGTCCCAGACTGAACAATATGCTCTTCCTCTGTGGTGTATAGGGAACGTGGGGGAAACATGGCTTTTTATGGAGGCTTGGTCCGTGGATGTGGCTCCACGGTGAGTCACCAGGATGTTGAGCGTGTTAGGGAGAATCATTTTCATGGCTTGAGTTCCCCCAGAAGCGGGCCCCGATGCAAGGATTCTGGGTAAGTTGTCTGTTGGGAAATGAGACAGGGATGGGGAGGCAGCTCTAAAGTGTGTGTTATGTGGCCCGTGACCATGGCAGGTGCCTGAAGCCTAATCCCATAGGGAAGTTCTGGGAAGGATTAGGGACCTTCCCCAGTTACCCTCCCGAAAGGATGAGGGGCTCAGACATTCACACACAACTCCATTCAGGGGGAAGCTAGTTTTCAGGCATTTCCAGATTGCCTGAAGTGGGCAAGACACGTTTCTTCCAGGACTTCAGAGAAAGCCCTGGAACAGTGATACAGATAATGGCAGACTACATTGTTAGGCCCAAGGAAGCAAGGTAGGGTGGTGCTGCCCATGGCGATGGCCATGCTGATTCATGCTGTCCTTCACTTCTGAGCTGAGAGGAAGAATCTTGGAGCCATGGGTTTGACTCAGGATCTCTTGTCCTTAGTGCCCCAAACCCCTAAGTACTTCTGACGCCCCCCCAACAGCTACCAAGACAAAGGGAATGTTGTGGCCCAGAGCTGGCAATAACCCAACCCCCACCATTAACGTGATCATTTGCCACCAGCAAAGAAGCCTGCTTTGTCAGTGCCACTGTCCCCTACTTTTCCAGAGTTTTCAAATGACTTCCCTCTCCCAAGTGCAGATACGGTCCTGGATTTTTGTCTGCCATCTTGGGTGATCTTGGACTTGGCCCTTTATTGCCCTGTCCGTGGAAGCAAAGTGAGGATACTCTCACCATGTCTGTTTCACAAGGATGTTATGAGAAGAGATGAGATCGTATCTGAAAACTTTTAGCTCTGAAGAAAAGTGCTCTTATGAGCTATATAAATATAAGTTATTACACAGTATTATTTTAACCTGGCCCAAGTTTAGATTAGTTGTATGAATCATTCATCAACCTTTACTTTGTATAATTAAAAACGTGTGGTTCTTGGAATCTTTGTTTGGGAGGCAAGTTAATGTGGCAGGACTAGGACTGGCAAGCTCTTAGAAGTCAAAGACTTCTGGTCTAAAGACAGACACATTGATTGATGGGGGAATTCTATTATCAGCTCTCATTTGGAGGTATTCTCAGTCAACTTTTTTAGGAGTCTATGATTCATGTCCCTCCTTATTGGCTTTTTTAATATTCCCAGCACTCCCATGGTCTTTCAGAAGGTATTCCAGAATTTCCTCCAGTTTTTCATTTACCTTCAAGTACATCTATGTAATGTATTTGCTGCTGAGGACTTCTCCGTGCGTGAATATATCAATGTTGATTGGTGCTGGGAGGCTAACTAAATAAGTCACTCCTCTGGGAGACAGAATGGGCCTCCCCATTTGAGTTTCTCTACCAACGTAGAAGTGTCTGATTTAAAATGTGGCCTCCCCAATATGTATTTTATTGACCACAGCAGCGCATGAATGAAGGCACCAAATAGGACGGTTGACTCTACGAACCTGTGTGCTCCTGAGAGCAGCAACCTCAGCTTTGCATCTCCCCCAAAATGCCCAGCCAAGCACCTGGCACTCAATGGATACTCAGTGATTATTAATTGAATGAGTGAATGCTGATAAAGAGGGCAAAAAGAAAAGAAAAGAAAAAACATAATGAACCACTGAACCCAGGGATATCATTAGCCATGGTCTCTCCATGTGTTAGTTATTAGCTATTAGTAGCGTGGGTGGTCTGGGATAGATGGACTAATTCTTTTGCTGGCCACAGTGGTGTCAAACAGTATATTAACCATTGGGAACAAGGGTGTTGACTGGATTTCTGCTGTGCACTAAATTTCCCCCAGTGACTCCAATGAATTAGACACATGCCCCAGGGGCCCAAGCTGTTCCTGGCTTGTAACTTACACAGTGGAAGGATCTGGTGGAACAAAAGATCAGGTAATGTCTGTAGGGAGTGTCCACCCCTGCGTGAAAAACACCAGGAAGCGGATTGTGACAAAATCCCACCCAAGCGCCACTAATGGTTGGGTTATGGAGTAATGGGCAGGGGGGTAACTGGCATATTTTAAGGTGTTTACAGGGAGTTGTGCACCTACAGCTCTGCTGTTTCCTTCCCTTTAAAGCATCATCATGATTTTTTTTTTTTTTTTTGCTATGGTCATGTGCACGTATGGTTAAGGGGATACTGACAATACATGCTCGGATTCCATCACAAATAAATCAAAGTGAACAAATGAACCAAGATCTGTAATAATCTCTATTACAGATGAGTCAATATCAGGAATAATCTCTAGCTTTATTTTTGTCCCTTGATCGTGTAGACTTTATCCACTTCTTAAACAATTATATCTCCCTTAATTTCTAACCATCTCTTCTTTGTGTTAGCATGGGAAACACATTGCGCACTTCCTAGATCCAAACTTAAACCAACTTGCACTATTTCATTTTCTTTTATTCTAAGACTTAGGGCCTTTTGATTCCCTCTCAAATTGTTAAATGGCTTGTTGTTTAAAAGAAACCAACAAACTTTAAAAGGTCCTTTAAACTTCTGGGACATCAGTTCACTTTTTCAGGAGAACATTTTGAAGAGATGAGGTAAATGAAGTAGAAACATTCAGATTAAGTTTCCTTTGAAATCCATGGGTTTTAAAATTAAGGGAAAGTGGTTGGCAAAACATGTTTTGGTTTTTGCCGAAACTGAAATGTTTGAAAAACAGTTCAAGATGTTCTTCCACATCCCAACCACATCCATCTGGGGCCATCCATCTCTAGTTTAAATCTATTTTTATCCATCTACTCTGCAAAGAACACAGTCCCTCAATGCAGCTAAATGGCCACCATATTTTTCTAAGGGAGAAGAGCACGTTGAAATCTAAAGAGTGGTTATGGTCCTATGTCCTATATCATGTTCACAACATTCATTTCAGAAGGTGGTTCTGGACTAGATGGTTATGAAAAGGCAGTTGGTTCCACTTGACTTTGAATCAGGCCAGGACATATAACGGAATGTAAGGCTAAGTCCTTTGTCTATCTGTCTATCTATCTATCCATCATCTAGCTAGCTAGCTATCATCTATCTATCTATATCTATCTATCATCTATCTATTCCTTCATTCAACCATTCTTCATTCGCCAAATATTTATTGAGTGCTTGCCGTGTGGCAGGGATTGTGTGGCTATAAAGGCAAGTAAAATATAGTCTCTTGTCTTTGGGAACTGACCATCTGCTAGAGAAGATAGGCATATGCTTAACAAGCAATATGTGGAAGGTGCCATGTATGGGGTGGAGCAGGGGCACAGGAGAAGGAACGGTGAGCCCTGCCTGGCGGTGACAAAGGAGAAGATCATGGAGAAGCCAAAAAAGGTGGGACAAAATGAAGGTCAGAACTGGAATGGTTGGAAAACTCTAAAGATGAAGGAGGAATATGTTGGAGCACTCATTGAGAAACTGTTAATTCGAGCAGGCAAAAGAGAGGTTGGAAAAAGCCAGGTGAGAACCACCCTGAGGCTCATGGGGTGCAGGATTTGGAGGAGCTATTCTTCTGTTGAGGATCTTTTCCTTTCCTTTCTTTTCAACATTGGGTAACTGGCTTTTGACCTGTCTCGCTAGCCTCCTGGTTGATGCTGTGAGTTCAGGTTCACGGGTTGAGGCTGAGCTCTTTTTGGTTCCGTGTGAGCTTTCTCTCTTCTCTGGCTCTTGACTAAGTTAGATGATCTGTAAGGCCCATCAAAGAATAATTACACAGCCCTTGTTCTGAAAGTGACAGAGATTGTAGGCTTTCCCTCACCCCATCATTTTTTGTTCTAATTATTGGACGTGGGAAACTTGGCACAGAAAGTCTGTACTTCACTAGTTTTGTGCTTTGGGATTCCAGCGCCTGTGGGTCCTTATTTGCCTTTTCGCTAGATGAAGAACCACAAAATGTTTTCCTCGTTTAGAGAACAGCCAGGGCCTCGGAGACACATTTATCTTGTTGATTGACAAATACACCTGGATGACACTCGACTGGCCACTATGGCTGTTTGGCTATGGTTTTCTTTGGAATGTAGTAAGAAAGGCAGTTTCCTCATATGGCACCCAAATTGCCAGTTAATTTGTAGCCATGCATTCATCTAATCACAGGACTGAAAAGTTAGGTGTCCTTTGCATATGTGAAAATGGCGTTATTAGTAATTGGGTTGTTACGTGTGGCATAATACGTGGTTTGGAAGGCATTATAGGATTAGGGGCAATTTGGATATTATCTCCATGACATCACCTATGGGGGTTGAGACCACTGGCAGATCCATGCTTTCTGTGATTCAGATGCCATGGTTTAAAATATATGTAGGACAGGCTTTCTGTTTTATTGGCCATGACATTATATATACATATATATGAGTATCGTGCATATATATATGAGAGAGAGAGAGAGAGAACCTGGATGACTCTACACCAAATTACTGCTTGACATTTTCCTGATGAGCGCCGTTATTCCTAAAACCAGAAAATAAAAACAATGAAGAATAAACATGCGTAGGCTGATCTAATTCGAAACTTAGCCCTTCCCTCCTTCCTGTTTCAATTCTAAATATTATAGACGAATTTGCCATCCTTGCTTATGTGGTTTTATCTGAGGCGTCCCGTCAAACGTCAACTCCAATAATGGGCTTTTAGAATTCTCAGCCTCTTTCTAATTTTCTAACGAGAAGGGGGGGGGTGTTGTAAAGCTTCGGGGTTCATCCTGCTTCAGTCCCTCTTTTGGCTCCCTCCCCCTATCACAGCTTTGCTTCCTTCCCTCCTTTTACCCACTATGTCACACTCCTGGACTCTTTCAATAAATTGGCATGAGCTGGAAGAAGATGACTCTCCATGAGTTATGTGGCATACATGGAGAGGGTAAGCAGTGATCACTTGGGGGAGGTGTGCCCTGGGTTTTACTTCCTGGTCCAGACTTCCTGGCTCTGTGGCTTTGGACATGCTACTTAACTTCTCTCAGCCACAGATGACCATGGGGAATGGGAAGAATAATGTCCCTTCAACCCAGAATCCTTTCCTGACCCTGCCGTCCTAGATTTTTCCACACTGTCCTTGCTTGCACCTCTCCCAGCACTTGTCCACATTTATTGAGATGGCCTATTTATCCCTGTGTCTCAACCATCCAACAGTGAGCTCTGTGGGTGCAGGGGCTCTGCAGCTGGCATAGTAGACACTCAATAGTAGACATTACACGAGTTAAAATAAGACGAAATGATTATCCACAGCACAAGATTTTGTGAGGCTAAACGACAGGGCACCTGTGAATTCCCAGGACATACATGTTACCTCCGAGGCATCACATAAAAGTTAGTGCTCGTAATGAGTCGTGATGTTCCAGGGGCTTTGTCAAAGCTGCAGAGCAGGTCTGTAAGAGCCAAGATGACTCAAGACACTGCGAGTGGTCATGCTCAGAGACACATCAGGCGAACCGGTGCTAATGAAATCATATGCCGTCTCTCTTCAAGTGTCAAGAAAACCTGTCCAACTCATCAGGCTACATCACACGCCCAGAGCTATCCATGTGAGCAAAGACTTCTGCATCATGACGACCAGGCCCCCAGAACCCTTCAGATTCATCCAGGTGTGGACATGAAACTTCGAGGTTGTCACTTGTAAATGCTCTGAAATGAAAATAAGTAAACCGAGGTATATTTCTGTAATGAGACCGAATGATGGACGACTACGTGCGACATTTGGTTAAATCTCACAAACATAATGTAGAATAAAAGATGCCAGGCCCCCAAAGTCCACAGTGGATGAGTCCATTTATATAAAGTGTAAGGACAGCTAAACTAACCTCTGTTGTTTGAAGTCAAGATCATGGCTACTCTTGGAGGGTAGGTAGTGGTGGTATAAGAACATGAGGGGAATTTCTGGGAGGGTGGTGATGTTCTGTTTCTTGCTCTTGGGGCTGATTACATGAATGTGTTTGAGCTGTATACTTGTACTTTTTCACCTTTTATAATATGTAGTATAATTCGGTGGAATGTTAAAATACAGTTATGAAGAAAGACCACAACAGCGTCCGGGAATTTGTCGTAGGTAGGAGCCGTTGTTTCTAGAAACATCAGTGATGTAATTTGAATATAAAAGGATGTGATCACCATAGCATCAATGGGTCAGGGAGCCTTGTGAAGCTGGGTGTTTTGTTTCCATATATGGCCATTCAAACCTATCTGTTAATAATGATGCTTTAAAATGCTAATATTTATTGGGGCATCCGGGTGGCTCAGTTGGTTAAGCATCCAACTCTTGACCTCAGCTCAAGTCATGATCTCACGGTTCATGGGACTGAGCCCTGCATTGGGCTCTGCACTGACCACTGTGGAGCCTGCTCGGGATTCTCTCTCTCCTCTCTCTCTGCCCCTCCCCTGCTCCCGCACACACACACTCTCTCTCTCTCTTTCTCAAAATAAATCAATAAACTAAAAAAACCCCTTTAAAATGCTAATATTTATTAAACGTTTACAATAGCCATTATTCTTCCCATTGTACAGTTGGAGAAATTGAGATGTAATGGTTAAGTAACAGACAGGGCTTCTTTTTGTGCAGTAGAGAGACAGGCCCCACCACTGACAAAGCTTCTTGACCACAAGACCTCAGAGAGAAGTAGCCATAGGGTATCTCTAGGTAGAGGATCAAAGGTAATTTGGCAAAATTTCCCATATCTCAAGTGCGGTTTAGAAGCAACAAAGTGTGCAGGCTTGGAGGAGCCACCCAGAGAGGGACAGTAGTTGTCTCAGATGTAACCTTTGTAGTCTGATGGCAGGTAGACCAGACGCTCTTTATCTCTCCGTCTCATCCCATAAGATCCTGAATTTGTAGCTTAACCCCAGGGATGGGGGAAGGTCAGGGGAGGTCAGTTAGGGGAATGCTAAAGTCAGGAATTACATTGAATATAGAAACCACAAGATACACTGCTAAGAGTATGAAATACAAATATAGTCAATATAGCAATATATGTCTTTGCTTGCTTGGATTTATGGACCGAGATTTATACCAGCTCCTTATGTTGGCATTTAGGAACTGAAGCCATCCCTTCATAGGACACAGAGCCCTGCACCTTTCGTGATCATCTGTAAGTCCCCAGGTTTGGAGTGTGTGTGTGTGTGCTCGCGCACATGCGCGTGTAAGCATGCGTGTGCATGGACTTAAAGCAGGGTTCTGTCCGGGTGGAATCAATGAGGAATTTCATGTGTTTTTACTTTGTGACATGTATTTCATAGTCCCCCAAAGTCTGCTTTCAGATGTTGTTAGCATTATCAGTTCTCGAATTTTCTTAAGAACCACATTTCATGTGGTTCCCCAAATGTTAGAACTTCTTTTACCCTGAGCCCCAGCAGAAGACTTTCATAGGGTTTCCATTAAATGACCACAATGAAATGTGCATCATACTACGTTTGGGAATCCCCACGTTACCAGTGGCCTACTCTCATACTGTCTGTCTGCGAGGCCTCGGGATCACGCGAGTATGTCTCTAATTTGTGCTGCTCTTGGGAGAAGTATCAATAGTAAGATATCACTTTCATAAGCGATATCATATCCTGATTGAACATTGCCAGCGAGTCTTAGGCCACTTGGTGGTTTCATTTGCCTTAGATCCAATTACAGCTGTAAAAGTGGTTTGCATTAGAAGTTCTGACTCTAGGATTTGATCATTATAAGCAGGATAAACCACTAAAAGAATGTGAATTGCCTTCGCTAAAGGCATGTAATAGCCCAGAGAATATCTTTCATATTTCAAATTAGGAAAACCCAGCACTGCCTTCTTCTCTGTGCCTGTCCTTATTGCTGGTCAAAGCAGCGCAAAGCTCTGCGTTCTGTGGGTCTATCTGGATCCTCCAGCCGATAGGGTTTTTGTTCTTGAATAACCGAAAGAGCCTTCCTACGAGGGCATCTGGCAGCCTGGGGCCCTGGGAGCCAAGGTTCAGGGAGCTGTAGCTAAAAGAACTTGTCCTGTGCTGATTTCAAGAGGCTTTGGAAGGATTCCCACCCACCTTCCCCCTCCCACTGAACTCCTCCTTAAGGCTGTAATCTTTCTGCCCAAAGCTGCACAAGTACGAGGCATTGGTCTGAGGAGGTTCATAGGCAACATACAGATGTTGGTTATTGAAGAAATGAATCTCTCTAGAAGCTCTGGAAGGTCATTATCCTGGCCAGTGGCCATGAAAGAGCCCTCACCACTTCATAGTCTACAGACAAACGTGACCTTCAATCCATTTACCTCCCCATTTCAGAAGAATTTATCCACCAACAATGCATGTCCCTTTGCTGTCCCCTGACCTGGTATCTTGGGCTAAGGAAGGGTTGAGACTACTCAGAAGGGAGGCTGTGAGCCCCAGCTTTCCCTGTGGCCCGTTCGTTACCCCAGCACACCAAGCGCCTGAGCTCTCTGTTCCACCCGGTGACTGCTCACGCAGTCCCTTTTCCATCGCTGCTGGGAAAATGCAGACGAATGTGAACAAGAAAGGCAAGTAGGGCAGCCCAGCCATCCATGCGCCCACCTCCCAGCTCTCCGCCCGCCCACACTCAGTCACGCACAGTAACAGCCACCCGAGGCCCTGGACAGCGTCAGGGTCTTGGAAATGGGCCTCTCAGAGGCGTCTTCGTGTCTTCGGTAGGGAAAGCTACATCCACTGCCTTCTCTAGAAACCAAATGTGCGAGTATGACCAGTTCGTGCTGGGAATTACTTTGGGGCCTAGAATTATTCTGAAGGGAAGTCAATATACAGACCAGTAAAACGGGCTGCGGAAACTCACAGTGGCGCCTTATCCCTTTGGAAGAGATCTTACCAGACATGTTTGCTGCAAATTTTGGCATTTTACAAAAAGAACAACAGGTCCCATTCGGTCGATTTTCCACAGCACTGCAAACGGCCTTTTCTCCCCATTCCCTTCCTCCTTTCAGCCTTCCTTCCTCGGCTGTGCCTTTGCTTCCAGCTCTGCCCTGTGATTCTCCTTCCCTCCCTCCCTTCTTTGTTTTTTATTTTTTTTTATTTTTTTTTAAAGTTTTTTTTTTTTTCAACGTTTATTTATTTTTGGGACAGAGAGAGACAGAGCATGAACGGGGGAGGGGCAGAGAGAGAGGGAGACACAGAATCGGAAACAGGCTCCGGGCTCCGAGCCATCAGCCCAGAGCCCGACGCGGGGCTTGAACTCCCGGACCGCGAGATCGTGACCCGGCCGAAGTCGGACGCTTAACCGACTGCGCCACCCAGGCGCCCCCCTTCTTTGTTTTTTAAAGAAATGACATTCTATTATTTTTCTTCTAATCTAGAGTGGATCTACAAATGAACAGTCTTATTTTCATTGTAAATATGGGAGCTTTAATGCCTCTCCAGTGGTTATTCTACTAAAACAATTAAGTTGCCAATGTTTTTAAAACTGCAGATTATCAATTGTTATAAAATGGCCCATTTCGGGGTGTGTGTGTGTGTGTGTGTGTATGAGAGACAGAAAGAGAGAGAGAGAGAGGGAGAGATTTCCAATTGGCTAATAGAATTTTTGATTCTAAAGTTTAACCCACGGATTTGTACACGAAACAGTGTCAAGATTCAGAATCCAGCCCATTTAGGGCTTCAACCCTAACCAGAGATCTAGCATCAAATAAACTGTTGAAGGTGCCCCTCTCAGTCTACTTCCAGAATGATAAGCAACTCTCCCTGCTTGCTGAGCCCGGGGGATTCTGATCCTGATAACAGCACTCGGGGACCCACTCCTGCCATCCAGGATGACAATGCCAGAACTCACAAGAAAGCGGAGGTGCCTCTTGCATTTACCAGCTGTAATGCTGAGCGCATTATACAGACAAATCAGGCCCCCAAAGTAATGTGTTTTCACCTCCCAGCAAGCAGCGTTTGAGTTCAGGGAGAGGAAATGTGTATTAAGAGAGCAGGTTAAAAATCGACATTATCCCAGACTTTCATGAAATCAAAATTATGGCCATGATGCTAAGTTATTATAATGTATTTATTACCAGGATCGCTTTCATATTTAACCAATTTGGCCCATCTCGAGACCTGTTTTAAAATGCACCACCTTGCCCACCTTTCCCATTTTCATATGAAAAACAGGAAAGCAAAAACTAATTTACTCAGAGAGACACAGAGCCTGTTTGCCCGTTTATCTCTTACAGACCACCCCTCAGTCCAATGTTGACAGTACATGATATTCCATTAATCTGCCTAATGAAAATTTAACCAGTGTTATAAACAAATAATTGGCTATTATCCTCTCAAAGATCCCGAATAAATTACTTCTGCTTATTTCCCCCCGCCCCCCGCCTCGGTGCTCAAAAGCTACCCCTTCCTGATGGATGTCACAGGGAGAGGGAAGACAGAATGAGCACATTCCCACCCCGGGCTTCATCAGCGGAGGCTGCTGTCAATGTCGTCTGCCCACTCTAGTCTAGGAACCCCGGGATTGCCCGTCATGAGGGATGGGGGAGGGGTGGCGGGAGAGACAGCCCCCACCTGTGGGTCACGCCTTGACCCACCTTTAGGGACCACTGGCTACATCTCTCATTATCTCGTTATCTCCATGCCCCCCCCACCTCTTCTTCTGCTGCTGCCTTTCATTCTGCTTTCCGTTATATTTCTCCTCCTTCCCCCATTCTCCTCTCTGCCTTCTTAGAAGATTCTTCATCTCCCATTCTCAATCCAGCCACCTGCCCAGGACCCCATTCACATAGTCCTCCTGCTGCTTTGCTGTCATAATGGCAGTTTCCAACACACGGGGCCTTCTTTAAAATGGAACGCCCGTGCCAAGATCATGGGCACACACAATGCTGAATAATTCAACTGGATGATTTGGACAAGGTACAGACCCTGTTCGTAGCGTTATGCTGAATCACACACATTGACGGAGTCTACTTCAAGCCGTCATTGCTAAAAATCATTCCCGACCCCAGAGTGGCGCACGGAAGCCGGGATGGTCTGGTTCAACGGTGGGATATCCCAAAGGGAAGTCTGAGGCTGTAAGCAGGATTGTTGCATTGCCTTTCTTGATGTGATCACCTATCTTCTCTACCAGAGGTCTTTTTTTTTTTAATTTTTTTCAAGGCAGGGATGGTGTCTTGTCCATCTACTCATTACTGTGTGACACACAGAAGTTCTAAGTGAATGGATGAATGAATGAATGTTGAATGAATGAACGCATGCCCACATGATGAACTCTTCCAAGGGAAATTCGTCTTGGAGCAAAAGCAATAGAAAGATGGTGAGAAATAGGAAAGATTTCATTTTGTACAATGGGCTCCCTTTTCAAAGCCCGGAGATTGCCTAAGATCTTCATGAAGCCCCGCATGTAGCAGTTATGCTAAGACTGCAAAAGTCAGTGGAAACACCGTTCACATTCTGTCTTAAATGCTTAGTAAAAAATGCCACCTGTGTTCCCTATGAAAGAGTACAGATGAGTGCTGTGGCTCTCAATCTTTAGAATGGAGAAATCATCTGAGAAGCTTATTAAAATTTTTTTTTTAATGTTTTATTTATTTCTTTTGAGAGAGAGACAGAATACGAGTGGGTTAGGGGCAGAGAGAGAGGGAGAGGCAGAATCCGAAGCAGGCTCCAGGCTCCGAGCTGTCAGCACAGAGCCCGACGCGGGGCTTGAACTCACGACCCGTGAGATCATGACCTGGGCCGAAGTCGGACGCTCAACCGACGGAGCCACCCAGGCGCCCCTGAGGGGCTTATTAAATGCAGATCCCCAGGCCCACCCTCAGAGTGTGAGTCAGTGGACTTAGGAATCTGCTACCGAATCAAGCAGCCCCTGACATTCTGATGTAGGTGGTTGGTGGACAACATACCAAGAAATGCTTCTCCAGTGGAAGCATAGCACCTAGTTTGGAATCACCTAGAACAGCTTGTTAGGCTGGGACCTCTACATGGTATTTGACCTCTACAAGGTCATGACCTTGGCCCCAGCAGCCATTTCCACTGCTGCTCCTTCAACACGAGTCTTCACGGCCAGTGTTGTTGGCTTAATCCAAGGGCCATTCCAGCCTGTAGGTGGATGCTTGGGTCTGGAGTTTAGGAGCAAGATTAGACCCGACAGCTAGAATTCGAATTCAAACCAGAGTCTCAACGATTCGTGATTTTCTTCCAATGTGTAAGTTTCCAAACATGGGGTGCCTGGGCAGCTCAGTCGGTTGAGCGTCCGACTTTGGCCCAGGTCATGATCTCGCGGTTTGTGAGTTTGAGCCCCGCGTCGGGCTCTGGGCTGACAGCTTGGAGCCTGGAGCCTGCTTTGGATTCTGCGTCTCCCTCTCTCTCTCTGCCCCTGCCCGGCTCGCACTGTGTCTCTCTCTGTGTCAAAAATAAGTAAGCTTTAAAAAAAAAAAACTTTAAAGTTTCCAATAAACAGTTGCTCACAAACTCGAAAGTGTACCTGTCCCAGTCAAAAGATAATAGCAATTACCAGCGTGGGCGATGGTGCCTCTCACACTCGTGATCTCATTTGATCTTTGCGAGAGTCCTCTGAAGACGCTGTGCAGAACTCAATCCCATCCAAGATGTGAGAGCTGGTCCAGAACAACTGCATCATAGTTCTTAGATAAGAGAGCTGTGACAGTCCGATGGAGATTGCAGATCAGATAGGACTACAGGATATCAGGATGAGCTTGGGACAATGGCACATCAGGGTTCCCTGCTCACACACCTGGCCCAGGGTGGGTGGACATCGGTGGGCCTGCCGAGCTGCACTTTACCGGCTGTGCTGATGGTGCATTACCTGGGATAGGACCTCAGTCTCTTTCCTATCTCCACTAATGCAAAATTTACAAAGCAGGGCAGTTGAGACACCATATGTAAAGCATGTGGCCTGACCTGTAGAAGGGGCTAGATTACTGATAGCTGCTATTATGGTAATTACTGTGCTGACCCCCAAAATGTGTACCTTACTCTCCGGGCTAGTCCAACCAACCCAGTGAGAGGCAAACTTGCAAAGCAGGTGTGATCTCCCAGGGCAGAAGGCCTTCGGTGCCCTCAGACCCCACAGCTGGGATTACGGTCCCAGTAAGGTTGGGTGCCAGCAAGGCTGGGTCCCAGCAAGCGCTGCCCTAATTACCAGTGAGGGCACCTGGGAAACTGGCCTTCTCAAGTGGGAGGGAAAGTCTGAGAGAGAGATTGGAGGTTGGTTTATAAACCTCTGATGGTGCCTTCTGGTCTGGAGAGCAGCTAATGAACAGAAGTATGTATTTGGATCGGTCCGAGCTCAGTAAGAAAGATCTGAATTTCGCCAGGAAACAGACGGTTTCCTCCACTGACCCAAAAAGCGATCAAAGGGACGAAGTCATTTGATCTCTGAGAATCAGCTAAAATTTTGTTTTTGAATGAAATACAGCTTCATTTAGAAAAGAAAAAGAAAGTGATTTTTCTCCCAAGGAGTAAGCGTGAAAACGTTGCCATGGATGTGAGCGAGGGAAAAAATGGTGACTCAAGGGCGCATCTCCTGCCCTTGTCGAGAGGCCCGTGGGCTTCAGTATCCCGTTTCAGAGGCAGACTGCGGCAGCCACTGGCCAAAAATGTCGTGTTTGCTGTCGTGACAAACACTTAGCCGGCCTGAGCACAACAAATGGGGACTTGAGGACGGGGCCTTGCGGGCCTGATCAGAATCGGGTGGTGGGGGAGATCGCCTGCCCACTAGCAGCATTTTTTTTCTGTATAATCCGCCAGCGGGGGCCCCTGGAGGCGCAGCCAATCATTTGGGGGCCACATCTTAGGTCTGGTGCAAATCTACAATTGCCTCGTAGGAACCCACCTTGGAGGGTTACGCCAGCAGCTCAATTCGGGCTGCGAGTTGAATGTTGGTGATGATCCTTGGGAATTCTCCTTCGCGCACTCCAGGGCTCCAAAGACCACAAAAATTTAAGCCTCGCGGGTCAAGAGCTAGAGAGGAGCAGGTCGGAAGCAAAGGTCTATGTAGCATTGGGAAAATACCCTTCCCACATGCCGGTAACATAACCGATCACACTAATAGGGCCAATAGTCATTGTGCATTTTCCATCTGCCAGAGACCATTCTCGGTCCTCCGCTGGATGTTAACTCATTTCATCCTTACAAGCAACCCTTTGAGGTGGGTAACGTTACCACCCCCAGTTTACCGATGAGACAGCCAAGGCCCCGATGAAATGACTTAACCTAAATGACACGTGGAGTTAGCCGTGGTCAGGATTGAACTCAGGGGATCTGACTCTAGTGCCCATGTGCTTGGTCCCTGCACTTAAACTGGGCTTTCCATTGCTTTACGCATCATCTTCCAAAAGACTGTTCTATAGCTTCCCTGGGAGAACCAGGCCTTCAGAAGTGCTTTGAGTTGGCGTTTTTTCCTTCTTCTGGAAGTGAAATGCCAAGCATGCATCAGGGGCATTCGATGATTGCCCAGAAACCACATGGCCTATCATATGTCATCCCTCATAATTTATTTTTATGAGAGTAGTAAGTGGTATCAGCGTTTTATAAGCATGTATTTATATTTGTTAATTTAATTTATGCAAATGCCTCATTTATGTAAATCATACACAGATCCGCCATCAGGATATCTTTAGCAAAATAACATGATCAAGATATTTAGGGATCTGACATATATAATCAGAGAATGCAAATTATTTTTACTGCATGTTCTTTTTGCCATTAAGTTCATAAAATGTCAACAGTCTGGTTTTACTAAAGCTTGCTTCAAAGTGTTTTGGTTGCGTTGGTCTTTCTCTTACTCTTGTCCCAAGTCACTGCTTCTGGGATGGCCAGCTCAGGCCAGGGCACTGCTGGGACGGGGGAAATCACAGCTGCAGCTGCATTGGAAGCCCCGCTTTTTCTGTTGCCTTCCGAGGGATGAGGTTACAGTGTGTAAACACAATACTGTATTTCATAGCTATCCCAGGGCTTTGGGCTTGATCCCACCATGATAGTGGTGTTCTCATTACCGATTCATGATGCCACCAGGCAGGCGTGGTGAATAATAAGTTTCCCCCTAAATCTGGACCATCCGTTCTGAGTTTCTGGCATGTTGCTTCGATGGGAGGTGAGATTTTTGTCTCATTCCAGAGAAGAAGCTCTGTATACGACTTTATATCCAGTTCTGGGACTACAGAAGTGCATTTAACACCGTGAGCCTTCAGAATAAAAGGTGGCAAAGGGTTGTAGGGATTGACGTTTGTGTCCATGGTCGCAAGACAAGAAAATGGGTCTTAGGGGAAGGACCTAGCATCATCTTCTACTGATGATACCTCAGGACCCAGAACATTCGGCTGTGCAGCCTCTCCCATCATGGAGCCCGCAAGAGCCAACGGCACTTTTCACAATGAAAGCTGCAAATGTCATCTTCATAGTAAAGTAAAAACTTCTATGAACCAGCTGTCTCCCCACCCGTGTTGCTTGGAAGAACCATTGACCATCACTAAATAGATACAGAGATCTCTGTTCCTACCTGCCCTGGAGCCCGCAGCAGAGAGTTGCCCATATGAGAAGCAGCAAACTACCACCTGTGGGGCGTGTGGCCCATGGCCTTCCTTTGGAAGCTTCTATTTGAAAACCCTGCTGGTTTTCTATCCAAGGCATCTTCACGTGTATGACACAGGTCTCGGGGTCATCCGGGTGCCCTGGTTTCTATGTTAGGTTCAGGCACTTTGCGATGCCCCCAGGACCCAGAGAACTTTATTTTTTTGCTATACCACATGGCCTGTATTTTCGCGGTCCTTCATCCACATTTGGAGACAATCTGTCCAGCAACTTCGTGTAAACTGGATTATGAAGAGAAACAATCTTATCTCTCTGGAAGGAAGCATTTGACGGACTTTTAAAAAGTGTCTCTTCACCGTCGGTGAAGCTGCTCCCAGAGAAATCTCCCGCCCACCCTGGGGCTCCTACCCGGGGGGGTGGAGGGTGGGCAGCTCAGGGCACATTTACTGGGTCTTCCCAGGAAACAGCACAGCATTTATATTTTTTCTAAAAGGAGACAGCATCCTCTTTTAGCTCAGACCTTAAGAGAATATTGAGATGGTCCCATTCATCACCCGCGGACCCGGGGCCACTGCAGCTCTTCCCACCACGAAGCCGGAGAGCAGGCATCCAGCACCTGACGGAGACAAGTGGAACATTCTGGATCATACCCTCATGGCCTAAGGACTCTACAAGGGTCCCCCTTTTAACTGCGGTTTTGCTTCCCACGGTTTCAGTTACCCGCGGCCAACCGTTGTCAGGGAGCCGATAATCTTCCTTTGAGAAGGTCAGGAGTAGCCTCGTGCTGCGTCGTGGTGCCCACGTCACTCCCCTCGCTTCACCCCATCGTGTAGGCGTGTCAGCATCCTCCATCATCGTGAGAAGGACAAGGGTGAGTACAGGGCAATACGTGTTTTGGGAGAGGGACGCAACACAATTAACTGCTATTGTTACTGTCTAGTTATTTTTGTTCATCTCTTACTGTGCCTGATTTATCGATACAACTTTATCACAGGTACATACGTTTAGGGGTAAACATACCATGCCGGGGGGTGGGGGCTGCCCGCCGTTTCAGGTACCCCTTGGGGTCTTGGTGTCCCCAGGTTACTATCTATAAAGTGATGGCTGAGCGTTTGAGAACTTGGTCTTTAAGTCAGAGAAAAAGGGCCTTGAATCTCAGCTGTGCTTTACTTTTGCTTCTCCTACCATTCCTGCTACCCAGAATTCCCTTCTCCCGCCTTACCTGCTTAGCTCTTGCTTATCACCGACCCCTGTCAAATGTCACCTGGTCCTTCCTTCCTTTCTTCCTTCCTTCCTTCTTTCCTCCCTTCTCCCTCCCTCACTCCTTCCTCCCTTCCTCCTTCCTTCCCTCCCTCCCTCCCTCCCTCCCTCCCTTCCTTCCTCTCTCCCTTCCTTCTCCGGGCTCCCTGTAACAAATAGACAGTAAGCAGACTTCTCAGTGCACAGTACTGACCAGACTATTTTATGACTGTCCATCTGGTGCTCAGCACTCAGGAAACATCTAACAAATACTCACTGGATGAACGGATTAACGTTTCCATGTCTGTCTCCTTGCACCCTGACTGGGCTTCACTTTCCTCAACAACACGGACGGCCTTTGCCAACTTCGTGTCCCTAGAGCCCTGCAGGTGTTCGGGGCAGAAAATATGTCTCCGAGTAACGGAATGCGTTCTCTTAAGAAAGGAGCCAGAGGGGCGCCTGGGTGGCGCAGTCGGTTAAGCGTCCGACTTCAGCCAGGTCACGATCTCGCGGTCCGTGAGTTCGAGCCCCGCGGTCCGTGAGTTCGAGCCCCGCGTCGGGCTCTGGGCTGATGGCTCAGAGCCTGGAGCCTGTTTCCGATTCTGTGTCTCCCTCTCTCTCTGCCCCTCCCCCGTTCATGCTCTGTCTCTCTCTGTCCCAAAAAAATAAATAAACATTAAAAAAAAAAAATTAAAAAAAAAAAAAAAGAAAGAAAAGAGCCAGAATCCTCAGAAAATGTTCATCCACAGTATATTTTGGGTGAAAAGCTTTATTTTTAGGGGAGGGAGGTGAGAAACACAGCAGTTTTTTTCTGGAGAAAATTGGGACACCGGACTTTAGTGAAACAATACGTGGAAATGGGGTGTGGGCTGGGAGAGTATTGAAGCCCTGCTGGGACCTGTCCCTCGCTTGAGCAGCGACCGCCCACGGGTTGTAAATAAACGCATATGCATCATTTATTTTTAGCCTTTTATAACCTCCTTTGGGCCCTACCTCTTCAACAAAGGTCAAGAAATCAGGAAGCAAATGATATTCTGGAAAGCCAATTCTCCTTCCTAGGACCTGTCTTTCAAGCTCGGGCACTGAGTAAGGTTTTCTCTGCCTTCAGCCTCTGGCTCCTACCTTCTCCGTGATTATTTTATGGCTCCTTAGCAATCAGTGGATGTCATGATCCAGATCTACATCCAGTTATTGTATACATAAGCGATTAAATGTGACCGAAACATTCTAATTCCAAGGAGACCTATTTTCTACCTCAAAGTTAAAAAAAAAAAGCCTAGTTCACAATTTCCCCATTTGCTCTTTGCCGTGGATTCATTTGCAAATGAGGAGCCCACTTCCCTTGTCTCAGCCTCCAGTACATCGTCGTCGTGCTCAGGCGATGGGCAACTGTCTCACTCCTTCCCTTTCCCTACTCACTTTTTTTGTTTTTTGTTTTTTGTTTTTTAATGTCGAGAGCCTGCCTCCTGCTTCTGCTAACCTTTGGAGTGCAGGCTAAAGAGATACTCAGAACTTTTTAATATATTGCCAATAAGAAGTAATAAGAAAAGGCAATTTTGACATTGGCAAATGCCCAGGTTTTGTCTGAGTTATAAAACACCAGGCAGGCAAGTTTTAGAATGCCCGTGCAGCTTACCCAGATCATCATGGATCCCGGGAGAGGGAGGTGCAAGGTCCAGTCCAAACACAGGTTTGTTCTTGACTTCGTGTCCTCTGCAGGGTGTCATTGCCTTCAACTGCCTCCCTGCCTTGGGCTTGACTAAAACTTTTGAGATTCCCTTGATGCCGAGGTGGGTAGCATCTAGCTAGGAGCTGTTTAGAAGGAAGGAAGGAAAGAAGGAAGGGAGGGAAGAAGGGAGGAAGGAGGAAGGGAGGGAGGAGCGAGAGAGGAGGTGTTCTGTTTTCTTTACATTTCGACCTTTTTCGCAGAGGTAGTAGTAAAATATTTCACAGCCAAATAGCAGGGCACCTGCCCACCCTAAAGGCTACAATACTGTGGCTGGGTCTCAAGGGCGCTGCTGAGCCCGAAGTTAACCCTTCTGTGACTATATGGTTGTTAAATATTTTGAGGATTATTTTTGGTCAAATTCGTATCAACCCCAGACAGGAAGGGGGACCCAGTAAGTTCCGTGGGAAGAGGGTTCAAATGGTTTCTGCTGAAAGAATAATCACCAGAATTCCAACAAACTTCCTCCCTCAGAAAAGTCACAATAGCGATGGGTCCTTTCGCAGATCGGATGAAAGAACACTTGGCGGGGGGCACCTGGGTGGCTCGGTCGGTTAAGTGTCTGACTCTTGATTTCTGCTCAGGTCGTGATCCCATGGAGCTCCATGGGTGGCTCTGCACTGAGTGCAGAACCTGCTTGGGATTCTCTCTCTCCCTCTCTTTCTGTCCCTCCCTGGTCCTCACTTGCTGTCTCTGTCTCTCTCTCTCTCTCAAAATAAATAAGTAACCATTAAAAAAAAGGGGGGGGGGAGGGGACATTTAGTGCAGGGGGCTGGACTCTCCAAATGACCACGCTCTATAAATCAGTGTTTCGTCGTGTCGATGAGACCAGGGATCCGCCTCTGGATTCATGCAACCGTACGTTGATTCATTCAACTATTTGCTGAGTACCTGCTGTGTGCAAGGCACTTTAGGGGAAAAACTGGCTGGAAAATCTGCCCGCCTTTTGCAGGGGCGCCAACAGTTGTCCACGGATTTGCTTGTTTGAACTGCACAGTATTAAAAAAAAAAAAAAAAAAAGCCCAACTTGATTATTTAAAAATCGACTTTATTTTAAACTCAAGATTCCCAAGTTTTGGGGGGGCAAAACCCCAAAACCTCAGGAGCTCTCGATGACGTTGAGGCCACGCTTGCCCCTGACTGCTGTCCACTGGGGCAGCCGTGGAATGAGACATCACAACGTCACTCCTCCCAACTATGACATAGCCAAGTTGCCTCACTAATGCCACAGAAATGTGTGGGGCACTGGTGGGGAGGGAAGGCTCTGGGGTGGACAGCTGACTCTTGTCACTGTGTCCCTTTGGACAAGTTACTGAATCTCCCTGTGCCTCAGTTTCTTCACCTGAAAAATGTGGCTAACATAGTCCTCCTTGTCTCAGTTGTTGTAAGACTATTGTCTTACAAAAGAGGGAATAAAAAGAAAGTGCACAGAGCACTTCCTGGCACATAGTAAGTGTTCAATAAACACGCCTGCCCCTGAACACACAGAACATTAGGACAATTTGGACCTTGTCCTCAAACAGCCATAAAGGGTAAAGCAAGCATGTTTTACAAACATCTTTGATGGCTTTAATTTGCAGCCCGGCCCCTTACTCTTTCTCATTCTATTCCACGGGGACCAAACACAAGTAGCATTTGTCTACAACTAGCGCTCGGAGAGGAGGAAGCAGGACAGGCGGAGGCCGATTGAGTCTTCTTCTCTCAACAGGACTGCAGGTGGGTCTCTGAGCGGCCGAGCTCCACCCAGCGCAAGAAGAGAACCCAGAGGTCACGGTCACTCGCCCACTCCACTGGAGCCAGGCACCATCAGCAAAGCGAGTTAGGGATTAAAAAAAAAAAAAAAAAAAAAACCTCCAGGAAAAAGCGCCCTGAATGAACAGTGTTGCACATCAACTAATCTGTGATTCATACATATTCAGAAGGAAAGTGAGTGAAAAACCGGCGTTTCAGACAGCTTTACATTTTCAAATTAAGTTAATAAAATAAGATTTCCAATGTAATGACAAATTAATTCTTCTTTTCATAAGTTTATTAAAATAAGCGTCTCCTATCTTCTAACTCGCGCTGACATAGGCTTACATAGATACATCCCACCCAGTAACCTAATCTCCCAGCAATCTTGAAGCAATTAACTCCTTCTAATCTTGAGCTAACAAAGCCCGCCAGGCCACAGGCCCCTGAGAACGCCCCTCCAGCTCTGCTCCGAGCATCCGGGCAGGGTGCGCTGAAGTGGTCCAGAGTGTCGAGCCTCAGAAACAACCAGATGAGTCATCACAGATCAGAAGATCTTCATTAACTCCTTATTTCTCTGCTAATTAACACAAAAAGAGGGAGCTGAACGCCCGACAGGCAACGACTGACCCACTGCTTGGTGGTTAATGGCATGCAAATGACATCTAATGAGGGTCCCCCTAAGAGCGTGGGCAGCTGTGGGTTTCAAAGTGTTGGAGCGCCCTGAAAAGAGCTTGCCTAATAATTTAAACTGCAGCTGAGTTTGTAATATAAAGTCCACGCATTTATGTAAGTCCTACACATGGCAGAATTAACTGAAGCTGTTAACGACAAGGGTTAGCTGAAAATACCATAATTTCGAGGGGGGAAAACATAGCTCCGGGCCTTTCCAAATGAAGCACGGTATTTGTTGGTCATGTTACGTGATGCATTCTGGATGTTGTTTCCGCCTGACGGTGGAACGCATATTGCCCAAACATTGCTTGTTGTTGTTGATCCTGAGCCTAGCCTTTGCGGTTTCGTGTAGTTTCAAAGGGTTGGCTGCAGAAACCAAATGTTCATCGTCAAAGATTTCTCTGAGAACCCAAGTAGAAAATCAGCCCAAATAGGATCTGTGTGCTGTCAGTAAAACGTTGATTCCATTAAGGGGGGGGGGGGGGGGGCTCGGTAGTGAGGTCAATAATGTAGCTCAAAGAAGGAATGTTATTGTCTATTATATATCTCTTAGTGATAATTAAGTGACAGACTTATAAACATGAGCGTAAATTTTACGGTTTTCATTAAGATGCGCGCTTCCTTATTCTACCCACCACCGGCTCGGTCACCTGGGCGGGGAAAGACTCTCTTCGGTTAAAATTCCAAGGTCTCTCTTCAACTCAGATCTTTAAGAACCTTGCACTTGACTAATAAAGCGAATGAGCGGCCCACTCAATGAGAAGACCTAGCATTAACTAGCATCGGTCCACTCTAAGGTCTGGCCGAAAGACACAACGTGCAGAATGATTATTGTCAAATTCAAAAGAATTCTCGTGCTATTAAAGACACTCTCTGAATTCGGACATTTACCCAGACCCATCCCACTCATGCGTGTTGTTGGCTTTTTCTTTTTTCAACAACTAGAACCTATTGGTGCATAGGAGCAGTTTGAATTTATGCCTCCTATAAACTTTCAAGTTTAATGGCAAACAGTTTTTCGCTCTCTAATGGGGGAGATCCAGTGGAAGAGAGGAAATCATGGTAGTCAAAATTATGAACTGTTGCTTGACATTTGTAAGGAGTTTCTGGAAAGGTGATTTCTCCAAAATTGCAAACATCTAACCCCTTTTGAATCTCAGAATCCATTAAGGATATCCTTATTGCTCCCTCTGTATGGAATTTCGGTTGAACCCAGTCTTGAAAGGGGTGAATATATATATCCTTCTTTCCATTCTTTAGGAAAGGCCTGAAGGCCTTTGTAGGAGCCACGCCTTTCTCCTGGAACCTTCTCTTCTGGATCTTCTACTGGCCCCCGATTATCATTCAGGCGGGTCTCAGCTGAAACGTCACCTGAAGCACCACTCCCCCCCACACCCCCCACCACCGCCATCACTCCTGTACCATCGGCCAGCATTGATTCATTACCTGCCTCCTTCTCTTTTCTGTTTGTTGTTCATTGTCTGCCACCCCCACTGGACCGTACGCTCCCAGAGAGCAGGACCCTTGCCTGTGGCTGTGCTCCCAGAAGATGGGACGGTGCTCAGTGCATGTCTCCATGATGAAGGTGGGAACATCAGATGTGTCTTCCAGAGCACCAGGACTTTCCTCCATACCATGGCTGCTCTGTTTTCTCTGCCCGGCAGCCCTCTCCCCTCTTCCCTCCTAGGGAAGCCCTGCTGATGCTTCAAGATTCAGCACGAGGTGCTTTCTTCTTCTAGCTTTCCGCCATCCCTAAAACAAGACTTGAGCTCTCTCTCCCCAATGGGTCGGACCCCCTAGTTCACTGACTGGTGATGGGTTACACGTCTTTCTGTCTCTTTGGCTGTCCTGTGAGCTCGTGAAGGCCAGCAGTCTTATCTAATTCTCTGTTGAAACTCTCACCACAAGCACAGTGCTAGGAAATACGAAGGTCTGCAAAAAGAAAGGGATTGAACAATGAAGCTATCCTCCTATTTTGGGGAGAAGGACTTGTCTTTCATTAGGGAAGTCTAGCCTAAGTAACGATAACAGAGAACCTTTCGGGGCTGTGACTACTCAGAGGTCATGGCATACTTCATAGGAAACTGAGGCCTCGGGAGATCAAGTAACATGCCCACAGAACTCAGGGAGCATGGAGCAGTGGTGGGATTAGAACCCATTTTGAAATGAATCCAAATACCAGGCTCCTTTTATCCCAAACATAAGTATATTCTGTTGATTTTTAGATTTTATTTATTTATTTGTTTAATGTTTATTTATTTTTGAGAGAGAGAGCGAGAACGAGAGAGTAAGCAGGGGAGGGGCAGAGAAAGAGAGAGAGGAAGACACAGAATCTGAAGCAGGCTCCAGGCTCTGAGCTGTCAGCACAGAGCCTCACATGGGGCTTGAACCCACAGACCGCGAGATCATGACCTGAGCCAAAGTCGGATGCTTAACTGACTGAGCCACCCAGGCACCCCTATTTTGGTGAACTTTAACAGTAAATCACTATTCTGTTGGCTTCTTCCCTCAGGAACTTCCCTGAGGGTATTGGTTCTACATTAGTTGGGCAAATGAACAGAGAGCATGTTTCACTGCTAGGAGCAGGCAGAGTTGGTGAAAAGGAGTCATTGGGATGTGTATTATTTTAAATTATTCTTTCCATAAACGTGTGTGCACTCCAACTCCTTATAATTGGGCAGGTAGGACAGAAAAAAATAGAAGAGGAAGAGAGAAAAAAAAATGAAAGAGAAAAGAAAGGTTGCTCATGGTAGAGCGTTAATTGCACACCTTTGTGTGGCCATTGGAGGCCCTTGTAACTCGATCAAATTCTATGGCTTTGGGAAAGTCTGTCTCATTGTCCCCATCTACAATAAGGCCTTTCTGGCATCTGCCCCACACAGCTCTGTGGGAATCAAGAAGTGAGGGAAATATGACATTTTCAGTAGAAATTGCTATGAACATTTTCTAGGGGGTCCATAGTAGCATTATCGTTACTTGGGTAGACCTCTTGAAAGCTTTAAAAAGTCTCTGGCGCTGTATTTAACCCACTGGGCAGCAGAATTCTTTGTACAAACTCCGTTTCCACTGCACATAGCGTGGGAAATCACACATCCTGGGGAAGGCAGCTTGGAGTCCTGAGACAGGAGCCACCTCGGGTGACAGTCTGAGTTTGGCGAGTAAGCCAGGATTAAGCACAGAGGCAGGTGTGGTTGGTAAATCGTAGACGGCTTTGAGCCCTTCACAGATGACACCTGTAAACATGGTGGACTTGGGAGGCACGTGACAACATTTGAGTCCATTTTAAAGAGCAATTTTAGTGATGAGAGAAGCACAGAGTACCCACGGAGACTTGTATTTGTCATCCCTTGTCTCTCTTATTTTGCAAACCGGCTAAAGACATAAACATGGCATCCGGGATCACCTTCCTCTAGAAGAGATACTCAATGGATCCCCATCATGTGTTGCCCTCTCCTCTCCCCCAGGAACTTCCAGAACAAGTGGATGGATCACCAAATAATACACACCAAATACGGAAGTGTGAATTATATGACATCAAAGCACACAGTGCTTGGGGGAAAAGGAAGCTAAATATGTGAGGACTAATCTGTAGCAAATAAAAATTCTGCCAACTGCTTTTTCAACCACGGGCGGCCGAGAGAGTTGTGAAAATGGCAGAGACTCAATATAAATCTCTTTCCCCTTTTATTAAAATGAAAACATCCTCGTATATTATATATACTTAGGATGTCACCAAGTTTGGAGGTAATCTTTTAGGTTAAGTATGTTCCCACATTAAACTGATAATTATCTTTCCTTCTCTTCTGCTATCCCCCTGATACTCAACACACTGGATTTTCGCTTCATGTTTTATTTATGGGACAGAATTAATATGCAGATTCACAAAAACTTAAAAACTCATAATTATTCATAAAGGGCTTTAAGGTTATTTAGTACATTTTTATGAAACTTGGAGTGTGTGAGAACATATACTTGAAAGTTGTAGGAAGTCGACTGAGGTTAAGTCCTGGCATGAAGTATAATCTGAAAATGATCAAAATCTTTGAATGAAAGTATTTGTCATTATTCATAATCTATATTTAACTGAAGTATTGAGCATCAATATCCTTGTAAATATATTCAAGACTGGCCCGGCAAGAGGGAAGATTTGCATATTCCAGGCAAACAATCAATGTTGGAAGAAAGGTCTAGTTAGGAATCTTTGATCACTAAGCAAATGCCATAAAGGACAGAGATTTTTCTTATTTGTGGGCCATCTGTATGGTGCTCTGTGCTTTTACAAATATGCTCAGGTCTAGGAAAAATTGACACCAACTGGAAATGGGTGTGTTCGATTTCTTCCGGAGTAAGCAGAATGAGGTGGGCACTGTTGATGGAGATGGCCTCTCTAGGCTTGTGGAAAGGGGCTGCAGGACGAAGCGCATCTGTGAACAGCTGTGAGGACGGAATCTCTATAAGCCTGCCCGACCTGATGATGACTTAGGCTCTCCAGTCAGCCCCAAATTAAGAACATTTCAATGGGGAAGGCACCTTGCTGAACAAACTCTGGGGAGTGTGGTCCAAAACTATTGATCAAGGCACACATCTGTGTTCTTGGGATGTTCCCACTGGAAACATTTGGAAATGTTAGACGACCAAATGCAGGGAGTAAAAAGCCCATTGGTGCTTGGGAAATTCCTCTACGGTGGAGAGGGCTAGGAAGATGGAATAGAAGGAACATGACCTTTGGTGCCCAAATTGCCCTGTGACACTAGCTGGGTGATCTTGGGCCAGTCAGTCAACCATTCTGAGTCTTTGTTGACTCGTCTATGGAAAGAGAGAGAGAGAGAGAGAGAGAGAGAGAGAGAGAACATCTACCTTCAAACAGCTGTGAGACAAAATGAGATAATGGATATAAAATATCTCATAGAGCACCTGGCACATAGAAGGTACTGAAGAGACATCACTTCTTTTTATTATGCCATGTGACTTTTCTATTATTTCATATTATTATTATTATTGCTTTATTAATATTTTACCTTTAAATTTTTTTTTTACATTTTACTTATTTTTGAGACACACACACACACACACACACACACACACACACAGAGCACAAGTAGGGGAGGGGCAGCGAGAGAGGGACACACAGAATCCGAAGCAGGCTCCAGGCTCTGAGCTGCTAGCACAGAGCCCGACGCGGGGCTTGAACTCATGAACCTCAGCTGACGAGATCATGACCTCAGCTGAAGTCGGATGCTTAAGCGACCGAGCCACCCAGGTGCCCCTAATATTTTACCCTTAAGTGCACGCATACGTTCTCACACAAACATGTGCATCTTCAAAATCACTGTAAGCTTTGCATTAAATGCAGTGATGGCTAAATGGGAGAGGTGCTAATCTGCCTTGTCACCTGGTTATTCCCAGTTTCATTGGAGTGACAGCTTTACCCAGGACTCTGCCCCAAATGGCATACTGCTGCAAAAGCCAATCATTCGAATGACTCAATAACAATACTGATAAATACTTACGTCTCTTAAGTATAGACAGAGCCAGCAGACACGGCAGTTTGAGCGAAGAGCTCAACTGATGTCACAAGGGTGAAATATCTGAAGAAGCTCTCCGATATCTCAATTGCCCAAGGATCATGCAGAAATTGCCTTTATCTGGCTTTTGCCCTATTTCCCTTACTTCCTCTTCCTAACTGGAAATGGCATCTTAACGAAGGCATGTGAGAAAATTTTAAACGAATACCAGATATGTACCATATTATTTGTGGGGAAGAAAATGTGTCCATTTTTATGGCTATCTGTGATTAACCTGCGCAATGTTTGTTAGGACATGTGTGTGTGTGTGTGTGTGTGCACGCACGCATGAGTGTATTCCCATCCACTCCCAACCAATTGACAGCGGACTCTCCTGACAGATGGAAACATGGCTGTAGCAGGAAGTTCTACTAACTTCTGAGAAGGTTAGACCCACCTTAATTTTGAGGAATTGACCCATGAAGCTGTGGGAAATTAACAGAGAGACAAATGAATTCAGTACTGGCATTCCTCATTCGGAGCTATGGCACCAGGCACCTGGCAACATGAGTTTAGACCCTCGTACTTGAAGATGAAAACCCCTTTTGTCTTTTCCCCGCGGTCTCTCGGGAGGACATCGCTGATGCACACCCTTGAAAATCCCGCCTTCCGTGACTCCTGCCTGCGAGAGTCTCCTGTCTCCTGTCTCCATCTTCTCCTGGCTTCCTAGAGGCTCCTTCTGGTTTTCTCATTGGCTTCCCTTCCCCTGCATCTCCCAGATGCTCCCCTTTCTGACCTGGTGGTGTAGGTGGCATTGCCAGGTTTTCTCGAGTTAAAACCAGCGTATTGTCTCTGAGGCCACACCCAGACAGCTCCTTGAACATACGTCTCCCTCAGTCCCTCTCTCTCTCACCTCTGTCCTGCTGCCTTAACAGGGGTGGGTTCTCTGATTCCAGCTGCTGCCTATAGCTACTTTTAGAGCCCCTAATCCCACATACCACCTCCATTGGGCTATTCCCGTCTCCTCCACCGGGAACCCGCACAGTTTAAGTGGCTGGAACTAAACTGTCTGCTTGGTTTTCTTTCTTTATTATTTTTTTAAGTTTGTTTATTTATTTATTGAGAGAGAGAGAGAGAGAGAGAACCAGCAGGGAAGGGGCAGAGAGAGAGGGGGACAAAGCATCCGAAGTGGGCTCTGTACTGATAACAGAGATCCTCATGTGGGGCTATAACTCATGAACCATGAGATCGTGACCTGAGCTGAAATTGGACATTTAACCAACTGAGCCCCCCCAGGTGTCCCAGCTTGGTTTTCAAGCTGCCTCCATGACATCCAGCCCTACCACAGTGGCTCAGCTCTTTGTCCTGTGTTGTCATTTGTAGGCACTACAACTTTTTGTATTTTCCATAAAAGCCAGCATGATGCTGGGTAGATGGCAGGTTTAGACCTAAAATGTCCGTCTGAAGATCCTAGAAAATATTTTCTGAGGGGAATTTTTAATTTCGCAGCTTGTACCTGAGTCCATTTGCCTTAAAAAGATGGAAATGTGAACAAGAAAGACCAAAGCCCTCTTTAGGCATCCTTCCTAACCCAGGCCGCCCTGCCAAGATGGCCGCCTCCATATTTGTGTGCTTGATGGGGCTGGGAGCTGTGTTTCCTTCCAGGCCTTCCTCTATCCCATTGCATGTGTATATAGAGCACACAGGTTTTTGGTGCAGCTGATGGAGAAAATGTCTCCTCTTTCTACTACAGTTAAACTGCGTCTAGGTGAGGGATTTCACACCTTGAGAAGTTTCCTGCCTGAAATTTGCTAAATGTTGCTCATGTGTCTTTGTCCCCCGTGACCTTCCCTCTCTGGCTTTGCTCCTAATACAACACACATCCCGGTATAAGACCTTATAATGCTCAGAACATTAGAGAAATACACAGAACATTATAGAAAATGGCGAAGGGATTTTTGTTGTTGTTTGCTTGTTTGGAAGGGTTGTTTTTCCATTTCACACACCATCACTGTAGGATCTGGAAGGCTCCAAGGACGCCTCTGCGCAGGCTGGATTGACTGCGGGCCTTGCCACCACCTCACCGTCCCCCTCACTCCCCGACATATTTTAAGAAGTGGCCAAATAAGCTTGTGTTTGAGAGAAATCACTTGTGTCCTGATGAAGTGCTCAATAACGCCGTGGTTGGAACCAGAGCTCTGGATCCCAGAATCGGCTGGCCTCTCTAACCAACAGCAGGGTCTTGGAATTTAATATACTTTCAAGTGAGTTTTAGTATGTGTGACATTTTTGAACTGAAAGCTAAGTTCAGAGGAATGTCAGTTTGGTGAGACGGTTCTCAAGATGTGCTGTCGTGTCTCAATGTGATCCTGATCTCAGAGGTAATGGAGTAGCTACTACCTCTGTTTAAGAATGCGACTTCGGAAGCATAGTTTGTTAATAAAAGTAGCTAAATGGAGAAGTCCCCCCCACCCCCTGCCACCTCAACGTCCAAACTCCAAGGGAACCCCATACCATTGGTTAAACTAAGCATGTTCATAAAAATTACCCAGTACTTTTCCCACCAAAGGTGGTCAAGTTACTTCGAGGGCCCCAGAGTTTTAACTACCCCAAGGGAAGGAGGGTCAGTGATAATATCATTCCCCTGGAAGGGTTGGGTTTCTGTTCATTTTCAACACAGGCAGCTGGTAAGCAAATTTATCCTCAAAAGGAGTGATCCTTTTAACGGTTCTACCTTAACCGAAAAAAAGTAACTCTTTTACCGTCATTCCCTATTCCAGTTGACAGACTGGGGAATAGTTCTCACCTGCATTGTCAAGTCTGGTGGGGGCTCCCTGGGTTGGGAGGGGATCTGGGGCCACCCAGGGGCTCAGTGGAAACAAGTGATGTGATTGATTAATGATGTCTGGGGCCATGATGGGTGAAGCCAGCTAAGGAAAGCCCTAGAAGGGCTCCTCCTTTATATTAGCCATTGCTCTAGTCGCCACGAGATTCTTCTAGTTCACAAATTTAGGCACCTTTGAGCTCTTCTCCTTTTTGGTCAATGGGCGACAGTGATCCTGTCATTCCTGAGTTTCTCTGGAGGGGACCTCTTAAAAATAGAGGCATCCAAGGATTTTGGGCACTGCAGTGATCTTTGGAGAAATGACAGAGCTAAGACAGAAAGAAGTTGTGTCCAGGGCAAGTGGGAACAAGTTTCTCTTTCATTTATCAGAAATGGTGGGGCCTGACCTTTCTATGCTCTCAGACCTCAGCTATTCTTAGGGAAGCTTCTTTGAACTCCCTGTGTGTGCTAAGTGAATCTATCATTAGCATCAGTGCAAATATCATCCCAAAGATGGTGGGTAAAGGAATCACGTGGGTGTTATGGGCTAGAAATGACTTTCTGAGGACCATAAAGACCTTTGGAATCAGGCCTGGAGATCTGCATTTACAAAATCTCCCAGGCAGGACCAATTACATAATTTCTGAGGCCCAGAACAAAATGAGAATTTGGAGCCCCTTGTTAAAACATTATTAAGATTTTTTTAACTCATCTAAATTTGCTTTATTTTTTATTTTTTAATATGAAATTTATTGTCAAATTGGTTTCCATAAAATACCCAGTGCTCATCCCAACAGGTGCCCTCCTCAATGCCCATCACCCACCCTTCTCTCCCTCCCACCCCCCATCAACCTCAGTTTATTCTCAGTATTCAAGAGTCTCTTATGGTTTGCCTCCCTCTCTAACTTTTTTTTCCCTCCCTCTCCCCCATGATCTTCTGTTAAGTTTCTCAGGATCCACATAAGAGTGAAGACATATGGTATCTGTCTTTCTCTGTATGACTTATTTCACTGAGCATAACACGCTCCAGTTCCATCCACGTTGCTACAAAAGGCCAGATTTCATTCTTTCTCATAGTATTATTCCATTGTATTATACATAGTATACATTATACACAGTATTATACATAGTATTATTCCGTTGTATCCAAGTAGTATTCCATTGTATATATAAACCACAACTTTTTTATCCATTCATCAACTGATGGACATTTAGGCTCTTTGCATAATTTGGCTATTGTTGAAAGTGCTGCTGTGAACATTGGGGTACAAGTGCCCCTCTGCATCAGCACTCCTGTATCCCTTGGGTGAATTCCTAGCAGTGCTATCGCTGGGTCATAGGGTAGCTCTATTTTTAACTTTTTGAGAAACCTCCACACTGTTTTCCAGAGCGTCTGCACCAGTTTGCCTTCCCACCAACAGTGCAAGAGGGTTCCCGCTTCTCCACATCCTCTCCGGCATCTAGAGTCTCCGGATTTGTTCATTTTACCCACTCTGAGCGGCGTGAGGTGGTATCTCAGTGTGGTTTAGAAATCAGTTGCATTCTTATACACTAACAATGAAGCAACAGAAAGACGAATAAAGAAACTGAATCCATTCACAATTGCACGGAGAATCATAAGCTACCTAGGAATAAACCTAACCAAAGATGTAAAAGAATTTTAAATTTTTTTTTTCAACGTTTATTTATTTTTGGGACAGAGAGAGACAGAGCATGAACGGGGGAGGAGCAGAGAGAGAGGGAGACACAGAATCGGAAACAGGCTCCAGGTTCCGAGCCATCAGCCCAGAGCCCGACGCGGGGCTCGAACTCCCGGACCGCGAGATCGTGACCTGGCTGAAGTCGGATGCTTAACCGACTGCGCCACCCAGGCGCCCCAAAGAATTTTAAGACATCAACAGCAGAGCATTAAACTAGAGAGTCCTCCTAAGAGGAAGCTGGCCCCATCCCCAGGTTATTCTGATATGTACTAAAGTGTTAGAATCCTGAACTGAAACATCAGCCAGAAAGACGGAGGTGAGATTACTCAGTTCTTCCATCCATCCCACGTAGGGGTGGTAGGGAGGAGAGAGAGCAGTGTTCAGGCAAATTCCCTACCCCCTCTGACATAGTGTTGTGGCCCTGAAATCCCCCAGCCCCACCCAGCACCCTGTCAGACCTCCACGCCCTGTCAGAGCTCCCCGCAGCCTTACACAATCTCTGAAATCTCACCTCCCCCCTAAATATCCCCAAGTTGATGACATGGGAAACTCATGGCCATTTCCATGAGATCCTCCCTGCTTCCTGACTCACCCGGTGACCTAACTAAACACCAAACTCAATAAAGCTCGCAATTCAGTGGACACTTCTTTAGACCCCAGTTTCCGAGGCTCGTCTCATGGGCTATCCGGTACACCCACCACCCATCCGAGGCTCTGTGCTCCACAAGGCTTGGAATCCCAAACTGGTGTGGAATCCATGAGCTGCTCCCATGATAAACACTCCGGTTACTAACAAGTCACGTGTCTTCTGCTATAGAAGCAGCAGATACAGACATCTAAGATACCCAAGTGTTTCTCTTACTACTCAGCCATGCCTGACTTTTCACACTCATGGCTTTTGTACTCGTTTTTTAGCACAAAGCTCAGATCTGACCGCTACCCTGTGTCCTTAGCATTTCGGGTCTCCTGCAGCATATACCTTATAGAAGGAGATAGGCCATAAGCATGCGAACCACAAAATAATTGCAAATTGTGATTTGAGCTATTTTTAAAAACCCAGTGTGCCACGAGAATAATGAGAAAGGGGCAAGTTCTAGATCCTGTGGGCAGAGGTGTCCTCTTTGAGGAAGCCCATCAGTCCATATTCTTTGGCTTGTAAGTGCCCAAACTGACTCAAACCAGTTAAAGGAAAGAAAGAGAGAGAGAGAGAGAGAAGGAGGGAGGGAGGAAAGAAAGAAAGAAACAAACAAACAAAGGAAGGAAGAGAATGAATGAGGGAGGGAGGAGGGGAAGGAAGGAAGGAGGGGAAAAAAGGCATAACTGTACTTGAGAGCTTAATCAATGTCACTGGGAGAGACCTACTTCTCTGCTTTCTATTTCTTGCCTCCCCCTTCCTCTCTAGTATCACCCCCACCCCCCAACACCACCCAGTCTCTCCCTGTGCTGTGAAAGACAGCCATTGCAACTCCAAGATCACATCCTATCAGTTTAGCTGATCCGGTGGAAAGAAAGTACCTCTTTCTCATCGGTTCCAGAAAGACTTCAGAGGCTGGCCCGCATTGGCCTATCGTAAGTCACATGTCAATCCCAGAACCAACCTCTGTGGCCAGAGCTAAATTACATGCCTTGAAACTTCCTAGAAAAGGTTCAGGCTCTTTCTCCAAAATCTCACTGGCCAAGGGTAGGACAGATTGATTCCCCCAAAGGAAAATCTGTATTTTTGCTACCAAAAAATGTGGGGAGAGATGCTCAGAAGGCATACACAACAGAGGTCCACTGAAAGAGACGACAATCCGAAATCCAGTGAGAAAAAGCTAGCCACGTGAAGAGTTAAGTGAGAAGGAACATTCCAGACAGAGGGAGCTGCAGGAAAAATTGACGCTTGAAGGAAACTACCAGAAGGTCATTGTGCCTCAAGGGTGGTGAGCCAGGGCATCAGGGACTTGAAATGAGTTTAGAGAAGTCAGCAGGGGTTAGATCATTGGAACATTCTAGGCCAAGGGCACAGAACCCATTATGACTCCTCTTTTATATAATGTGTGACAAATTTCTTCGGAGATCCTTTAGCAGTCTCCTCTTATTTGGATTTACTAAATTTTTAGATTTCAGCCACTCTGTTCCAAAAGGGACAGACTCTTTGCCTTAAAAGACGCAAACCATCACATCATCATGTTTGACTTGGAGATGCTCAGTGCTCATTAACCAATTATTTAGGAAGCTTCTGGCTTTAAGATGTAAAGATTACCTCAGGCTATTACTGTTGCATCCAATTTAGACATCCAAACTTTTACATCTCCACAAAAATTCTAAATGTACTACATGATGCTTAGATTTCTCAGGTTCAACCAGAATAGGAGCATTTTATTTCCCAAGGATATGGGAGTTTGTCTGTATCAGCTGTATTTAGAAAATCATTCAAAAACTTTATTAAGTCAGATTGAGCCAATCTGGATTTTGAACACCTGCTATGATTTTAGCATTTCATCTGTTTATTTCTTAATAGCTAGCCAGATTAGACTAAAGTCTCTTCATCTCCAATGGCTATGCATGAAAATGAATGGAAGGAAACAGACTTGACAATGTGCGTGTGGCTTTTTTTTTTTTTTTGTCACCAGTCAGATCACACTTTTCTTATTAATAGAAGAACGCTTGCGTTGAAAACAATGAAGAAAACAAGAAAGACCAAAACTGTATGTGACTGACAGCTGGTTTCCCTGTGAGCTGGCTGGTGTGACTTAGGACTGGTTGCACAAATATGCCAGGCATGAGAGGACCGGGCTAGCCGAGCTGGAAGTTGGCATCACCTCCTTCGTATATCATTGCTTGTGCCCCATCCCGTTCCCAGTGCGAAGCTTCTGCCAATTTCCCGTTAGAGAGGGCGGAAGCCCCTCGATCATCTATTTCGAGCTTCCTTCTTCACCAGAGATTGATTCTGGTTTTGCTGTTGTTATACTTAACGTAACAGATGTTCCGGCGTTTTTGCACAATAATACCACTGTGAGGCTCATGTTATCCTTAAAACCCTACAAAATTTCTGTCGGTCCCTCTGAAAGAATTTCCTCCTCGTTTGGAATTTTGTCCTCAACGAGGCCTTTTTCTCACTATTTGTAATGGCGTATTACAAAGAAAGCTATGTAGAAAAGGAACTGTTTGCTTATACGTTTCATAACTTAGGAATGAATTGCCGTGGAAAGATAATTGCCCCAATGCTGGAGTCAGAGAGTCTGCATATCTACTAAAAGAGCATATAAACATTCCTTTTGATTTTCCCACTTCTGCCCCCAATTTATAAGCAGGACTCTGCGGTGATTGTAGATTCACTTAGGAATATTCTAGAGACAAGTTGCAGGCCTGGTTTCAGTCGAATGTGTTTGAGCCACGTCAGATGCCTCCTGTACACCCTCTGTGTTCTTCTGGGAAAGTGGCGCTGAGAAGCTCTTGTTTAAGGATTCTTTAATTATTAGGCTTGAGACTCTGAGCTGGGTAGTTCCCCCGGTTGCTACAAAAAAAGAAACAAAAAAGGCCATCTGGTCTTAGATGCACGTTTGAGGCTGAGGTTTATCCAGAGTCAGCATAGCGGTTGACTATCAGGCCTTACGTCCCCCAAAGGAGCCTAGATGGTTATTCGGTTATGGACAGGCCGCCTGCCATCTTTCTTGGGTGCTCCTAGTACGTCCTCCTGGCTCTTCGTCCCCGTGAGCAGGATGAGGGCCCCTTGTTGTGTTTGCTGTCCTGCCACCAAAGAGAACAGCACAACGGAGTCTCCTGTAATGTGCTAAAAGCCTGCACAAAGGATCGTTGAGCAAACAAAGCATTAGGTTGCCTTTCAAGCTGACCAGACCTTCTCTAATTGTGTGGAGAGCTGATGACAAAACTGGTGATCCTTAAGGATCAGTTTCCTCCTCATCAGGTCATTACTCAGCACAGAAGATTCAGGGACCCACAGGTTAAATTCCAAACTCATTCTTCAGCCTCTCAATGAACTGGCATCAGCCTACTTCATATTGCTTCCCACCTTCGCCCCTTCAAGATGCCCCAAAGGCACCCTGTGCCAGTCAGGGGCACGGACCACGGAGCCCAGACATTCTCTTCCTGCCTCCACTGTGACTCCACCCACCGCCCCTAATGGCCGCTGTTTTGACTTTCTGCATTTATTGCTAACACCCTTTCTATAGACAGTGTCTCCACGTCAGTTAAGATTCTTTGGGTTGCAAGTGGCAAAAAATGCAAACCAAACTGACTTGGGCAAAAAAAAAAAAAAAAAAAGTTGTACCTTGTAACTGAACAGAGTCCAGGAGAATTATTCGTCTCAAGCAAGTCTTGGTCCAGGGTTCAAATGCCGTGCCTGAAATCCAGTTTTCCTCTCTCCATTTCTCAGTTCCGTATCTTCAGTGTGGAATTCATTCTGTGGCCTCACCCGGGCATGAGGTGACCGCCAGCAGCTCCCAGGATTCTGTTCTTCCGGCCTCTAATGCAGTAGGAGATAGGAAGATCCCGGTACCATGCTTCCAGTCAAGGTCTCACAGCCCATGGATAGGACAGTGCGGGGAGTGGATTGACTTAGGTTCACACCTTGGGTAGGGGTGGAGGCAAAATCTCCCAGAAGCACAAGGACTGAAGGGCAGGGGAGAAGTGACTTCTCAGAAGGAGAAGGAAGAATGGATACTGTTCGCAAAGATGCCAATGTGTCCTAGAGGCTTGTCTCCTTACCCAGTTAGCAGCAACCTTGAGGACAGAAGTCTCGGCTTCCATCCGGTGCCTTCCCCAGGGCCGAGCGCTGTATTGTACATTTAATAGTGCTTCGTGAGGGTATCTCACGAATAGTGCTTCGTGAGGGTATTTTTTATTATTTAAAAAATAATAAACATTTTTTAAACTGTGGCTACTCCGGGCGCCTGGGTGGCTCCGTCAGTTAAGCGCCAGACTTCAGCTCGGGTCATGATCTCATGGTTCATGGGTTCGAGCCCCGCGTCGGGCTCTGTACTGATGGCTCAGAGCCTGGAGCCTGCTTCAGATTCTGTGTCTCCCTGTCTCTCTGCCCCTAACCCACTCGCATTCTGTCTCTGTCTCTCTCAAAAATAAATAAACCTTAAAAAAAAAATTTAAACTGTGGCTACTCAAACCTTTGCCTTGGTGACTTTTTTCTTTTGGCTGGCAGACGCCATCCAGCTCGCAGTGGTTGTGACTGTAGACACAGACTCTGTGTAGTTGCCACATGTTTTAACAGGTGCCTGAAGCCGCCAAAGCAGATGGTCTGGCAGGATGCTGGCGGTTCCCTGAAGGAAGTTTCTTTTTACTGCACGAAGTTTTCCATGTCCTTGCGAATGGACTTTGTCTGGCTTCATATTGATTTTTGATTGCTGGGGACACTGGCTTCTTCATTACCTCTGATTTTAGTAGAAGGATGCATTTCTCTCCCTATAGTGAAAACGCGTTAGAAAGGGCCAGGATGCGCGGGAGGAAGTACTTTAACTGGGATTCTAGATGATAGAACAATATATCTTGTTTCCCCTTCTTTTTTTTCAAGTTTATTTATTATTAAGTTTATTGAGAGAGAGAGAGAGGGAGAGAAAAGAAGAGAGAGTGAGAATCCCAGGCTGGCAGCACAGAGCCCAATGCGGGGCTTGAATCTACAAACCGTGAGATCATAAACCTGAGCCAAAATCACGAATTGGACACTTAACCGACTGAGCTACCCGGGTGCCTCCCTCCCCCGTTCATGCTCTGTCTCTCTCTGTCCCAAAAATAAATAAACGTTGAAAAAAAAATTTAAAAAAAAAAAAAAAAAAAAAAAAGAATTTTGGAGCGTTGTGTGCATGAGAAATGTGCAGTAAGCACATGGCAACAGGAGGGCGGGTGGTTAGTTTCATAGGACTGCCATTAACAAATGACCAAAAACTCTGTAACTTTATTCTCTTACATTCCTGGAGACCAGAAGTCTGAAATCAAGGTGTCGTTGGGGTTATTCCCTCTGGAACCTCTGAGGCAGGATTTGTGCCACACTTTAGTTCTTGTGTCTACCAGCAACGCTTGATGTCCCTTGGCTTGTTGGAACATATTTCCACTTTGCCTCTGTCTTCACATAGTCTTCCCTTCTGAGTCTCTGTGTCTCTGATCTTCTTCTCCTTTCCTCCATGATGCTGGTCATTGCATTTAAGGCCCACTCCAATCCAGGATGGTCTCATTTTGAGATCATTCACTTAATTACACCTGCAAAGACCCTATCTCCAAATGAGGTCACCTTTGCAGAGAGCTGGTGTTAGGATTTGGACATATCTTTTTTTTTTTTTTTTTTTGACTTTTTATTTATTTTTGGGACAGAGAGAGACAGAGCATGAACGGGGGAGGGGCAGAGAGAGAGGGAGACACAGAATCGGAAACAGGCTCCAGGCTCTGAGCCATCAGCCCAGAGCCCGACGCGGGGCTCGAACTCACGGACCGCGAGATCGTGACCTGGCTGAAGTCGGACGCTTAACCGACTGCGCCACCCAGGCGCCCCTGGACATATCTTTTGGGCAGGACTATTCAACCCGTTACAGGGAATCACGCTGAATGTCACCATGCTTCCTTCTAAAGTTGATCCTTTGTCCAAGGGCCCTATGCCTGTTTTCTGACATTATGCCTTTCCTGGCCTCCTTCCTCCCCTGGCCCGACGCTCAGACCTTCTCGACCTCACACACACACCAGCCGCCCTGGCTCTGGGTCCTGGTGCCCTGCTCTGACCAGGTTCAGACCAAAGAAAGAGACCCCAGTGATCCGAGGCCAGCATTACTGAGCGAATGCCCCTTAAACATTTGCAAAACGAGAGAGTGAAATAAAATTTCCATTGGCAGAAATCACCCGGAGACCTTACCCAATGTTAAACGCTGCGGCTTCAGAGGAGAGGAATAACCCCAGACATTTTACCAGGGAATGACTGGTTTCAGGTGGCTTATTTGATTTTGTGCTACATTTGGAAGTTAAAAGGGAGGAGACCAAACCTAGAGAATTATCTACAGTTGAGAAGTAGGAAGAAGACTGTGATCAAATTTCTGTGGCTGACCAAGACTGGAGACTGAGATGTCAGATAAATTAGGCACCCGCATCAGCTTTGGACCTCTCACCTAATTTAGAGAAGTGATATTCACAAACATTGTCAATATTTCCGAGTTTACAATCACTCCTTTGACTGTTGACTCAAAGCATCTAGTTTGGTTCAGGCTACTGGTGATGTTTACACTTTGGAATCTATTATGCATAGAAAAATTAGGGATTATCTTTGACCTGGGTACCACATATTTTTATGCAAAACTAAGTAGGGTTATTTATTCATTTAATCAATTCCATATGTTTGCTATCATCATCACCATGTAGAGCAGATCTGATTTCTGCTGAGGTCAAACCAACATCGTCCTGTGCATGGGGATGGTAGGTCTGACTGTGAACGCGGAGAGCCTGGTTAGCATTCAGACAGCATTCAGCCTTCCTGACTTTTGCCACACAACGGCATCATTTTTTTCCGAGAGGTCATCTGCATTCAAAGACAGAATCATCAGAAATGCTCTTCTTTGTGAAAATAAAATTCAGAGCCTCATGTGTGGGAAAGAGTTGACTTTGCATTTGCTTTTTGCTCCATTTGGGGTCTGTGGAAGACGACAACATACCTATGGGTGAAGAAAGGCCAGTGAGCATTGCAACAGGTAAAATAGTGTCCCGGGGAGATTACATTTCATTCTAAGAAGTCATGCTAAACTCAGCGCAGATTGTGTTTCTGGCACTGAGCTAGGCTCTAGGGATGCAAAGAAGGATTGTTTACCTATTCGACCCTAAGGGAGTTCTGAGACAGACACACACACACACACACACACACACACACACACACACAGAACATGTGCACAGTATGTGGTAGTTTTAGGGGTTCGGTAGATTTGAATGAAGGGCCAAGGATTCTGCAGGATTGAGGCCAGAACAGAATTGAGGGAGAAAACATTCAGAGAAGTGGTCTATCTGTATCTCACAGGTTTTATAAAATCAATTACTTGGGCAAAGCAAGTGGGAACATTCTACACAGAGGGAAACGCACAAGCAAGCCAAAAAGGCTGGAAGTACATGACGTTCTCAAGTGTTATGAGTCCTCCGTGTGGCTGGGGTGTGGGGTGCACGGGGCAAGACTGCAGGTGAGCAACCGGGAGGGGGGTGGTTTGATAAGAAACCAGAGAAGGGAAACGAATATGGCTTGTGAAGGGCTCTTTATGAAAAACTACGGATTGCAGGCTCTTTCCTTCAGGTGATGGAGAATCAGGAAAGACCTCAGAACAGAAATGTGATAGGATCGGAACAGTGTGTTTGAAAGACGACTCCAAAGAGTGGAGGCTGGCAGAGTAGGGAGAGGCTGGGAGCCAATGGGCCACCCAGTCCTCCAGCCTGTAGGAAGCAGGTAGGAAGAGACCCGGGTAGAGACGGAGACATGATGGACTTGAACCTGGGACACGACAAGGTGTCCCAAGGGGATTTAGGCCCCACGTCCAGCAAGCAGAGACCCACGGCTCCGGAACTCGGCAGGGACGGGCTCTGCCTGGTCCACCGGTGTCTCCTTGACCTCCATTCTACCCATTCAACAAATATTTGGCTGGCACCCAGTAAGTGCCCGGCGTTCTGCAGGCACAGGGGGTTCCAAGATGAATAATGAATGAATACTCATGAAGCCCAAAGGAAATCCAGAAAAACTGAAGCAGAAAGTAATTTCTCTCTTGAGCGCCTGGGTGGCTCAGTCGGTGAAGCGTCTGTCAGTTTTAGCTCAGGTCACGCTCTCACAGTTTGTGGGTTTGAGCCCCACCTCGGGCCCTGCAATGACAGTGCAGAGCTTGCTTGGGATTCTCTCTCTCCTCTCTCTCTCTGTCCCTGCCCCACTTGCTCTTTCAAAAGCAAATAAACAAAAAAAAATTTTTTTTTTTAAGAAAGTAGTTTCTCTCTAGTGATTAAAGAAACGCAAATTATATTCATCTTGAGATACCATTTTCTAGCTATTTGGGTAATCTTTTAAAATGTTCCTGGGGCGCCTGGGTGGCGCAGTCGGTTAGGCGTCCGACTTCAGCCAGGTCACGATCTCGCAGTCCGTGAGTTCGAGCCCCGCGTCGGGCTCTGGGCTGATGGCTCAGAGCCTGGAGCCTGTTTCCGATTCTGTGTCTCCCTCTCTCTCTGCCCCTCCCCCGTTCATGCTCTGTCTCTCTCTGTCCCAAAAATAAATAAACATTGAAAAAAAATAAAAAAAAATAAAAATAAAATGTTCCAAATGGCACCACCCTGATGCCGCTCAGGCCGTACCCGACCTGTGCACTCTTTCCTTCCCAGATGCCTCAGGTACCAGGGGAGCCGTCTCCTTGACTGCCCAGCGCTTTGGGGACATTCTTATTGTGTTTGGGAAATTCTCAGCTCACGGGACTTGTTCCCCTAAGCAGACGCCAGACGCTTCGCCCCCATCTCGCTCTGATTCCCCTGCAGAGAGTTGAGCCTGGTTCTGACCAGTCCCCGAAACTGAGCGACTGAGGCAGGAAGCCTGCACATCCTTGTTGCTGGCGGGGCGGGGGGGGGGGGGTGCGGGGGGTGGCCACTGGTCCCCCTGCAGGTGGGGTCCTGATGCGTGAGAAGCTGCACGAAAATGCCAAGCAAATTAAAATGACTGCCCAGTGTTTGGGAACCTCCCAGGAAATTATGGTCCGTCAATATAATGGGGTCTTAAAGAGCTATTGAATTTTGAAAACCGTGTCAGTACAGAAAAAGTGCCTCAGCGGCGCCTGGGTGGCTCAGTCGGTTGAGCGTCCGACTTCCGCTCAGGTCATGATCTCTGGTTCCTGAGTTCAAGCCCCGCGTCGGGCTCTGTGCTGACAGCTCGGAGCCTGGAGCCTGCTTCGGATTCTGTGTCTCCCTCTCTCTACGCTCCGCCCCTGCTCACACCCTGTCTCTCTCTCTCAAGAATAAATGAAGATTAAAAAAATTTTTTTTTAAATAAAAGAAAAGGTGCCTCAATGGTAGCAATACGGTAAATTTACTAGGACAATAATAGGTGCCCTATCTCAGAACATGCAAAAGGTGATCTAGGAAGGTGTCTTTCAAGATAAGAAATTAGCTCTCTTGGGATGGTATACCCGTGGAGGCTCTATTTTTAATTCAAAAAAGAAAACCGATTTAAAGACCACCCCTCCCTTAGCCCACACCCCTGCGTGCCCCTCTTCCCTCGCCAGCATCTCAGCCTGGGTACCATTGTCTGCCCTGGAACCTTCGCGACTAGTCTCTCTGGGCCCTGTTCTCCTGCTTACTCATTTGCCACAGGAACCCAGCCTCCCAGGTTTCCCTTCCCCTCCCAGAACCGTACCCTGCTGATCCCGAACGTGCCCTGGCTGACGTCATCCCTCCTGCCCCTCCGCAGTACTCCCGCTTCTGTTGTGCCCTTTGGAACTCACAGGCGGCCATCCTCAGCACCCCTCTGCATGCTTGATGTGCCCCCGAATACCTTCGACTTTCTTGCTCTGGGACGGCTCGTGCAGAGGACACAGATCTCCCGCATCCTCTCCATTAGGGACTCCTTCTTCCACAGCCTTCAGACCAGTCGCCCTTAAACAAGTAGGTTAGCAGACGGGGTGGGGGGGGGGGGGGACACGCCCTTCTGATTGCTTCTATTCTCTCTCAGCAGAAAGAGGGGTGTATGAGAGGTTTGAGAAGGGGAGAGTGTAATGAGAGGTGTGGATCTTCTTCCCAAATAAATGCTCATCTGACACGTATTTAGGCCCATGCGTGCGCACTCGTGCGCGCGTGCGCGCGCACACACACACACACACACACACACACAGCGTTTTGCGCTATTTGAGAAAATCCTCAGAATCCCTGACATCCAGGGGTCTCTTCGAACTAAGATGAAGAACCCCTGTCCTGGAGGAAAAAAGACCAGCCGGAACAGTTCACATAGGAAAAGAGCAAAAACTAGCTTCGTGAGAAAACGATAGTTGGTGCAGGTATGTATCATGCAACCCAAATCAGTAAAAATGAATAGCACCTTTATGAAAGATAAAGTCTCTGGGTTAAGAAAAATCCAACTCTCTCCTTTTATGGCATGCATACCATCATTTTTCTTCCCCCGCAAAAAATTACAGTGTTTGTAGCGCGCAAATATAAAATGTAATAAAGCAAGGATAGAAATTTTACTCTTAAAGTACAGTTCCAACCAAAAGAGTTAAATGAGTCAGAAGAGGTCATTCCATGTCCCAATCCTCAATGTATCTTCTGAATTCATTTTTTTCCCCTCCAAATCAACGTCCTTTACCAGATAAATAAGAAAAATAATTTGTAAAGCCTTTGTATTTTGCAAAATATCTTCATGATTTATTTAAAGTGATAACACGCAGCGAAGGTATATCAGTTGTGCACCTTTAAATGCTAAAAAATTAAAATATACATAACACAATATATTAAAAATTCCATAAGAAATCGATAGACTAATTTTTGGATTGGGTATTTTTAACATTACCACTCCCCACCCCACCCCCCACCCCCCCAGGTAAAGGAGGACTTTGGGGGAAAAGAAGCTGGGGATAGTAAAACACATAGGTGGTATTTTGTCTGAGTTTTAAGAGTTGAATAGGAACCTAAAAAATTCTTCTGTGTTTCATTCGAATTTTGCTATAGATGCTACATCACATACCCCACACCTGTCGTCTCCCTGCCTGCCCAGCACTTTGGGGACATTCTTGTTGTGTTTGGGACACTCTTGGTCCTTGTCCAATAAAAGCACATTAAAAACCAATAAAACAGGGGCGCCTGGTGGCTCAGTCGGTTGAGCGTCCGACTTCGGCTCAGGTCATGATCTCGCGGTCTGTGAGTTCGAGCCCCGCGTCAGGCTCTGTGCTGACAGCTCAGGGCCTGGAGCCTGCTTCGGATTCCGTGTCTCCCCGTCTCTCGGCCCTTCCCATGCTCATGCTCTGTTTCTGTCTCTCAATAATAAATAAACGTTAAAAAAATTCTTTAAATAAAATAAGACAATAAAAGAGTATTTAAATAATAAACTAAAGTGGAATCCACAGCCATAAGTCTAGTATCTTAACCACAGAAACAGCATAATCAAATTTAATTTAAAATGTATCTCCCCGTCTCTCGGCCCCTCCCATGCTCATGCTCTGTCTCTGTTTCTCAATAATAAATAAACGTTAAAAAAATTCTTTAAATAAAACAATAAAAGAGTATTTAAATAATAAACTAAAGTGGAATCCACAGCCATAAGTCTAGTATTTTAACCACAGAAATCAGCATAATCAAATTTAATTTAAAATATATATGTTCTGATGCATAGAAAACGTGCTGGGAAAACACACAGCAAGACGTTAATAGGTATGATCTCTGAGGAATGTGCTTACGGAGGAAACATTTTCTTTTTAGCATTTTCCTCATTTGTCAAGTCTTTTTACACTTTTTATCATGTTTACGATCAGAAATAAAAACTAGGTTTCCACAAACAGGGAAGACATCCTTCAATATCCTTCTTCTCCATTCAAGAGCCCTCCGTAACTTTTCTCTTGCAGCACCAGGAATCGTGTGAAAGTCGTATGGAAATTTCCGCCAACACACCTGCACCGGAGGGGCTTAAGTTGTTTTCCAGGTTATTTTTCTCTTCTTGGCATGTCCAGTTGTATTTGGGAAATTGTTCACTTTGATGCAGAAATCACTCAAAGATGCCAATTTCATGGGACAGCTTTCTCTGTCTCTATCCCAGGCAGAATTTTTCGAAACTGTAAACGGCTCTCCGAAAGAGGGCCACCGTTTTTGAGTCCTCAGGCAGCAGGCAGGTGGATGCCGAGGTCCAAGCCTAGGGACAATTCTCGTGGGTGAAGGAGTTCTGCAGGATATCATATGGCATAACCAATAGTGTAAGAAAATTCCAGAGACTGAGGAAATGGTAAGTAGGGGAAAGAACGACTGAGAATTCTCCTCCTCATACTCGGTTCCTTTGTGGCCAGTCTTTATCAGAAGAAAAGAACAGGTGCAGGGGGCGTGGCCCCTCAGAACATGCTGGCTGTCTTCAACAACTTTTCACCCAGCACCAGTGAAAGGAACTGGATGCAGGGTGAATTCAAAAGCGGGAAGAAAATAACACGATAGAATATTTCTCAAAAGATTTCAGAACAAAGGTTCTCCCTCCTCGCTCCTCCCAAGCAGGAACCATCAATTATAGGTGGCCATTCAGAAAGTAGTAACTTCTTTTTTTTTTTTTTTTTTTTTTTTAAATTTTTTTTTCAATGTTTATTTATTTATTTCTGGGACAGAGAGAGACAGAGCATGAACGGGGGAGGGGCAGAGAGAGAGGGAGACACAGAATCGGAAACAGGCTCCAGGCTCTGAGCCATCAGCCCAGAGCCTGACGCGGGGCTCGAACTCACGGACCGCGAGATCGTGACCTGGCTGAAGTCGGACGCTTAACCGACTGCGCCACCCAGGCGCCCCAAGTAGTAACTTCTTAATTCAAATTAATTGCCACCAAGTTGGCCACAGCAATTTAGGTATATTAGTTATTTAACTGCAAGCGATTACAGCTAAATAGTACAAGGAAATGTCTCATCCTTCACTGTGCGGTGCGTTGGCCTCAGGTCTGTCTCAATCAAGCCCCTCAACACTCATGCGATGTTTGTCCCCCCCATCGTCAGTTGCAACTGACTCAGGCAAATCATCAGTTCAGTGGTCCCCTCCCTTCCCAGACACAAGGGCATCGTTTTGAACCTCAGAAACCTTCTTCGGTGTAATAGTACATAGTTGTAATTTTAATACAAGTTCTTTGAAGAGGAACACAACGACAGTAAAAGCTACTCTGTGTTTGATCATAATTTGAAATTCAGTGCGAGCACATCTTCAGCTATTTCAAATAGAACCGCATCTGTCCAATATAGAGTAGTTTTGAGGTCTGTAGACAGTACTTTTAGCCGGCGTGGATTCACGGACCCCTTGTAGTTCTCCTGTGAGCCTGCAAACGTCCGTGGCCTCAGGGAAACTCTGGGCTAAATCCTTGTGAGAGTTATTAGGGCTACATTCCCCAAATACCTGATTCTCCTCTCCTGGGTAGAGGGTAGGATGGCACTTACCCGACCGATTGAGTTATGGAGAGCTCTACGACTTGTCTTGGCCAATCAGATGTGAGTTGGAGGGGACAGGTGCAACTTCCAGGCAGAAGCCTTTAAGAGCCAGCATGTGGGGTACCTCCCCCTTGCATCTGACACTTACTAGTACAACTCCGGACGGTAGAGGTCCCATCAACCAGTCTCTGACAGAATAACATGGAGGAAAGCCTCCAACCACTGTGGCCGAACTATGATAATTATGGAGTTTCAGTGAGAAATAGAACCGTCTTTTTTCTTTTAAAGTAATGGAGACGTCAAAACTGTTTGTTACCGCAGCATAACCTGGTTGACCCTGGCTTGCAAAGCCCTTTGGGACGACTGGTTATTTGTTCTTAATGGATAGTTCCTCTCACCTAGCATCTCAACCACTTATTCCAAAGTACTATGTATGTCTTACCCAGTTAGCCTAAGATGCTCCCTGTAATCTGCTATGGGCTCATAGAAGATCCCCAAATGTATTTCTAGACCCTGATACACTACCATTCCCTATGTACGGCTCAGGACCTTTTTTGTCTTTAGAAACCTTTCACCTGAGCCAGAAAGGTTTCCAGCTGCCAACTTAAGGAAATTTTTTCTAGGGGACAGAAAGGGCGCGGGGAACAAATAATTCGCCACAATAATAAAACATGCTGGGCAGAATAAGGAGGCCAGAGGGAAGAAGATAATGCCCAGACAACTTAGATGGGACTCAGGCAAGTTGGAGGGGAAGAGCTTGACCCGCAATCAGGTTTTATCCAGAAGGGTCTGAGCAGCACCGGCCCTCCAAGTTTAATCAACAGCCCCTGAGCTTCTTAGAATTTCTCTAGGGCTCCTTCCTTTCACCCTTTACTCCCATTTTCCACTTGGTTAAAACTTCTAGATCTATCCTGGCAGGCCTGGCAGTCTCTCCCCATTCACTCAGCAATGACATTAGCATTTCTAAAGCCCACTTTTACTTAAGACACTTCTAATACTATTCACAACAGACTGAGGAGGCGCGGTGCGGGGGGGGGGGGGGGGGGGGGGGGGGCGGGGGGGCATGTTTCTTCCCACAAAGAAGCCAGGGGCTGTCCACCCAGCACCACGCAGTAGAATCTCCCAGGCAACTTCGAAAACTACCGATGCCTACGTTCCACCCGAAATCAATTAGACCAGCCTCTCTAGGAGTAGAAGTTTCTGGAAAAAACAAACAGTGAAATCAACATCTGTACTCTTGGAAGATAACTGACATGAGTTCTGTTCCTATACATTTCCCAGATTTATAACTGGGGTTGTAGGAAGAACTCTCCCTCAGTTTCTCTCTCCAGTGTTATCCCAAATTCATCACCAAATTCCTGGACTAAATCTCTCACATGTATCTTATTTTGGTTGCCTTGTGTATTATCAAGTATTCCCACACAACCAATTATCGCAAACTTAGAGGCTTAAAGCAACATGTGTTTATCATTTCACGGTTTCTATGGGTCGGGTATGTGGGTCCTGTGTTCACGGTGCCAAAAGAATGCAGTCAAGGTGTTGGTTGAGTTGTTTTCCTTTGTGGAGCTCAGAGCCTTCCTCCAAGCCCATGTTTTAATGGCAGAATTCAGTTGCTTGCTCCTGTAGGGCTGAGGTCCCCATTTCTTGCCAGCTCTCCTCCGAGGACTGCTCTCAGCTCCTACAGACCACCACAGTGCCTTGACATTTATCCCCCTTCCAGACCTTCCCACAACATGGCAGGTGATTTCTTCAAGACCAGGAGGAGAATCTTTCTTTTAAGGCATTTGCCTGATTAAGTCAGGCCCACCCAGGATAATCTTGCCTTCCATTAACTCAAAATCAGGTGATGAGGAGTTTTAACTACATCTGGTAATTCCCTTCACCTCTGCTATATTCTCTGGACTAGATGCAAATCGCGGGTCCTACTCAGGCTCGTTGGGAAGGGATTACAGGTGGGTTGGCTCACTGGGGGTCATTTTAGCACGTGTATGCCACAGCATCTCTGGAAATCACTGTAGTTTTAGCGCATTTTCTTAATATTGTGTTGGCATGAACTAGCCACTCTCATTATCATCAACATCATCAACACTATTTTCCTTTTCATCTTTGTCCAAATAATCCTCTGAATGATGGAGAAAGTACTATAGAGATAGACCAACTCCTCCTTCCTGTCCCTGGTCTGGTTCCTAGCCCCTGCCCATTGCATTGGGTTTATGGTCAACAGCTGTACATTTCTGGCTCGTTTGCAGCCTGTTCCCAATTATGACCACCACTCTCCACTCTTCTGCAAGTTCCCATTTCAGATCCATGTGCAAGAATCAAAGTTGTTTCCTCCAACTAAGAAGAACTTGCTTGCCTGACGAGACCCCAACAGACTCCCACATCCAACTGATGTTCGACATTTCTCCAAAGTTAAAGAACACAGATCCTAAAATGATCTTATCTCCTACAACCGTGAAGGGGCGATGGTGAGTACTGGGCAAAGATATTAGAAATTTGCCGTGGGAAGGCCATGGAGGAAGATTAGGAAAGATCTCAATGGTTTCAGGTACTAAGGTACTAAGCAGTAAGAAGGATATTCTTCCTGGTTTCTTTTCAAGTCCAAGTTTTCCAACAGGGTACAAAGCAAAGGTGGGAAATGTGGGATACTGGTTAATCTGATACTTTAGTAGCAACCATGAAATCTATTGCAGTCACCTCGGCATCCAGTAAATGAGCAGGCAGCGTGAGAAAAAAGATAGAACAGCGTGATCGAGATATTAGACAGAATGCTAAAAAAAATTAACACCTGGGAGAATTTTTTTGTAAGTTTCGACTTTCCTCAGCTTCAACATTGATATGTTTTTCTCATTTAGGTTCACTCAGTAATGTTTATTATTAATTCAAATTCTCAATATTGAAGGGGAGATATTTCCCATATGGTTGACATGCTGCTCTGTAGGTTCGTAAATTTGGAAGAGTTTTGATTAACACTGACAGGAAACCCTTTGAAAACATATGGCTGTATATACATCATGTCATTTTTAATAAGATGACACATTCTTCTTTGCTTTTCCCTAATAAGATGAGTTCAGTTGTATTTAAGGAACATAATAATACTCTGTTGATTTTGCTTTATGGGAGAGAAAAAAAATGAGTAAAAATAAACTATTTTGTTGTTGCAGCAGACGCTGGAAGCATAGCAGATAGTTTGTGTGAATTTAAAAAAAGAGCGCTCTCTCCAGGCATTTTTTATAGACCCAATTAACATGTTGTAAACTTGAAGTGTTTTTTGACACCGCGTGTTTTCTTCTTGGTGACTTTGGTCCTGCGTTCCCCCTGGATGGCTGCGACACCGTCTTTCTCACGTCCCACAGTCCTGGCTGAGCACCGCTTTCATACAGAAAACCTCTCCTCCTTGGTAGCTTACATTTTCAGAGGAACAATTATCTTTGTTTCTTGGACTGATTCGCCTCCATTGCTTCTGAAACCCGCAGCAAGAAATTCATTCCGAGAATTCTGACATGAGCGATTTGAAGCGTGTTTTGAAACACAAATATGGAAAGCAAATTGGCAACTTGTAGCAAGAATCTTTTTTAAAAAGGCTGTGCCTTTTGACCTAGTAACTCCTCTTTTAGAAAGCTACCATCAGGAAGCAATTTAATATGTGAAGAGAAAGTTATTATCAAGGATGTTCATAATAGTATTATTTATTATAACAAAAAAAAACCCCCAAATTTAAGTGCCCTCAAAATGGAAGGTGGTTAAATAAATGTTGAAGACCCATTACAAATCATTTACAGGCTACAAGATAATAATAATAATAATAATAATAATAATAATAAGCTGAATTACTAGAGTATCCAACTCTAGTATCCAGCAAAATGTACACAAATAGATTGTATAAAAGGCTAAAAATTCAGCAGCAGCAATGAAACAAGGAAAGGGGTATAAACTCGGGTCACAAACTCCTAAAGGTGGCAGCCAAAGAAGAACACAAATAAATCTGGGGTGCCCAGACGGACCATGCTCCCACACAGCCCTGAAGAAAGCGAGCGTGTTAGTTAAATACTGAGATGTCTCATGAATACCTTTCAATTCGAAGAGAAGCCTGAGGGAATGAGGAGATGACGTGGAGAAAACGGATTTCAAATTGAATCCCCTATACTTACCACAGGCCCACCAGCGGGGGAGGGGAGGGGAGTAGGCAGGGCCTACCGTGCCCACTTTGGCAGCTGGGAAACAAGCTGGAGCATAGGGCACTTAACCAGAACTGAGAAGGGAGAGAGGAGCCAAGTTCGCCCTGACGAGAGCTGCCTGCACCTCCTCATTCTGCTGGTCGACACTGTTAGCCTGAGGAAAAAAAGAACGTACCCACAAACTCATAGAAGAACACAAAGGGCCCCCCCAAAAGCCGAGAAGGTTCTAAAGGGGAAATCACCCCCTTGGTACCACGGCAAAGACAAGGTCTGGGCAACCACGCAAATGCCCATTAGAAAAGAGAGGGGACACATTTTCAGCTACAACGTGAATATGTTCCAAGGATCGAATATAAAACATAGTGAGTGTAGTTGATAACACTGTATTACATGGTCAAAATTTGCTGAGAGTGGAACTTAAATGTTCTCACCAAAAGGAGGAGGAGGGAGAGGAAGAGGAAAAGGAAGAAGAAGGAGGGGGGAGGGGCAGAGGGAGAGAGGGAGAGAGGGAAAGAGGAGGAGGGAGAGCAAAGCAAAGAAAAAAAAAACAGAGAATAAAACAAAAGATCATCAATGAGAAATCCAGTGTGGAAGAAAACAATGCATTCCAAGGGATTACAGGTTTCATGCTGTAGAAGAAAATAGACAGAAAGTAAATAGAACCAAACAGCAAAATGAAAATAATAAGATAAATGAGAATAGAAAGTTTGGAGTGATAAGTAAAACATTGAGAATGGAAACAGCAACATTACGATAAATTAGAGCAGCAAGGGAAAGAATACTTGTAAATAAAAATTAAATTGCTGGAATGGAGAAAATCTGGAGATCATTACTGTGAACTTGGAGGAAAAACCAGAGACAGTAAAGCAATTAGGAAGAAGATGGAAGTTAATCCAACATAAGGATAATTGGTATCCCTGAAGTGATACTCCGCAAGGGCAGAAAAAGTTCTTTCAAGATGTAATAGTGAAAAACAAAAGTCTTTGAAAGAAAAAACTAGATCTACATATCGAAAGGGCATACTATGTCCTAAGAAAAGAGTTGCTGGACGAGTCCACACAGAGATGTGTCTGAATTAAAACAGAAAACTCAAGAATAAAGAATCGCTTAAGCAGTCAAGGAGTGAAAAGAAGCCACCAGCAAAAGGAACTACGAGGTTTGTCTCAGACATGTTATAAATTATCAATGTCAGAAGATGATGAAGAATTTTTGTAAGATTCTAAGGAAAAGAAAGTAATTTTCTAAAATGTTAAACCAAGACAATCTATTGTTTGACTATAAAGGTCATGGACAGATACTCTCAAAACATGAAAAAATCAGTGAAATACAGCATCCATACCCCATTTTTGAAAAGAATTTCCAACAGAAGGAGCCAGCCAACCAAGAGAATAACAATTATAGAATTTAGGCGCAGAAGAAGCTATGGTTAAAAAGACTGGAGACAAATCATGAATCCAACTACACAGGGTCTAAAATCCAGAGGGAGAACTTAATTTCATGATAGAATGTACATTTATTAACCTTGAAAAAGTCTACAAAGCAAAATAACCAACGATATTGGGAGGGGTGGGAAGAGAGATGGGAAAAAATTTAAAAGAACTAATTTATATAGTAGATGAATAAAATGTTGACTAAACAACCTAATGACTCCAATCTCTTAATATTCTTCAAGTACTTGTTTCAAAACTCAGCCTGATCATTTAGGAAACAATATCTCCTACAGTAGAAAAACATTCATCTGTGATTTAACATCAATGTTTATTCACTTTCTTTTTCGTGTGTTAAAAGAAGTAACATTTATCTGCAGTATGCTAATTCCAATATATCTTAGATCGGATGATGGAAAGTAAATAAAGGGCAGCAGTGGAAAGACTGGTAAAATTGAAATAAAATCTGGAGGTTAAAGAGCAATAATGTTCCCATGTTGAGTTTTTAGACGTGACAAATGTCCCATGGTAACGTAAAACGTTAATATTAGAGGAGTTTGGGTGAGGGGAAGGTGGGAACTTCCTGTGCTACTTTTGCTACCCAAATCTTAAATAATTCCAATATAGGGGGGCACCTGGGTGGCTCAGTCGGTTGAGCATCCCACTCTTGATTTCAGCTCAGGTCATGATCTCAGGGTTGTGGGATCCGACCCTGTGCTGAGCCTGCTTAAGATTCTCTCTCTCCCTCTCCCCCTGCCCCACCCTACACTCTGTCTCTCTTTCTCTCTCTCTCTCTAATAAAATTAAATTAAAAAAACAATTCCAATATAAAATGTTTCTTTAAAATACACCTTCTATCCATATATCCTTTTATCTACATCTTTTTGAAGAATGAAGGTTAGGATAGTGTTTATCAAATTTAACAATGGCTATTTCTTAATTTTTTTTTTATTTTTTTATTTTTATTTTATTTTTAACGTTTTTATTTATTACTGAGACACAGGGCATAAGCAGGGGAGGGGCAGAGAGAGGATGAGACACAGAATCCGAAGCAGGCTCCAGGCTCCGAGCTGTCAGCACAGAGCCCGAAGCAGGGCTTGAACCCACCAACTGTGAGATCATGACCTGAGCCAGAGTCAGATGCTTAACCGACTGAGCCCCCCGGGTGCCCCAACAGTAGCTATTTCTAAGTCATCGTCAGGGTGATTTGCTGGGGTTTTTTTTGTTTTGTTTTGTCTTTTGTAAACTTTTTGTATTATCTGATGTTAACAATAGATGAATATCACTTTTATTACAAATGATATTAGTATTCCAAGATTTAAAAAAAGAAACAAATAGGGTTATAGATGAATATTAACATGCAGAATGCTTGTGATATAATGTTTCATGACAAAAAGACAAAGGGTCAAAAATAACACACCCAATTTTATTTCTAACAGTGGATTTATGGGAAAAAAATGACTAGAAGGAACTACTTTAAGTTATTGCTATTGTTTGATTCTGGATTAGTAGCTTTTATTTTCCTCTTTACATATTTTCCCTTTTTATCATGGCTTAAACAATGAGTATACACTTACAATAACTGAAAAGTAAACATTACAGCTTTACTGTTACTCCATGGAGTTGGAACTCGCAGTTGGCAAGTCAACTGGAAAAGTTAATTAAAGCAGTGAATCATAAAATGTGATACATACATACCTTAAAGATTTAATTTTAACTTAAAACATATGGATGTTCATTCACTTGCCACTCTTTTGATGTTGAGCCAAGGCCCTTTCTTTGTGTCGGGGTCTGCTGATCTGAGTTCTAAGCGGTCTTTCTTCAAAACCACCCATAATGCATCATCCAGAAGTTCCCGTTTTGGTTTCTTTAAGGCAGAGTGAGACATTTAAGACATGCGTAAAGCAATTTTTCTTCATTTTTACCCTTCCCCTCAGTCTTCTACGTGTGTTTTACACATACCTTATTTGATAGCAATTATGGTAGCAACTTGTCATTACCAAATCTTTCGTCGGTTTACATAATAGTTATGTAAATAGTAGGCATATAATATTTGCATGAACCGTTACTGGCATAAGTAGCATAAACAGGGGTGGGAACACACATGGCCGACTCTTGGTCATCACAACTGGTGGGAACAACAGTGTGGGGGCTTAAAAGAGAGAACCCTTAGCGGCAGGCACTCAGTGTGCTGTGGGCAGCAAGAGGGAGGTTTTACTGAGGAGACCGAGACCCTTATCCCACCCAGCAAGTTGACGAAGTTGAGGAAGGCTATGAGAGCTTCCATAGACAAAATGGCAGACTCTAATACAAGTCTTACTGCCCTCAGGGTAGCAGGCGGAGGCTTCCCTCAAGAGTTCTTCTGGATCTCCTATTGTCTCTGCTTCTTACATGGGGTAGCAGTGACACCCTCTTATGACTCCTTCAACACAAGGTACAGACAGACGAATGACAAATATATCATTTGGGCCTTTTCTAGTTGGCCCCACTTTGTAAGCTAGTAGTGGTACTTTCCATTGTACAGATGAGAAAACGTAAGCGCTAACAAGTGCCCGAGACCTTTGGCTGGGAATGGACGGATCCAGGATTCACACCTGCATCGATGTTCTGACTGCAAGCGCACTGCTGTGACACTCAACCATGGTGGCCTTCTTTAATGGCATAGAGTTATTGATTAAATAAGGATGGGAAAGTGCACGAAGTAGGTACTTCAAAATTTGTCATTTACATGTCATTGTAGACTGTCTATACTCCCATAATTATCCGACAACATCTCCTTATCTGAAATACTATGAGTGCTATGCCATATACCTCTGACCTATGTATTCAGAGGAACTCATCCCCATCTTCCTATTTGGGACCCACCTGTCCCCCCAGGAATCCTGTTCTCTTTAGGACCATACACATCCCAGATGTTCTTAACTTCACAAGCACCGTCTGTGGTTCCAACTCACGAGCCTGAAGATGATAGCAAGAGTACCCATCTCTTTGTTAAGCACCGTAACAGCTACCCAAGGGTTTTCCTAGATTTGCAGTTCTGATCTCTTCTGCATCCCGAGTATCATCTCTTTACCCTTTTACCAGCTTATATTGATTTTTCAAAGATTTTTTTTCTCGTTATTATCCCTCCATAGTTTCCCCTCAGCTATGCTCCTGAAAGGAGCTGTCTAAATTTGATCTCCATTTCCTCACTTTGTCTTCTCTCATCTCCAGCGTTGAAGAGCACGAATGGCTGCCATTTTTCCAAATCCAATGCTTTTCTATTCTCATCTTCCTTGACCCCTCAGGAGCAAGCAGTTGACAGCTTTGACCACTCCTTTCTTCTTGAAATGCTTCCTTCTCCAGAACTCCAAGGCATCCTATTTTCCAGGTTTTCCCCCAACCTTACTGAGCCCCCCTTCGTCTGCTTCTCAGTCTTTCCTTCTGCTCAGTCTCTAGATGCTGAAGCACTTAAGGTTCTGTTCTATGCTCCAAGTTGACTTCATCCAGTCCACTGGCTTTATACACTGTCTCTATGCTGATGACTCCTACATTTCTTTCTTCTGCCCACCTCCCCACTTTCCCCTGAACTCTAGATGGATCTATCCATCATCCTACTAAATATCTCCACTCGAAGGTGTAACAGGCATTTCAAATGTAACTATCCAAAATGAACGCTTGATTACTCCCAGTCAGAATCTACTCAAGAGCCCGCATCTTGCTGGGTAATTGACACAATTCACAAGTTGCTCAAGCAAAACATCTGGATGACATCCTTGATTTCTCTCTGTTCTTCACCCCCAATCACGTTAGCTCACCAGCCAATTCTTTTAGCTCCGCCTCTAAAATGTCACATGAATCCCTGCCTCGCCCCATAGCCAGTGCCAACCCTTGTGTTCAGGTCAATATCACCCTCTCCTGGCTTGATTTGTTTAAAGCCTAAAGGAAGGCCCAATATCATGGGCTGCCTTGACATCTGATGAAACCAGAAGGGCCTCCAATGGAATAACCACAAGTTCCCCTGCCAGCTCTGCTCCTGTGGATAAGAACTATCCGAACAGTTCTCCTTCCTGAGGGGACCAGGCAGTTCCTGCTTACCCCCAGAGTAGTGGGTGTCGGTCCCCTCCATCCCACAGAATTATTCTAATTATTCCAGTCACATCCCTCCACAGGAACTAGGGGGCACCCTGCCCTCTTGGCACCCCTAAACCTGCCTCCCATAGCTCTGTGACACCTTACAAAGCAGGCGGTGTCCTCCTCTCCAAGACTGTGAGTGCCTGTGACTAGTAAACTTCTCTCTCTGCCCAATGTTCAGTGCCGTATGTTGGCTATCCTTGTCACTCTAGGCTAGGACGCCCTTCTTCCCCAATGGTGCAAAGAAGAGGTGATTAAAACATGTGGTGGTCACAGAAATCTCAGTTTAAAGGTTTTCTTCTTGAGAGGTCTCTCGCGACTACCCCCTGTCCCTCTATCCTCTCTCATTTTCTCCATGCCCCTCGTCACTGTCGGAATTATCTTACTTGGTTAGTCAGTTCACGTTTAGTCTCTGGCACGTTCCTCTAGAACGTGAGCTTCGCACCCAACCTCAGCAGATCCTTCAGGTCCGCTCTGAATGTATCCTGGGGGTCCACACTTCTTCCCAGCATCCCGGCGTTCATCTGAGCCCAAGCCACCCCGCCCTTCGCCTGGGATGATTGTTCTCTCTGCTTCCTTGTTCTCTCTGCTTCCACCGCTGTCGCCTGTTCTGCTCAGAGAATGCAGAGGGACCCCGTGACAGTATGAGTTAGCTCATGCTGCTTCTCCGCCCCACGGCCCCTTCCCCACTCACTGCCTTGTGGCTCCCACCGCGCCCAGAGTCAATACCTGAGTCTTCATAACCATGTACAAGTTCTGCTCTGTCCAGCCCCCGTGCCCTTCCTGACCTCACCCCCTGCCATCTCCCCTTGATCGCCGTGCTCCCAGAACCTGGTCTGCTGGCCGCTTATGGCTGTTGAGTCCGCCTGTGCTGTTCCCCCACCTAGAAAACTCTTCCCCCAGGTCCCCGTAGAGTGGCTTCCCACATTTCTTCTGCTCAAATGTGACTGCATCAGAGAAGCCTATGGTTCCTACACTCTTCACGCTCTAGCTTTATCCTTCTTGGCTTTACCACTTCTATTTCAGCTGATTTGTTTATTCGCCGCCTATTCTGCTAGACTGCAGGGAGAAATACCGTGTCCCCTGAGTCTAGGGCCCCAGTATGGGGCTGGAAATATATCTGTTTAGTTACTAAGTATGTGTCTCGCTTACCATTGTACCCTTAGAGCCCCAAATAAGCATGTGGTGCACAGTGATAATAATAATAATTTGAAAATAGTAAATAGTAAAATAGTAATAGTGAAACAGTAAGATCAGCTAGCACTTGCCACACAGTTCGTGGGTTCGAGCCCCGCATCGGGCTCTGTGCTGACGGCTCAGAACCTGGAGCCTGCTTCGGATCCTGTGCCTCCCTCTCTCTCTGCCCTTCCCCCACTCGTGCTCTGTCTCCATCAAAAAATGAATAAACGTTAAAAAAATTGTTTTAAAGAAATACGTGAAAGACAGGCTGGGAACATACGAGTCAGTCATCTCTCCTCGTGACATCATCCTTTGAGAATGAGACAGCTGCCGTCTCTGCTGTATTTACTAACTGACAGTCGTAGATCACAATAGGAGAAACCACTCACCGACATTCTACGGCATCAAACTCCTGCTCCCAACGCCAATAAATACCATGCTATGACTTGAGAGAAAAAAATTAAGTAAAGGTTATGTATCTGAGTTGCTTACTTAACCCTCAGAGGGTTAAAAGCCACTGGTTTTCAAAAAGAAAACTTCCGTATCCTAATTTATGCGTATCTATCTATCAACTGTCAGTAGGAATGCAAAAGGTCAAGTCAGACTGCACCAATAGGTGTTTCATAAGCTAAATGGTGATAAAGAATTAGATCAGCCAAAAAGCCGACCCAGAAATGGAAATGAATATGCACTTTCAACGAGCCATTCCTCACAGGATATAAATTATAACCGCTCCAAGATATAGTAGGTGTTCACTCAAGTTTCTCCGTGGGCTTTCATAGCCCGTAGACTATTACGTTTGAAGTAAAAGTTAATAAAAGTCCAGAAACAAATTTGAAGAGGTATGGGTACCAAGAGATTAATTCAGGGTTTGGGTTTTTTGGGGTTGTTTTCTTTTTTTTTTTGAGTAAGTACCCTCCACCTTGAATGATTTGGGGATCAGAGAGGAGTGTCATGGCACATCCGGTCTTCAGGAATGCCCGGACGCAGCGTTAAGAGCCCAGAACGTTGAGCACCACCGCCTTCTCCCACGGGAGGAAAAGAAAAGAAGAAAAAGAAGGTGCGGGGCGGGGGAGGGGAGCCGCACTCTGTTACTGGGTCTTGGCAGCGGGTAAAATGCAGCAGAAGTGTCCCTGACACCACCAACGAGGCTCGGCAACCTGCAGTCCATGTGGAAAATCGATTTCTCACACACAGTCGGGCACACAAAGCTAAGAGGCCCAGAGCAACTATTCTGACCTTAGAGGCCTGAAGAATATTAGCAGATTCTGTCAACAGAGACCAACTGCAGGGAGGACTTGAGACGACTGCCTGGATCGTTCCAGCCAAAAGCAACGACTCCTCCCTGAATGCTGACTGACGCCCCCCCCTTCTCCCCAAAACGCAAAAAGTTAGGAAAAAAATATACATGTTGACCAGTGTAACTGACATCATGTGCGTTGGTTGACTTCACTGGAAACTCTAGGGCTGAACAGCCTCAGGGATTCCTGGTCCGGGGATCTAAAGGTTACTAGAACTGCAGCTCGGAGTGGTGGGGACGAAGCCAGCGGAGGTGGTCGAGGCCCCACAGGGACCTTCACTGTGAGTAAGGCTGACATTAAAATCGAACCAGGCCGGAAGAGTCACGTTATACCTTGAAGCCAGGCAGGTGACCCCAACGAACAAACAAAGCTTCAATGAGAGGCAAAACCCAGCAATTTTCACTTTATTCCCTTCCAAGACATAACAAATGTTCCAACCTGACCTGACATTTAAACCTTACAATACACCTTACGGGAACGCAAATGCAGCACAGCAAGGATTTCTTCGAAGGGGGCCACTAACAGTTTGACTTTGGAGTTTTAGAGTCAAGTTGGCTTACAGTTACCTAATTACAGAAAGAAATCCCAATCGCTATTCCTCGAGCCCACGACTAGGCTAGATTCAAGTCTGAGAGAATTCACTGGAGCTCTCAGGTGCATCATGGACAATCAGTAAGGGCCTACGAAAGGTCGCCCACGTTTAAAATAGACTAAAACAGGGGCGCCTGGGTGGCTCCGTCGGTTAAGCCTCCGACTTCGGCTCAGGTCATGATCTCACGGTTCATGAGTTCGAGCCCCGCGTCGGGCTCTGTGCTGACGGCTCAGAGCCTGGAGCCTGTTTCAGATTCTGTGTCTCCCTCTCTCTCTGACCCTCCCCCGTCCATGCTCTGTCTCTCTGTGTCTCAGAAATGAATAAACATTAAAAACAATTAAAATAAAATAGACTAAAACAAATCCAGAACTGGGTTTAGAGGGTGGATGACTGTCGATTTAAAATCTGGATGCCATTCTTAAATTATTACTTAACAGCTCAGGATTTAGATTCTATGCTCATGAACGAGAGGGGCCCTGGCTCAGTTGGCCTTCCCATGGGAACTCTCCTGTTCCCAGTGGATATGTGGTGCCAGGATCCCTGCCCTGTCACATGGACCCTTAGACCAGAGCCAACCTCAGGAAAGCCCAGCTTAGCAGATGTGGATCAGGCATCAGGCCCCATCTCCCTGCCCTGCACCCCCCCCCCCCACCACGTTTCTAGTGCAACTGTAGTGGACAGACACACACCTGTGGCAGTGTCTCATGTCAAATGTGTCCTGGAAGGTCACTCAGACACAAGAAGGCACAATCCAGAAGTATGGGGGTCCGAATGTCCCTGGGAGCAAACCTCAACCATTGGGAGATGGGGGAATCTGTGGATGAACGTCCTAGCTCTCCCCATCTTCCATTTTGGAAAATTCTGTAGAAATTCCGACTTCTCCCTGGTTCATCCGAGGCCCCCCCCCCAGCAGGACTGAGGCCTCCCTACCCACAGCACCATTCAGCTCATTACCGCGACACATGCCGGCTTTTCTCCCTGTATCATTTCCCTCTCCCCCACTTTTACTTTCTGGGGACCCTCCCACCAAATTACCTGCTGGCAGTCCAGTCCCTGCGTCAGGCTCTGCTTTCAAGGGAACCCACACAAGACAGCAGCCAAAAGAGGGCAAGCGGGAAAACACACACGCACGAACACACACGCGCACGCGCGGGCACACCCTCAGCACGCACACACGCGCGCGCCCACATATGCACCCTCCCGCGCGCATGCACACACACGCACACAGAGAGGCACTCGCACGCGCGCACGCACGACGCGCGCACGGTCCCCTGGACCCAGCAGCGTCTACTCCTAAACGTCTCTGCCATTTGAGCCGACGAACCCCCTTCCCTCTTTCCGTTTTCCGTAAGGCACTTGGCATTCGTTTTTCACCACTCGCAGCTATAGAAGTCCCCGACAAGACAAGCTCTTGGACATCTCACACAAATAATTACAATGACACTTTCCCACCCGCTCCTGGGTTGTTCAGTTGACAACATCTCCGTGTGTCTGGCACTGGGTTAGCACGATGCCTGGCACACAGTAGCCTCATAGAGCGTGCATCACATCAATGAATCTCTATAGTGTTGTTTTACTTCCCTCGTTGGGAAGAGACAAGAGGAGGGCTTGGTTGTTTTTATATATCATATGGTGAGGGCTATGGCCATGCTGCACACAGCCACGCCCCTGGCCCCCCAGAGCTTCCAGCCACCCCAGCATCCCCCAGAATCCAGCCAGTAACAGGTTAACACCTGGCCCAGCAGGGGCTCCAGGATGGCGGCTGTTCACATTGGTCAGTTCTGGCCCTACCGATTGTATAATATTAGGAATACTACCCTTGCACAAAGCCTAATATTTTCACTCCCTGTGCTCCTTTAAAATGAATCCTCATAAAGCTCAAAAGTAACGCAGCACATGCTCCTTAACACAAAAGAAACGTTTCTCCCCCAGACCTACCACACTGCTAAAAAAAATCAGAGGAAACAGTGTTCTAGATCATTCCGGCATGAATATTAATACTAGTACAATACGCCCGCAGATGTAGTCTTGGGCTTTTCATCTGGCCACATGATTCACTGAGGAATCAACCGATCTGCAAAACTTTCCCCTCCTTCCTGAACACAGCTCCTCCCGTGAATGCGATGTGTGAGTCTTTCCAATTTTCTTCACCCCACAGCTGGTGCTGTTCATTGGATTTTTTGGCACAAGAGGAACTCCCATCTGTGTCCCAAGTCCAAAATCATTGAGAAGTTTCAGAGTTTAGTTTTTTCATGCATTTTCCTTCCTTAGTTGTCTTTAATTTTCAGAGATGAGGTAGTTCTTCAACTTTAAGAGCCAAATCTAATCATTGGCTCTTTGGAGGCAACCCAGTATATTTCCTCCATACAGTATAGAGAAATAGAGGGGTTCCAGGTCCAGTGACCACAGCCATACCCCGGGTGGGATTCTATAACAGGTTTGTCCAGAGAGGGAAGACAGCATGTGACACATGCCCAAGTGTGCCCATGGAAGCCTCGAGAGGGGCGCCTGGAGGGCTCAGTCGGTTAAGCGTCCGACTTCGGCTCAGGTCATGATATCACGGTTCGTGAGTTCGAGCCCCGCATCGGACTCTGTGCTGGCAGCTGGGAGCCTGGAGCCTGCTTCAGATTCTGTGTCCCCTTCTTTCCGTCCCACCGATCCCCCTCTCTCTCAAAAATAAACTTTAAATTAAAAAAATAAAAATAAAAAAAGAAAGAAAGCCTCAAGAGAATCCAGACAAGGTACAAGAAAATGCAGTGTAAGAACAGGTACTCTTAGAAATTGCAACTAAGGAAAGAACTAAGGCCAGTCATCTAGGGCAGATGGACCTGCTGAGGAAGAAAAACAAACAAACAAAAAAAAAACATTCTGCAAGAGAATTAGCAGAAAATAAGGAAAGGAGAGAGGAAGGAAACAGGAAGTCAGAGTGGTGTTGAAATGAATCTCAGTTTCAGATGAGATGACCCCACATGCTCACTGGCTCTGCTTCTTCTCCACCATCATCCTTCCTCTTGGAAAGAACCTCGTCTTCCCAGGACCCTCTGTTAGTTTCCTGTCGCTGCTGTAACAAACGATCCCCGTTTGGTGGTTTAAAACAACAGGATTTTTGTCTCTCCCAGATTTGGAGACAGGAAGTCGGAAATCAGCATTCCCTGAGCTGAAATCAAGGTGTCCCAGAGGCCACGCTCTCTGCAGAGGCTCTCGGGAAAGTTCCATCTCTGTCTCTGGCAGCTTCTGGTGCCGCCAGCATTCCTTGGCGTCCCCATCACTCCCAGCTCTGCCCCTGAGATCACTGTGCCTCCTTCTCTTCTGTTGTATCTCTCCCTCTGCCTCCCTCATACAGACCCTTGGAATTGCATTTGGGTCTCGCTCAGCTGACCCAGAATAAGACCTCGACCTCAAGAGTCTTCATGTCATCACAACTGCAAAGTTTTTACCACCTGTAAGGTAAGACTCACAGATTCCGGGGATTTGGACGCGATCTTTATCCGGGGGCATTTTCAGCCTCCCACAGACTGAATTGCGGAAGCCCCGGGTTTCCCTGAGAACTTGGTGGTGGCTATTCTCGTACATGCCCGTGGTATCTGCCTGCAAGTGTTCGAGAATCGGCCCCTGGGTGCTCTCCCCCAGCCAGCCCCGGGGCCAGCTTAGAAGGACCAGGGGATTAATGCCGTTGGGCAAATCCAGATGGAGGCCGGAGGACCAACTCTCCAACTTCCTCGCTGCTCAGATGGGACACCTCGCAGATTTTCTAAACTCTCCTCTTTCTCAGTGACACTGAGCACCAGCTGCCCCCCAGGGTAAGGCACCTTCCACCGACTTCCTCGCTTCCTGTCTCGCTTCCCCTCCCCTGCTCATGCTTCCTAGGATGGGATCCCCTATAAACTCCTGCAATCAAGTCAGGGTCCCGGCTTCTGGAGGAAACCCACTGATGACAGAGCTCAGGTCCTGCCTGCGGCTTGAACACCACCTCCGGGCAGCACGGGAGGGCCAGAGTCAGATTGCACTTACCTTTCTACTAACGGGCCACTGAGATGAGGTGCTGGCGGGGCAAAACCCAGCTTCACAAACCATTAACTCAGACCCCGAGGGCTAGGGCTCTGGAGTCACGTGACTTGCCCCCCCCCCCCCCCCCCCCCCCGCTGCGCAGACAGATGGTGGTGTTGGGGGGTGAGGCGCGGGCATCGAACTCTCTTCCAGCAATACCCTAAAAGGGGAGCTGACATATTAAGAATTCAGGGCGCTCGCCCCCAATTCCTTTCATGTTGGAGGATTTCGCCGTTCCTTCTGAATGCAGACCATGATAGTGTTAATCTCATATAAATAGAAAACAGCCCCAAAATGTATAATAATTGCATACATCCCTCCTTTTGTCAACTTTTTGATTTAGCGCAACTTGCCGCAGAGCCGGGTTTTATTGTATTATGATACGACAGTAATCTTTTCCGAGGCTTTCACTTTATTTTGTTACATTTATCTAGCGCGCCAGATTCACACTCCCACAGTAACCATATGGGGAAAAGCCACAAAAGCTGTTAAGTACATTTAATTACTGTTTTGATGAGCTCATATTTTAATTATGTTTATTGATTCTGTGTATATTGAAATAGTTTTAGCATTTCCAGAAAAAAAAAGGGGGGGGGAATCCATATGCAGAAATTACTGAGCATTTCATGATTGTGTGTGTAATTAAAACTTTCATAAACTATTTCTGAAGAACATTTTCCCCTTAATCCTATAGTGCTGATTAACTCGGTTTCTTAACGGTGCTTAGGTAAGCTTTGGTTTTTCTTCCATGTAGAAGGAAAATAGGGTTCGGTGCAAAATATGTTTACAGTCAAATACTTCTGACTTAACATGTCTCCCTTCCAAAACAGCAGAATGCACATATTGTACCTTACACGATTTGCTACAACACCGCTAACAATGATAAAACACAAATTTAAACTTTCTAACAATTTCACGTTGCCAACTCAGAGATCACTCCAACTGTCAGCCATACATATGTCGTTGCTAAGGGACAGATTTAAAAAAAAGAAGAAAAAAAACCCCTCAACCCTGCAGAGCCTCCCTCTATCCTTTTCACATGTCGTTCAACATTTTTTGCAGGGTGTAGGGAATTTGTACTTGAAAAAAATCAAGCTGCATGAGCCCCGCATTTGCTCGGAGAATGCAGGCAGTGCCAGTTTCCTTCCATACGTTTGATTACTCTCAGGCTGGCCACGAGGAAGCGAAGCCAAAATATGGAGCCGTCTCTTTAAAAGGGGACACCAGCCGTCTGTCCAGGAGCAACGGTTTCCAGCCATGACAGCTCACCTGGGTCCACGTTGCCGAACAAGCCACTGCCCAGCCACCTTCCTGGGCATCCCCTGGAGCCTTCGGAAAGTCACAGGTTCTGGTGCCACACCCCAGGCCTCTGAATCAGTGTGTCGAGAAAGCTGCAGGAATCTGAATTTTAAATACGTTTCCAGGTTATTTTCAGGCACCCTCTCTCCTGGCTTCCGGGTGGCTGTTGGCAACCCTTGGCTTGTAGGCCCATCACTCCAATCTCTGCCTCTGTCAACCCTGTGTGTGTATCCTTGTGTCCAAATTTCCCTCATCTTACGAGGACACCAGTGTTTGGTTAGCAACCCCCCCCCCCCCCACACACACACGCACACACACGCCCGCACTCCAGTATGACCTCATCCTAACGTGACTGTATCTGCAAAGACCCAGTTTCCAAATGACATCACATGCAGAGATATAGCCTGAGGACTTGAGCGCATCTTTTGGGGGCCACTCTTCATCCTACAATAGCAAGTGATGCTTACAGGGGGTTGTTTGATGAATGTGCCCCCCCGATCCACTCTTCTCGATTCCCCAGTATTCCATGTTCTTTCTTTAGACCCAGCCGGCCCGTCGAAAATCTGCGTACCCAGATCCTGTGGCTTTGGGCCCACACAGACGTGCTTTCCTGAGATGCGATTTGGTCACTTCCTACCGATCCTTGCTGAGCGGTGCTGGAGTAGATGAGTGGAACGCACGGGTGTCAGTCCTGGAACTGGGTGCTCACTGGTCCCCAAAGTGGGGGGGGGTGAGGGGCTGCTCCCTCCTGGACGCCGGGTGAGAAGTATTGCACAAAACACTGTCAGCATTACTCTGGCCCACGTGAAGCTCTGTAGAAGCTGTAGGGAGAGTGAGGGGTGGAGACTGTGTTAAGCTGGAAAGCACACAACTTATCCCAAGGCAGTCACGTGGTTTCAATTTTTGAGAAACATTAATTATGGAAAATTTCAATCGTGCAAAAATAGATATAATGAACCTTCATATTCCCATCATTCAGACTCCAAAATTGTCAACATGATGGGGCACCTGGGTGGCTCGGTCGGTTAAGCATCCGTCTTCGGCCCAGGTCATGATCTCACAGTCTGTGGGTTCGAGCCCCGCGTCGGGCTCTGCGCTGTCAGCTCGGAGCCTGGAGCCTGCTTTGGATTCTGTGTCTCCCTCTGTCTCTGCCCCTCCCCCCATGCACACTCTGTCTCTGTCTCTTGAAAAGAAATAAATGTTAAAAATTTTTTTTTAACTTGTCAACATTTTGTTGATCTTATTTACCTACCCTTTATTTATTTTTTTTAAAGTTTTGCTACCGTAATTTATTTATTTATTTAGAGAGAAAGAGTGCGAATGGGGGGTGGGGCAGAGAGAGAGAGGGAGAGAGATTCTTTACTGAGCTAAGCCTCTCCCCCACTGACTTTAAACACTCTGTGGACAGGACCTGATGCAACTTCCATTGGGTTTGTCCCAAAGGCTGCCATTTTGCAGTCTCTGATGTAGTTTCTTGGAGCCCAGATATTTGCATTCCATTTTTCTCCTGAGGATGATTTCCTGTTTTAATTTCTACTTACCCTGGTTCTGATTTTTAAATTTGACTTTTAGGGGCCCAGTTCATCCGAAGTGTTTCTGCATTAGCCCTCAAACCCTTGATGGGACGATTTGGGATATAAATAAGTTGAATTACATTAATAAATAAAATAAACACCACATTTTCTCTCTAAGTGTGTTTGAGATAACCTAGTTCCCAGTAAGTTGAATCTCGGTATTGAAAATTTAGGGGCGCCTGGGTGGCGCAGTCGGTTAAGTGTCCGACTTCAGCCAGGTCACGATCTCGCGGTCCGTGAGTTCGAGCCCCGCGTCAGGCTGATGGCTCAGAGCCTGGAGCCTGTTTCCGATTCTGTGTCTCCCTCTCTCTCTGCCCCTCCTCCGTTCATGCTCTGTCTCTCTCTGTCCCAAAAATAAATAAATGTTGAAAAAAAAAATTAAAAAAAAAAAAGAAAATTTAGAGATAGTAAGCCGATTCTGGAATTTGGCACTTATGTGTGAATTCTGCAGTGTGTTTGATATAAAATTCTATTTGAAAGCAACCGAGGTAGGGTAAGGAGACAAGATTTCACTGGGTTTTTATGGCACTTATTGAAGAGCTTCCTTTAGTATGAAACAGAAAAAATAAAACAATGAAATAAAAGCAAAACAAATGAAAAAAAATAGAACAAGACTTTTCTGATATTTCTAATTTTGAGGGCTGGGAAATCTCCAAGCTTACTTAGGACACATTTGCTAAAGGATTAACAACTGTCAGTGCACAGAAGGAAATTTTTTCTTATAAAAGATTTATCACCTTCCTGCTTTCAGGATTCATATGTAATGTGTATATGTATGACAATAGCTTATGACGTGCTCATAAGGGAAGAACAATTAACACAGGCATTATTTTGACAACAGGTGCTCCTTGGGTCCCCGCTGTGTGCTCGGCATCAGCTTGAGTTTCGCAGAGGATTTGCAAGAGTTTTCGGCAGTTTCTGCCATCAAGGAATTGACAATCCTGATGAGCGGAGACTCAGCTTAGAGTAGACTGGCTGGGGAGGCCAGTGGTTAGATAACAAGCGGGGCTTCTGGGAACATCCACCATGGCATCTCAAGCCTCCCCTCCCTCTCTCTCCCCTCTCCCTCTCTCTCTCACTCATCTCCGATGAGTGAAACAGCAGCGTCCTCCGGAGAGAGAATCCCAAGCCGGGGAGTCTTCTGCTCCTCCCCACTCCTCACAGGGTTCATGACCTCCTCCTACACGGGCATCTCATGCAGGATGAAATTCAAACGCTTCACCTTTCACTCAGTGAAAAGGACATTAAAAATCCCTTTCAGTTTCACCTCTACTTGTCTCTCTAGCCTCATCGCTTATTTCCTTCTTTCTGTCCCTGAAACGCAGAGGCATGTGCGTGCGCACACCTGCACGCACAGGCGTGTGCGCGTATGCACACATAGGAACCCGCGCGTGCACGCACACACGTAAATTTCCTGAGCTACCTCCCCAGAGATTCTCATGCTCTCCCCTTTCGGAACGGAGGACCGCGGCGCTATGAAAAAGGAAACAAGCTTTGGACGCAGACAGTCCTGAATTTGAATTTCCACCCTGCAGGGGCTGTGTGACCGCAGGTCATTTGGATTCTCTCAGACTCAGTTTACCTGTCTAGAGAATGAGGATTAAAAATATTGTCCGCTCTCAAAGCTGATGAAATTGGACATTTGTAATATGGCCTGCTGTGTGGCCCCTTTGATCCTCAACTCATTTATCGACCCCACCTGCCGGCCCACATCTCTGGGTGGAAGTTCAGGAACATATCTTGAAGAGGATGAGGGAGGGTCCCAGGACTAAGGAGACAGAGCACGTGACCAAGCCAGAGACTCCGGGAACAAGCAGGAAGCTGAGCCATCAGACCGAGCCAGGGGGCAGAGCCAGGACCACAAGGTGTGTGACTTAAAGCCTCAGCCCCGGGTGCTGGTTTCCCACTTTCCTGGTCTCCTGGCTCCTTCTCCTCCCTCACCCTCCTCCCCAATCCCAGATGAAGCCGTTAGAGACTACCCAGAGCCACCTCCCCCACTTAAACCATGCTGGCTCAGGTCTTGACTCGGGCTGTTGACAGCCACTGACTTTGCCACTTGACTTCAACTCTTTCAAAGTCTGACTTCATAATAGAATGTTGTGATCCCAGTGGCATCTGCGAGGTGCGGCTGCCTGTGCATAATCAGGCACAGACCAGTTCAGTGTGCATGTCGGGGATTCTGTTCCAAATTTTCTAAAAGTTTCCTGAATGCCATCAGCTTAAAGAGCAAAAGGCAACAACACTGAAAGGCTTGAGGTTTGAGATGGTGGGAGGAGATGACAGGGAACTCAAACAAGAAATTGAATCCTTACTGAATAACTGTTCTGTGCTCGGAGACTGGACACTCTTCCCCCCCTGCCCCCACAAAAATGCACGGTAAATGGTATAGACGGCTAACCATGCTGGGCAACTCTCCTTCTGTGGTCTGGCTTCAAGAATCCTCTTGCTGGTCATGGCTAATACACTTATGCTCCAGGGCATAGCGTCTCCTTCAGAAACGGTGTAAACCTTGCGAAACAGAAGACAGGAGGGCACTGGCACATGACTCTATTGAGTGCTCCTGCCCAGATTTGGACTTGTAGCAGTAGAGTTGGTATTTGAGATAGAAGGGGACCATGGATCTTTGTGTAGCTCTGCCTTCTTGCTCCCTTTCTGAAGTCATTCTCATTCCACAGGGGGTCCAGTCAGGGCCAAGTCTGTCAAAGAGCCAGCCAAGTCTCTCCCCAACACACAAGTGGCCAATGTCCTTCATATAAATCTGTTCTGACCCTCAGAAAACGGACCCAGGGCCGGGGGACTGTGTTCCTCTCAATAGGGAGTGTTTTTTTCTGTAATAAACACAGCAGTTGCCATGTATTGAGCCCGTAATTTATGCCAAGCCCAGTATGAAAGCCTCACAGCATTACGTTGCATTTAAGGCTAATGAGAGGACTCTGTTCTTGCTTGGATATAATATTATTATATCATATTCAAGCAAGAACTGTGATTGTCAACATTTACAGATGAGAAAGCCAAGTTCGTGGAGGTTAAGTAAAGGACACACATAGGAAGAGGGGGGAGTTCAGGATTCAGACTATACTGTCAGTTCCCTTGAAGCAGTTAGCTCAAGGACATTCATTCTCAACTCGCATGAGGCTTGGCCTCACCAGCCTGAACTTCCAAAAGGAGTCTTATGTATGTCCAATGAAATGACGTATCAGGAAGACTTCTGGGCCACTAAGTCATCAAAGAAGTCGGTCTCCCAGAAAGTGCCACGAGTTTTATGTGTTCTCAGAAGCGGGGTGCTCCTGCACACCTCCCTGGCCTCCTGATCCAGCGTCGTGAGGTTACGACATTGTCACTGCTCACTGCGCGTCACTTATCCCTGCCAGTGGTCGCCCTAACACCGGCGCTGCGGCTCTTGGGAGTGTGCCCTGCCCTCCCCACTGCTTTCTGCTACAAGTACGAACCAGGCTGCGTTAGTTTCCGAGCACCTGATGTAACAAAGCGTAGGGGGCTTGACCAACAAAAAGTGATGGTCTCCCAGTTCTAGAGGCTGGAGGCCTGAGGTCAAGGTGCTGCCAGAGTTTATTTCTGCTGAGGCTCCTCTCCTTGGCTTATAGATGCCTCGTCTTCTTCCTGTGTCTACACAAGCTCTTCTCTCTGTGCAGTCCGTGTCCTAACCTCGTCTTCTTATAAGGACACCAGTTATAGAGGATTAGGGTTCATCCTAGTGACCCCATTTTAACTTAACTGCCTCTTCAAAGACCCCGTTTCTAAATAAGGGCACATACTGAGATATTGAGGGTTAGGACTTTAACATATGAATTTTGGAGAAGCACAATTCAGCGCATAAGCAAGAGCCCTTCCTTTGCTTCCAATGGAGCTGCTACCATTTCACAACTTAAAACGTTTTTTTAATATCTATTTATTTTTGAGAGAGAGAGTGTGTGCACAAGGGAGGGAGGGGGAGAGAGAGGGAGACAGAGGATCCGACGTGGACTCCACGCTGCCAGCACAGAGCCCGATGTGGGGCTCGAACTCACAAACTGCAAGATCGTGACCTGAGCCCAAGTCGGACGCTTAACTGAGCCCCCCGGGCGCCCCCCATTTCACAACTTTTAATGTGACTTTACTAATGGTTTGTAAAAAATGGAAGGAAGCACACAGCCCTAACCACTCGTGCACGGGAGCACCTCTCAAAACTCGCACGTCCACATCAAATCCCCTGGCCACTTGAAAGACATCAGCTTGCTTAACCCCCAACCTGTCTGTACTCGACAGCGGCCACTCTTATACCATTAAAATAAAAATCGCATCGGCACCTTAGTCCAGACCCGGAGGGAGAAAGATGTTTCTCTGTGTCTTTGGTCTGAGGCCAATCTTCTCCCGCTAGCAGCCTCTTTCAGGGCGACTGAGAGTATGAATATCCATTACTTGATGGGAAAAACACACACTCCACCCAGAAAATGGTCTTTTTTTTTCCCTGAAGCTCCCACCCAGACCGTTTTATCAGAACACAATAGTCCGATATCAGGACACTTCCCCAAGTCTGGACTCCTGGCTCTGAAAAGCACGTAGAGTGCTGGACACAGTGGCAGAAATGGTCAGCTGTCCCCCCGAAGGTTTCCGTTCTCCCTTCCTTAGGACAGAGACATATCCCAACCTCCTTTGTACCAAGATAAGGCAACATGACTGATGGTCACCAGTGGAATGTGAGTGGAAGTGACATATCTCTTGGGGCCGTGAGGCCGTGATCGTTAAGGTTTAGGAGTGGTGTGTCTTCTCCTCCATCTTTCCCCATTGACAGGTCGAACATGAAGCCCTCCAAGGCCCTGGGTAAGAACAGAATCACCAGATGGAAGGAGTCTAGGCCCCTGAATCATCATGCAGAGGGTCAATGCCACACTGACAGTAGGTTAATTGGCGACTCATTACATAACTAAGAAATGGACGCGAATTAAGTTAAGCTCCTGAGATTCAGGATTGTGTCAGTTGCGTCCACTATTGCGTATTTTAATGAACACAGCCACCAACAGGACCATCCAGGTGGAACTTGATCAGGTGGGATCCAGTTTCTTTTCTTGGTCCTCCTCTCATCACGATGACCAGCCCACGCATCCTTCATGTGGTTGTGCATGTCTTCACCCACGACAGCCTGTGAGCTTCCCAGGATACGTACATTTCCCAAGAACAAGAGGTCAGTTAAGGGCGTACCCCCATCCCGTGAAAAGCAACCTGTCTCAGACAAATTTTACCAGACCAGCTGTAGTCAACATTTAATGCCTACCTATGAGGAAAATTAGCCTGCCTATAGATTTAAATAATGGTTCTATTTTGTTTTGCTTTTCATCTTTGCCATCAATGCTTCAAAAATCTTGCTGTGGACTGAATGTTTGTGTATGCCACCCCCAAATTCATATGTTGAAGACTTAACCCCCAGTGTGATGGTATTTGTAGATGGGGACTTTGGAAGGAGATTAAGTTTGGATGAGGTCGTGAGAGTAGGACCCCATGACAGGATTAGTGTCCTTATAAGAAGAGAAGGAGACCAGATCCCTCTGTGTGTGTGTGTGTGTGTGTGTGTGTGTGTGTGTGTGTGTCTACTATGTGAAAACAGTGATGGAGCAACCATGTGAAAGCCAAGAAGAAGGCTCTCACCAGGAACAAAATCTGCCATCACCTTGATCTTGGACTCCTCAGCCTCCAGTCTGGGCTATGAGAAATAATTGTCTGCTGTTTAAGCCATCCAGTCTATATAGTATTTTGTTATAGCCACCTGAGCTGACCATGACAAATCTTAAGATGACATCTTGGCAGAACTCTGATTCACTCTGTTCTCAGGTGGTGGACTTATGTCTTGGTGGATAGTCTCGTCTTAGTGGATAGTCTCATCTCAGTGAACTGTCTCTGCCAGTTGGTGAATTACTAGTCTCCTGTGGCTGCTATAGGCAATTAACACATATTTGGTGGCTTAAGCCACACAAGTTTATCATCTTGCAGTTCTGGACTTCAGAGTCCTACAAAGATCTCATCGGGATAAAGCCAGAACGTTAGCAGGGTTGTGTTTCTTCTGGAGGCTCTGGGAAGGATCTGCTTCCTGGCTTTTTCCACCTTCTAGAGGCCGCCTACATTCCTAGGTTTATGGCCCCTTCCTCCATGCTCAAAGCCAAAGCCAGCAATGTTGAGCCGAGTCCTTCTTGGGCCTTAGCTCTCTGGCTCTCTGTGACCTATGAGTTCTTAAGAACTCATAGGGTTAGATGAGACCCGGCCGGATAACCTGAGATAATCTCCCCCTCGCAGGTCCTAGACTTTAACCGCATCGGCAGCCACGTCCCTTTTGCCATGTGAGGTAACACGTTCACAGGTTATAAGGTTTAGGACACGGACATCTTGGGGCTGTAGCTCTTATGTCTCCCATGGCTGTGAGGCTGTACACATTCACACGCCTCCCTAAGCCAGTTTGCAAAACCAAACAAAAACACAACAGACCAAGAAAGAACTTCCCGCATCTGTCTCCAAACGCGTACTTCTTCCCTCGAATCGGTATTTGTGCCTCAATGTTCCACAGAACATCTAGTCCCATTGCAACGTTTGTGGCAAATAGAGGCAGAAAGCAGGTGCGCTTAGCACCCCACACGGTCTCTCACGGGCGCAGAGCGAACCAGGACGCGTGCGGCAGATCCTGGGACGTGGGCTTTGGGGCGACTTTTGGGCTTGATGGTTGGATTTCCTAGTTTGTAAGAGGAGGAGGCAGAAAGAGTTTACTCAGTACCTCCAAGGCCCTCTCCAGTCTTCACTTCCGCCAGAGTCTCTGACGTGTGCATTTCTGCTTCTGTTCTCATCTCACGGCTCTGTTCTCTCTCCTACCTCGCCTCCCAGTTGCCTGCTGCTATGGAAACGCGTCCTCAGGGTCCAGCCGACGGCCTTCTCTTCTCGTCTTTCATTTCTCAATTCTTTCTCAAGCTCACCTCATGCCGTAGATTCCCATATTGTCCTCTGCATCCATCCCTTACATTTTTGTTTTCAGAATCACCCCTGGGATTTCAACATTCACTCATTTCAGGTGCCTGGCCCATCTGGGACATGATCCCTCTATAATCGTAATATGCCTGGGCTTGCGCGTTCTGTATGATTAATCAAGTTATGACCCCGGCAATGCAGGCCTGTTCCAAACTTTTATAAGATGCCTGGGAGTTCCAGTGCTATTTGGGGGAAGATATAAATAGGAATTGTTCATTTAAAAGTCCTCCCAGGTGCCGAAAAGCAATCACCCAGTAACACCAAGGTACAGTATTAATATTTTTTCCAGAAGGACTCTTTCTACTTACAGATTTGCAGATTTTGTACTTTGCAAAGCTGGATGGAAGACTTCATATGCACATCAATCAACACTTATCTTTCAAACAGCCTTCTGGACCTGGGTCAGTGGAAAATTAATTTCATAATAGAACCACAGCTTTCTTCTTGGGAATTTGAGATGGTTGTTCATTGCCAAGAGCACAGGGCTATAAAAGATAGTCCCTCATGTAACAGATCCTACTTCATAAATGTGAGATCAGGGTAATCCTTGGGAGTCTGGGGAGACATTTCCAAAGCAGTGGGGCGAAGGGCCACCATGGTATCTCCTTCTTGGGTGATTGCCCCAGGCAATGGCATTGGAACTTGGCAATGACTCAGCATCAATATTCATACTTGACTCCTGCCCATCCATTACTAGTTTCCCTTGTGAGAGTCCTTCTTTCAGTATTTGTTGCGATCCTACCAAGTGCTCAAGATGGTCAATGTCTTGAGCATTTGATCATCAAGTGCTGGGTCTCTCCCCTGGGATGTCCCCATGTCTCCACCTGTAGATATCTACCTTGTCTCCTTGGTTTCCACCTCCAAGCCCTCTGCCACCTGTTCCCCGAGGGATCTCTCCGCAAACAACCACAGGATAAAAATTGGCTTAAAGTCTGACACGTCCCCGTAGTCTGCCCAAGAATGTCAAAACCCCTGACCATGGTCCCTCCCTCCTACCCATCTGGTCTCACCTGCTCACAACCCCCATCTTAAGCACACGACTAAACCTCTAGGCTTAGGCAGTAAGAAAAATTTACTGTTCCTTCATATACCATGAACCTTTACACCAACGTGGACTTTGTCCGTGCTATTTACCTTACCTGCAAAGCCTTTGCCCTCTTTTCTACCTTCTATATTCTGGTCATCCTTCAAGGCTGAGTGCAAATATCACATCCTCTGTCCAAGTGGAAACGGGGAAAGAGCAGTGGACCATGAGCCAGAAGCCCTGCTTTGAGTCCAGCTCTTCCATCCTCTGGATGTATCTGGGCCCGTTTCAATATTTATTGGTTTGGAAAGCTGCATAGGAGTGATCTGGCTCCTGTATGGGATAGTGTCCTCACCTTTGATTATTTCCAAGGCCCTTCAATCCACCATCCCAAACACTTCACAACCCCGTTCTGGCAAAACTATCCCTAGAAATCAAAGCCCCAGTATTCTTATTATGAGGTCTTTGTGTGTGTGCGCACGCGTGCACACACACAGAAACAAAGTGAGTGCTGATCAATGGCAGAATGGTTGAATGAATATTAGAACCATGGAATATCATACAATCACTAAAAAAAGAATGAGTTAGGTCTATTGCAAGTTGATTTAGAGATATTTCTCGTTTATATTGTTCAGTTCAGAGGAAACAAAGCCCACATACTTGCAGAGAAATGCAAAAAAAAAAAAAAAATGACTACATTTTAGAAAAGAAACGAGCCTCTCAATCTCAGCTTGGCATCAATCATAAAAGCATCAAGGAAGGTGTAGAATGTGGCACGCCAATGTTCACATTAACAACCCAGAAGCAGGAGGCTACGAAAAAAAGAAGCAAAAATAAAAGTTACCAAAAAAGGGACACTGGGTTTTTTTAAGCATATAATATCCACCTACTTAAAACAATATTTCAGGGCATGTTTCTCTTCTGTAAGAGACGAGTCAAAGTATGGCCACCAAACTCGGGACGGTGGATAGCTCAAGGTGGCGGGGTGCAGGCAGTTTTCCCTTTGCATCCTCACCCTGTTCTGATCGGCTCACCTATTTGATGAGTGTTCATTGGTTGCTTTTAGAGCAAAAGTGACGCTAAAGCCTGAGGGGCGTCTCCTCCATGTTCCAGATGCTTTCCAGCTAGGAAGCTAGCATCTGAGCCTCACAACGAATACAGTGCAACATCAGTTCTACTGCTACCCCCCAGTCTTCCAATGAGGGACAGAAGCACAGACTAGCCATTAACTTGCCAGACTCAAGTGGCAATGCCAGTCTGGATCCACACTTCACCATCAGGCAAAACGGCCTCACTTATTAGAAAGAGGCACGAACGGGGCGCCTGGGTGGCTCAGTCGGTTAAGCCTCCGACTTCAGCTCAGGTCATGGTCTCCCAGTTCGTGGGTTCGAGCCCCACGTCGGGCTCTGTGCTGACAGCTCAGAGCCAAGAGCCTGCTTTGGATTCTGTGTCTCCCTCTGTCTATGCCTCTCCCCCACTGAAGCTCTGTCCCTCAAAAATAAATAAAAATGTTAAAAAATTTTAAAAAGAAAAAGACACAAATGCCATCTTCATGCTGGGAAAGCGAAAGCCCTCCCTTCCCAGTGCTTCTTCCGGCCTTGACCTGCCTCTGCAGCTCACCTGCTGGACTCTGAGTTGCCAGGGGGCGGCTCCTCTGTCCCATCCCAGCCCTGGGCACGGAGCTGGCACCCAGGGAAAGTTTACCTAAGTAGTTTTGCTAAACCTCACTCTCTCTTTTCACCAAAATGAGGAACCTGCGGAAAGTGTTTGAAAGAAAATACATCCTGGCGTATGAGAACTCATGTGCATATGGAGTAGGGGGAAAAAGAAACCCTCAACCGATTTCTAATATGTATCTTATTAAAGTTATGACTGCATTTTAAATTGCATGGCGAAGACTGAATCCAAAGACCAGAGAAAGCCATTAAGCCTTTATACAGAGTGGAAGTTGTTATTTTTTTAAATGCACCTCTGTATCATATACACCCTAAATTAGCCCTGCCAGAGAAATGGACTTTTTAGAGTCACCGTTCATGCTGACTTATTACACTCTGTGGTTCCTGCCTGCTCGGGAACCATGCTTCACGCTGCAAACTTTTAGCCCTGGTCTTGTAAGTGGTCATTAACATTAAAACGAGCCTAAAATTATCATGGTTTATATGGTGGTGAATTCGCAGGGAAACCCATGAGTGGCTTCACCACGAGCATTGGGTGGAACCATGTTCTATTAGTCACTGGATAATGCGCCCATTAGCAAAACAGTTGGGATAAACGGGAATTTACTCTGCTCTCGTCATGCCTCTGGTTGCAGCAAAAACCGAAACACAAAGGTCAAACTGCAGGGAAATTCTTCCGTCACCGCTCTGGGACCTCCCTCAATGGGGCTTAGTTTTAATCAGTGACATTAATGAAAGTTTTCTTCTTCAGCAATGATGGACAAATCACGAGTCGTGGGTCTTTGTTCACTTTTGTTCAATTGTGTGCGTTTTCATTCTTAAGAACTCCTTGCATTTCTTACTATTTTTTTAAGTTTTCTTTACTTATTTTTGAGAGAGAGAGAGAGGGAGGGAGGGAGAGAGAGAGAGAGAGAGAGAGAAAGGAGTGCATAAAGAGGGAGACAGAATCCCCAGTAGGCGTCACATTGTCAGCGCAGAGCCCGATGCGGGGCTTAAACTCACGAACCATGAGATCTTGACCTGAGCTGAAGCCAAGAGTCGGTTGTTTAACCTACTGAGCCACCCAGGTGCCCCTCTTACTATTTTTGTATATTGATTGGTTCAGTTAGGAATTACTCCCAGTTCACATATTTTCTATTTCTTCCTGTGGTACTCAGCATTCTCCAGAGAAACAGAACCAATATATATACATACATATGTGTGTGTGTGTGTGTGTGTGTGTGTGTGTGTGTGTGCATATATATATGTATATATACACATATATGTGTGTGTAAATATATAATAAATACAAAAATAAAATGCATTATAAATAATTCTTTCTAATATATATTATATTTTATATACACACAGAGGGAAATATTGATTTTAAGTTTTTATTTAAATTCAGTTAGTCACCATACAGTGTTACAATAGTTTCAGGTGTACAATATGGTGATTCATCCATATATCAGCCAGTACTCATCACGACAAGTGCCCTCCTTAACTCCCATCATCTATTTCACTCAACCCACCCCTCCCCCCGCCCCAGCCTCCGTTCTGGTAACAATCAGTTTGTTCTCTAGAGTGAAGACTCTATTTCTTGGTTTGTCTCCTATGAGAGAGAGGCAGAGGGAGACTTGACATGCAGAAAAGGAGAAAGCAGTGTGACAGCAGAAGAGAGAGAGATTTGGAGATGCTGGCCTTGAACACTGGCGTGATGTGGCCACAAGCCAAGGAACACTGGCAGCAGCCAACGCTAGAGGAGGCAAAGAACGGATTCTCCCCTTGGGGCTCCAGAGGGAGCACAGTCCTGCTGACACGTTGATTTGGGCCTGCTGGTGCCGATTCTAGACTTCTGGCCTCCAGAACCGTAAGGGAAGAAATTTCTGTTGTTTCAGACCACTGAGTTGGGTGAAATGAGTTAGAGCAGCTACAGGAAACTCGTATTTCCATAAGAGCCTTGAGATATTTCCTACCATATTGTGTAGTCACTAAAAATATTCAACAAGACTTTGTAAGCACATGAAAAATGTTCACGCTACAACGTTCTCTAAAAATGCAGCGTTGAAAATAAAAGTTGTTGCTATTATGAGCGTGCTACATGAAAATACAAAGAAAAGAGACTGGACAGAAAAGAGGTATATTAGAGCTGATGATGGTTCCTTCTACCTTCCCACACCCCCACTAAAAATCTATTACTTTTGTACTGGGAAACTTAAAAAAAAATTTTTTTTAAGAAAAGATGCTTCTGAAATGCTGCCCATTTCTTGGTTATTCCATTGGGCAAATGGATTCCATTGGGTAAATCGATTCCATTGGGCAGATGGATTCCATTGGGTAAATGGATTCCATTGGGCAAATGGATCCCACTGGGTTACATGGATCCCATTGGGCAAAAAGGTTTTGGAGGCCTGGACTTTACCTGGGAACTGAGCTAGACCATGATAGGGACTGTGTCTGTCTTATTTGCTGCCATACCCTCTGTGCCTGGGACAGTGCCTGCACATCTAGGTGCTCAGTCATTGCCCGTTTGTCAACTGACACGGAGCACTTGGATAAGGCTTCAGGGCTCTGTGTGCAGCACGACCTTGCTTTGAACCACAGGGCTGAGCAGAAGAATGCCTTGCACAGAGCTGGCTTGCATACAGAAAGTACTTAATGTTGGCTGGATTAAACCAAATGGCAGGGAATGATCAGGGAATGGCAGTGTGTTAGCCTGTTTGGGCTGCTCTGACAGAATGCCGTAGACTGGGTGGCTTAGAAACAACAGAAAGTTATTCCTTACCATTCTGGAGTCTAGGAAGTCCAGGATCAAGGCGCTGTCAGATTCAGTGTCTGGTGAGAGCCCACTTCCTAAGTCATAGATGGCCATGTTGTGTCCTCACATGGCAGAAGGACCAAGAGAACTCTCTGGAATCCTTTCTATCAGCGCGTTAATCCCATTCATGACCTAGTCACCTCCCAGAGGCTTCACCTCCAAATACCATCACACTGGAGATTCGGTTTCAACATATATATTTGGAAAGGACATAAACATTTATCCATAGCAGTCAAGGAAAATGATTTGGGAGGGGGAAAGAGAGGCTCCTTCTCTGAGACTGAAAATACATCCCAGCTCTGGAGGCAGTGTGTGTGGAAAAATAAAAATGTACCTCCATTTCCTTCGCCCTCTCTGAAAATCAAAGATTAGGTGCCCAAGGAGTGATTGGAGAGCAAACCAAAGGACTAGAATTAATGAAAGGATAGGTAGCCAAAGTTCTGGGAGGAGTTTTCTAGAACACATGAGGGTAATGAACATGTCGGTCTGTTCCCCAGCACTTGCCACGATGCTCGGAACTTGGAAGACGCTTTGCAAACATTTATTAAATCTGTGAATGAACTAAAGCAATGGGAAGGAGTCCACTCCCCAGCCACCTTCTGACCCTCCAGGGGACAGACCCCAGCACAACTTGGGGAACCCGGAGGTACCAAGAGAAGAAAGGCCAGGACACTCAGAACACAGCAGCAGAGGACTGCACGCTGCCTCTTCCTCCATTTCTTCCTCCTGAGGAGGGAGACGTTTGCCTCCAGAATATCCCAAAAGTAAAAAGGTGGGAATCTACCGGAGGTATGTCCAACCCCTGCCTCCTCTAACTACTAAGAAATCAAAGGCATCAAAACAAACAAAAACACCTGATGTCCATGCAGATTTTTTGGAACCCAACAAGTACATCGCCAAAAGAAAATCATCTCTTTCCCCAACTTCAACAGCTCAAAGCACAGTAGCATCATCCGAAAACTCACAGCAGAGTAGAAAAGACCGGTGGGCTGGCAGGGACCTAGGGGTCACTCCTAGAGTGCCACAATCGGTGACACCATACCGTGGTGTGTTGGTGTACCAGGGCTAACCTTTTATTGTTATCGGGATGTGTGTGTCTGTGTGTGTGCACACACGTGCACTTCTTCTTTATAAAAATGTTTTACTGTTTATTTTTTCAGAGAGAGAGAAAGAGAGACAGAGCGTGAGCTGGGGAGAGGCAGAGAGAGAGAGGAAGACACAGAATCCAAAGCAGGCTCCAGGCTCCGAGCTGTCAGCTGAGAGCCAGACGCGGGGCTCAAACTCACAGACCGCGAGATCATGACCTGAGCCGAAGTCAGACACCCGACTGACTGAGCCACCCAGGTGCCCCACACGCGTGCATTTCTTTTGCCCCCAGTTTACATACTATCAACAGACCCGAATAACTATCTGCGTGGCCTAGAGGTCATTTTTCCTCCCTAGACACTTGGAGCGGGTCACCGTAGGGGAAAGGGAACTAAGAGTGTCTGTGGCGAGAGGGAGGAAATCAGAGAGGGTCCACGGTTCCACTCAGCGTGGCCTGCGGAGGGGTCTCAACTTGGAGGGCAACCCGAATGGAGTACGATCTCTGTCTATCGGTGTACTAAATTGACAGCGATGTAAAGAATCCTCCCGGACACAAAAGTACACTTGTTTTCAGGCTAACGTGTCCTGAATGTAAGCTTTTCAGCCCCTTCTCTGAAGGAGTTAACGCGTGCCTGCTTCCGGCAGAGACAGAGCTCCGGGAGCCTTATTTTTTAAAGTATTTGCTTGCAGAGGTGACCTGACCACTGGCTCATTAATACACTGAAGGACTGTTCTGCCCTCACATCTCATGATACAAATTCACAAGGACACTTAAGAGTTTGTTTAAACTGGTGGCGACAGAGAGACAGGCCGGAATGCACGCTGGATGGGTATGACATGTTTCCCCGGGTAAAATCTAAAGGCATCTTTACGGGGCCCCCATTTCCTCCTTCCACTTGCTACAGAGCATCTCAGTTACCTGCTGTTAAGCATCTTAGCCTTATCTTGGTGTAACCAATGCCCGTTTCTCTTTTCAAAAATGACTAACAGGAATTCAGGGTATTGTGCTGACATTTAATGGGTTATTTTGTTTCTCATGAGTTGGTTTCCTAAAAGTCCCCACGCTCGAGTCCCCTCTCCTGGTCCATTAAGAGGCTGGGAATCCTCATCTCTGATGATGTTGGGAATCAGCATCTTTCTCACAGGTAGGAAGGCTCAGTGGTATGAGATTTGGGGGGGAAAAATCATACAGGAACCAGTGTTTTAGATTCTTCCGAATTAAGATACGGAATTTGCTTCGAGTCATGAAGCGAACATGGCCAGAGAGTGAAGACAGCACTGCTCAGATATGTGTGGTTGTGTGAGCCTCTCAGCAAATGGTGAGCACAACTCAATTGACCCCCCACAAGTAACCAGATGAATAAGTACATACTTTTCATTAAAGCCATACAAGCATGTGAACTTTGGTAGAGTACAGATACAATTTATTGAAATATATGAGCCTAACGGTATCTTTCCGTCCTGGCTTCTTTTCTTCCTCCCTCCTTCCCTCCTTCCTTCCTTCCTTCCTTCCTTCCTTCCTTCCTTCCCTCCCTCCCTCCCTCCTTCCTCCCTTCCTTCCTTTTCTTCTTTCCTTCTTTTTTTTCTTAGAAACTAAATTCAGAATTTTATCTTTGGATTTCAGTAATTTCCTAGATTTCAAATTGTGAAAAAGTTTCCTCATCCAATGATCTTGGCTGCAGTTGAACTTGGTGTGAGTCATGCCGAAGTTCCTATGGGCTACTTTCACCCTTTGCCAAGATCACCAGAAGGGACTATGCTCTTTATAACATACACGTAGCCACCTTTCCCCTAAACAGAACGTGATCTCATCTCAAGTATAAACTCCTTCAGTTTCTGGAAAAGCCATATTGTTCTGGTTTTGAAAGCGGGGAGGGGAAATAGAATTAGCTCTTCTATGTGGAGGCTTTTACATAGTTGGGATATGCTGTACAATTAAGGGTCTTAGGTGGTAAGCCAATCTCTTTTTGCATGTATTATGCATCATTTGTTGTTGTTGTTGTTTTGCTAAGCGAGCTCAAATGTCATTGTAACACACGCACACGTTTTCTTCTTGCTCAAAACCCTGTTTGGATAACTGATAATTTGGACAAACACAAATCTATTTTGAGAAACACATCTTTCATTCACATAACAAACAGTTATTAGGAGCATTTAATTTTCAAGCCTTACGTTAATTCTTCCTCTTTCCACGAAGTTGTACCGAGTCAGTAACCATCCCACAAAAGTAGCAAAGGGTTGGTTACCTGGGCTATCGTAGAACGAGCATTCTTCCCCCACCCCAGTCTGAGAACGATCTCACACGCCATACTAGCTAGTGTTCCCCAAGTCAGACTTTGTGACCCAGGACGGGGCAAAGTTTTCCTAGGCATGGTGTCTTAGACATGTTATCAAAGACATGATCCATAAAAGAAAAAAATTGGATAGATCGGACTCAACCACAATTAAGAACTCTTCCTCGTCAAAATACCTTCTCCAGAAGATAAAATGATCAGCCTCAGACCGGACCAAAATATTTGCACATCACAATATCTGACAAAGGACTTGTATCCAGAATGTAGAAAGGACGCTCTGAACGCAACAGGAAGAAAACAGACAAGGCAGTTAGAAAATGGGTAAGACTGCCACGGATCTTCGCCACAGAGGCTACGGCTGGCGAATGGGCACGTGCAAAGGTGTGCAACACCATTAGCCATCGCGGGTGTGCAACTGAAAGGTGCAGTGAGGGACTGCTGCATACCTGTTAAAATTGCCAAAGTGAAGAAAACGGACGATACCAAGTGCTGATGAGGAGGTGGGACAGCTGGTCACTCATACTTTGCTGGGGGGGGGGGGATATAAATGGCACAGCCGCCCTAGAAAACGAGTAGGCTGCTTCTTATACGCTTATCATACAAACCGGCAATGCCCTCCTAGGTGTTTGTCCAGCAGAAATGAAAACGTATGTTCACGCGTAAACCTACAGATGAATGTTTATAGAAGCTTTATTTGCAATAGTCCCAAACTGGAAGCAACCCAGACATCCTTCAACAGGAGAATGGAAGAGCAATTGTGGAACATCCATACCAGGGAATGTGACTCCGTAAGAAAAGGGATCAGATTGCCGATGCATGCAAACAGCTTGGATGGATCTCTTGAATGGCTCAGTGCAAAAAGCCGCCGTCAAGGGATTACATACCGTATGATTTCGTTTCTATAACATTTGCAGTGTTGTAAAACTGTGATGGAGAAAATAGTGATGGAGGACAGGTCAGTGATTGCCAGGGGTTAGACGTAGCAGAGGGTGCAGCTCTTAAAAGACAACACGAGGGGGTCTCGGGGGGGTCAAGGAATAGCTCTGTCTCCGGACTGTGACAATAGCTGCTAGAATCTAAAATTTCACAACTGGATTTTACTTTAATCTTTAGAGAGAGAGAGAGAGAGAGCACAAGCCGGTGAGAGGGGCAGAGAGCATCTTTTTTGTTAATGTTTATTTTTGAGAGAGAGAGAGAGAGACAGAGTGTGAGTGGGGGAAAGGGCCGAGAGAGGGAGACACAGAATCCGAAGCAGGCTCCAGGCTCTGAGCTGTCAGCACAGAGCCCGACGCGGGGCTTGAACTCACAAGCCGTGAGATCATGACCTGAGCCGAAGTCGGACGCTTAACCCGACTGAGCCACCCAGGTGTCCCGGGGCAGAGAGATTATTAAGCAGGCTCCACACTCAGCACGGAGCCCTGTGTGGGGCTCAATCCCACAACCCTGAGGTCATGACCTGAGCCGAAATCGAGAGTCAGACGCTCAACCCACTGAGCCACGTAGGTGCCCCTAAATTTCATAAAACCACAGATACAATATTCATATAAGGGCTGTTGAAATCATAGTAAGGCTTTCGCCTGAATTAATAGTATTTGTACCAATGTCAATTCCCACTTTTGACAGTTTACTGTGGTTATCGCCAAGATTCTCACTGAGGCTACCACAGGGGCAACTAAGTAAAGAGTATGCAGGAATTATCAGTGCTAATTTTCCAAATTTTTTTGAGTCTTAACTATTTCAAAATAAAAAGTTCTATTAGCAACAGCACACAAATGCCCATAAAATGACAATTATACGAAGGGCCACAGAGGAGACATCCGTGACGTTATGAAAGCCACGTTGGAGGGATTGACCTGGTTGTGAAGGTCAGAAAAGGCTTGAAAATGAGCCGAGGTCTGAAAGAAAGGTGAAAGGGGCTGGAAGATTGAATCCAACTCCCTTGACTTAGGAAAAGTTCAATAAGGTAGGAAAATACTTCTTCCTATGAACATCCAAAGAGGAAAGGAATAGGAAAAGAGGGAAAATCAGGGACTGACTCATCTGAAGCGGGCTGGGAGAGCAGGGGGAAGGGAGGGGGTGAGGTGCCTCCCAAGGGGTCATGTCAGGAGCCCTTGGAGCCAGACCCAGAATCACTGCAGGACTACTGAGTTATGTACTAATTCCTGTGAGCCCATCCGCTACGGGGGAAGGGACTTCCCATCCACGAGTGTTTGAGACGAGTACAAGGGAGCCACGTGAGTGGTGTGTGTCCCTGTGAGTGGCTTCTGACTCCATGGAGTGTTCGGGAAGCAACAAAAGTAAAAGTCAGACTCCTTCCCTGACTCGTGTGCCTTGCCTTTCCCATATCACCCCCACCCCCTCAGCCTAAGCCATCTACCCAGGGGCTCTCCAAAGCTCCATGATGTCCAGGCTCCGACGACCCCATCCAGGAAATCGCTTCCCCTCTTTGGACTACGGCCTTCTCATTCATAGAGGAAATTTAGACCAAATTATGTCTCTGCTGACTCAGCTCTTGCATTAGGTGATTCTGGTCTCTTGACTTTTTGACACCTGTGTTCAAATTATACTTTTATTTTTGCCCAACAGCTCCCTTTCATGAATACCTAGCTAAAAACCGAGGGGAGCTGTCCTGCCTATATTCTAGAAAGGTGTTTCCTTTTAAAGACATTCTTTTGTTTGAGAGAGTTCAGCAGCAATCCAGGGCTCAGATACCAGGCACAGACTGTGTCTATGGATCCCTGGAAATTATCTCGTTAGGTCAAGTACAAAGAACCATTTCACTTACTAAGTTCCAACGAAAATGAGAAACTGGATATACTATTATGTAGCCTTCCAACTAAGGAGAATTTAAATTTTCTCTTAATAGTTATTGACTGAGCTAATATTTATACATTTAATAAAAGTTTCAACATTTTAGTTAAAATGCTTTTTTTTACAGTAGTTCTCTGATCAGAGAGATTTAAATTATATTCATTAGTGATGTCATGTTCAAGGACTGAAGGCATCGCATTGGAGTGAACGCAACTCATGGGCAGAAGTATATTTGCTTAACAAAAAGAGCGAGAGTAAGACAAAGGCAGACATGCATGGAAAGGGACTTTTCCTTTGAAAGGCTGACATTTTTCCATTGATCTTCCTTCAGAGCGAATTATTACTTACCTCTCCGCACAGTCGAATAAAATAATCACAAATAGTTTGAATGACTGCACTGAAAGACGGATTTGGAACGCTCGGAGCTCACAGTGGTCAGATCTAGGGGGGCAGGATGGTTATGTATGGTTTCATTTTAACCCTCAACCAACCAAAACACGGGTGTTCATCTTTAAGCCTGTGGAGCAGAAGCATCTAATTGATCCCACTTGGGAGACAGACGCTGAATAATGGGCCATTATATTTTGACGAGACACACAATTGCCTTGAACTTGTCAGGAGTTCAGGTGTGGGGATCGAGCTCCCCGGGGCCGTGGCTGGAATGTGATGGTTTGCGAGCTCCTGAACACGCATCTGCCCTGCTGCAGCCCTTGTAGGGCCCGGCTCCATTTCACGGGAATAACTCACCTATTCATGAACAATGAGGTTCAAATTGTACTTTTCTTTAACACAACATTAACTCTCAAAGAGCTGGAAATTCAGCACTCCGTTCTGTGAGCTTAGATTGCAAATCAGTCACTGAGAACATTATATGAGCAGTAATCCCATTAAATATATCATCTTGCAAATATCTAAATCCAGTTAATTAACTTGTATTGCAAAAGAGCTCGGAGATATAGTTTTCAGAGAGCAACCATACATTTTAGGGCCCTAATTATATCCAAAGCAAATTCCAAGCTCTACTTTTTATACAAAATAGCTGGAAAACTGCCTCGGAAAGGAAAAGTGGATGGATGGAAGGCTACGTTTATGAGATTTGAACAGAAAAGATATTCAAACATCTCAAAATTAACTGCTTTCTTCCATAAACTTTTGACTTGCATTGTAGGGAGCTTTTTTAATAAAAGGATTAAACAAAGTCTGCCATTTTAATTAAAATTCATAGCAATACAATGTCATCTTTACAATGGTGGTAGAAATTAACTAGCTCATAGATTTAGCTGGCCTTCAGGGTTCGTGATAATTCAACTTTAGCATGATACCAAAACCCACAAAATGTATAAACTTTAAAATAATGACAGCAGAAGCTTTAAAATAAATAAAGAGGGGGAGGAGGAAGAGAATTATTTCACCTAATGAAAATCCCATTACTGAGTTAGAAATATATGACAACAACCCACTGATATTTTTTCGGGGGTCAGTAACTGTCTGGGATGTGCATGCAGTTACGCCACTGTCTGAGTTATATATACACACGATATATTTTTTGCACAAAATTTGCATAGAGAGAGAGTGTGTGTGTACGTGTATCCTCTGATGGCACCGACTTCCCTCGATGCACGCTTTGTGCTCGGCCTATACCACTCAGCACAGCACATCTTCAGTGATATTTGTCATTAAAATAAATTATCCCAATGTATGCTTTCCATGATGCTTCATGAAACATCCACACCCTCTAAGTGTGAGCCTTGAGAATGACTTATTCCAAAATAGTTTAAATTGTGGTTTCCCTTAGACTATTGTTCAATATAGACATGTATATGTTTGCTATTCTCAAAAGAATAGCAATGAAGTATAAGAATACTTTCAATGTAAATAGCGCCTTTCTTCCAAATAGTTCAGATTCTCATCCTATGTGTAAATCCACTTTTATGTATACGTTAATATGTGAAACAAAATGTCTTTTTAAACCTCAGCTCCAGTTGAAGGCTAGGGGCAGACCGAGTGTTTAAAAGACGTCAACTGGGTCGGATTTATTCATGCTAAAATCCATGACCCCGTTTGGGGCACCGTGGTTTATGATCCTGAAGACTAGATTCTAAAAATAATTCAGCGTCTTCCGAACAATATCATTCTCGCTATCCAAAATGTCACTGACATGAAACATGCTATCTTATTAGGAGAACGGTCTTATCAGGTACTTATACGGAAACAGTTTTGAGCAGCTTGTTGTATTCAAAGCAGACTTAGAAAATAAAGAATTTAGTTTACCAACCAGCCTTCCTTAGGCACTTGGCAACTGGAATATACAGAAAATGACTTAGCATTTAACCTCAGCAAGAGGGAGTCCGTTGGCGAGTCCCTTCATCGTAACAACAGGCAGGATCTTCCAATAGACTGATCTTTGCAGGGAAAAGACTCCCTTTAGGAAAACTTTCTTTCACTGCCGCCTGCTAAGTGTTTACTACATGTTTTGTAAGCACTGGTTAGCAGTGTACCTGAATTATTTATGTCTCCTCACAGCTCTGTGAGGTAGGTACAATCATTAACCTCCATTTTACAGATGAGGAATCTGGGCTCCGAAATTTGTAATCTACTCAAGGCCAAGGAACTAGCAAGTTGAGAGCCCGAGATTCAAATCCAGACCCATGACGCTCCAAAGCCCATACTTTCTCCCCCTGAGCCACACCTCTCCACGGACAGACAGAGCGCCCTCTACCCTTAATTCTGAAGCACCCTCTTTGCTTTTGTCGACACACGCTGGTCTTAGGAATTCATCCTACGGTACCTTTGTCTGGTCCTTGATTACCCAGTGGCACGCAAGTGGTTAGATGATTGTCGCATCCCGCAGTGAACACGTCCACTGGCTGAACTTGAGCGGAACGTCAGACACGGAAGCATGGAAGTGTCGCCCATTTGACATGGGCGGAACTGGGTGCACCAAGAGTCCCTCGCTGACACACTTCCCCACGGTGACATACGTAGTGCTTGTTGTGACCCCTTTCACGTGCAACGTGGGAAGAATGGAGCAAAGGCAAATTGGAAACTCTTGGGGTCTGGGGTTCGGTGCCGAGGACTCAAACTGCGTTGCATCTGGGGAAGGGGTTAAACACCTCCCAGGCCTCCCTGCTTTCACTGTCTCCTGGATCATGTTGTCTAAAGGCAAGGCTCCCCGCATCACGGCCGAAGACGTATCCTAATGACAGTATAATTAGAAGTATCATTGTGGTAATGATCCTTTTCATCTGGAGCACAGGCTGCACAGAAAAGGCCTCTCATTCAGCTAATTCCACCTGCCTCCACCCTTCGCCTCTCCCGGCTTTTTTCCCCTAGGTCAGTAGCGCAGGGTTAATACCAGGTGTTTGACAAGTCCTCAGACTCAGGGCTCATCAAACTAATTAAAGAGAAACACATCCAAATTCTGGTGAATTATTTTACTCTAAAAAATGCCTCCCATTCATCTGGCTCGGTGGGTTTGATTAGTGAAGACGACAATGGAACCCTTGTTCCTGCAATCCACAACCACTTGGTTCGGGTTCAGTGGGCCCAGGGAGAGGCATCCAGGCCTAAATCTGGTCTTTCTTTCCTACTTAAAAATCCAAAGGGTAGAGAAGTTTCTGATTTTATCAGACCCGCCAAGGCAGGAAAGGAAAAGACAAAAACATCTCAATCTACTAACTTCATGGAGCCAGGATATATTTGTTTAACTGAAATACCCCTTAGAAGACTTTTCCATTATTTATTTGTCACACATAGAATAATCCGAGACATTAGGAAAACATCAGATTCATCAGCACGTTTTAACACCCCTAAAACTAAGAAGCCCTAGAAGGATGCTCTTCAGAGAAACCATCACAGTACCTACCCCCAGCCCCCTAGCCCCCTAGCCTAAGGCTCTCCTGTGGTGTCCCCATCCCCCTGAGCAAAGCCCCACTAGTGGTAAATATCATGAACAAAGACATGTTGGGATCTGAATCTGGGAGAGGAAAACGGAGTTTTTGATTCTTAATGGGAGTGTTTTGTTTTCATCAGAGGATTTTTAATTCTTATGGATAATTAAGCATCCAAAGTACATCTTGGATGGGGTTGTTTGCTACATTAGCAAGATATGTCTGCATAATTAACTAAGCAAAGCATCTGAAGATAAATTTGAGCATTTACATTAAATTTAGATGAAAATGCATATGCTCCTGCCAGGTTAAAAATAAAATCCAACAGACAACTGCACTAATAAATTTAATATATTAAACAAAGCAGAGATATTTAAGATGTAGCTTTTAATAACGCTAACCAAATTCATCACGAGATTATGGCTTTAAAACTCATAAGCCATAAATACCCTCTCCAAGTCTCCAAATCCAAAAATGCCAAATTATCCAATCCAGTATCTACCCATTTGGAATTGAGACATTAAATGACATTTCAGGATTATCTTTAAAATTATTATTTAGGCATTTGAACATCATTTTTAATTCCATCCTTTTTTCCAACCTAAAATTTAAAAGAGACACACTTTCTTTCAGCGAGTTCCGCTCACAATTTTGACTTTGTTTCCAGCAAAGTAAATGTATTGCTGATTACCACTGTTTAATGAAAAACATCTTTTCTCTTCTATTTTCGGGCTGAAGGCAAATCTAGTCTTGTCAATACCATCTTACCAGCTTTGACTACCACTGAAAATTCTTTTTACCTGAGAAATAAATTCACACCCATGACATTCAATAGTTTCCTAATTTAAAGCTTTCATATTTAATCAGGAGATCCATAGGCAGGTGATTCTCTTGTGTGTTCAAAGAGATTAAGTGAAGACACTTAGGACGACGTTTCCTAAGAGTTTTAAGAAATATTCACTCTGTAAAATATTAATAGATAGGGGCGCCTGGGTGGCTCAGTCGGTCAAGCGTCCAACTTCGGCTCAGGTCATGATCTCATGGTCTGTGGGTTCCAGCCCCGCATTGGGCTCTGTGCTGACAGCTCAGAGCCTGGAGCCTGCTTCGGATTCTGTGTCTCCCTCTCTCTCTGCCCCTCCCCTGCTCATGCTCTGTCTCTCTCTTTCAATAATAAATAAATGTTAAAAAAAAATTTAAAAAAATTAATAGATATTATCCCCAAAAATGTAAAATTGTTTTGCTTTAGCCCATTATTATACACATTTAAAATATACAGAAAGTTAAGAGTAAAAGAGCTTTAAAAAAAACCCTCCAGTTAAACACGGCTAAGTAGCTTCTCTCTTTCTCTACAGGACTTCTCAGAGCCTTTAATATTCCAATAGGCACAGGCAGTTTCCAAGAGGAGATTTAGAACACGCATCATGTTCTAAATTTATTTACAACATCTTGCACATTTGGTTTCCCCTCTAATGTAATTGAGAAATGCTGGTTTATGGCAAATTTAGAGGTTCTATGGTTTCCATTTAGAACCTTACCCAAAAAAAGCAGGGAAGTTGGTGTCAAACAAGTTTATAAAAAGAAAGATGCTTTGGAAAATTGTAGTTTGCAGAATTCACCAACAAATACAACACGGTTTACAGTGCAAAGTTTACAAAAGAGTTTGGAAGCAGATTATCTTGCAGTCGACTTAAATAAGCTACGTTGTTCTAATTTACTAACCTCTCCTTTCTCAAATGGACTCAGGGTGTTCTCCCAACCAGGCAAGGATTTGAAACTGGCAAGGAAATAATCCAAGTGAATAAAGGTCTTGTTTCTTTTCAATCCTACCATTACCTTACAAAGACCCTAAAAAAGTGAAATGTGGCAAGTTCGATTTTTTTCAATTTGATGGTGAACACTGAAAGTAGGATTGTTGACGGGAAGTCAGCTAGAGGGTTTAGCAAAATTGTTCTGAAATTCTCCTTTGATTCTTGCTCTGCAGTATAGAATCCAATCAATGCAAATGTCAAGTCCTGTGTTGCGTCTCTCTGCTTCCTTTTAATGTTATGAATTGGATTTTGGAACTCGTGGGTTTTCAACATGTTAATGTTGAAATGGAATTCATTTGTGAGCATGTTGTAAGACACAATAAGAAAACTATTATCTAAAGGCAGTTGTAAACCTTTAAAAATGTTTCCTTTTATCATGACTTTGTCTCACTTCTTGCTAGAATCCTAACAAGCACAAAGTCAATTCCTTACCCAGGCTCCTAAAGAAATTACTAATATATAAAAAAAAAAACACAAAACAAAACAAAACAAAAAAAAAAAGAAAAGAAAACCTTATCGTTCATGCTTATTTCCATACCAAAATCGTTCATTATTTCTTTTTCCAGAGTCTTCTTTTACCTCCTAGGGAACAAAATCCCAACTATAGATTTAAAATGACAGATTTTGTGGGTTTTACTTTCCAGAGATGATGTCATTTGTGGGGAATTGTTGGGTAAACCATACACTCTTTTCAGAAACCTGCAATTACCTCTCTGAATAAAGAGATCAATGTCATGTTTCTAGAAATAATGGCTAATGATACGTCTCCCGAAAGGAAGTGGCGTTATTAATTACCTCACTGTGAACACACAGTTTATAGACAGCTCTGAGGGCCACTCGCCCAATTAAGTATAATGACTAAAGCTTCAGTTGGTCCGTCTGCACGGCCTTCTGGATGAACAGGCCTGCAGCTTTACAAGACTTGCAAGGCTGACATTCTCCACAAGGAGAAGGCGGATGCAATACCTGAGCTGCTAAGAGATTTGGTGTTACTCCACAGAGGGAAGGGGAGACCCAAACTCTTGTTTCTGGCACCCAGTTTTGTTCCCATGGGAGCTGAGATACTGATCACCCCTCCCCCCAATGCCCATGCTGAGGCGCATTAATTCATATTACCCATTGAAGTATACATTTAAATATGCACATCGTGTGTATCTAGATTGTCAATACTATATTCATAAACATATATGCATTACGTGAGTATAGATGTACGAAATTTTAAATGTTGTATTGTCTACTTAACTGTAGACTATAAAAGTATGTGTAATATATAGTAATACACACATAATTATACCATAAATTTATATATATAATAAAGGTAATTATATAACTGCATATTTATATACTTACATAAAATATAGTACATAAAAATATATTAATCCCCATTAACATATAAGGTGAGAAGAACAATACTTCTTAACCCAAGGCAGCCAAGGTTAGAAGCTGGAAGTTACCTTGGTCAAGAACAAAGGCCTCAAAAAAATTAAATGATGTATTACAAAAAATACATATTACGTCTGCATACATACACACATTTATTATTATCACTATTAATTGTTTTATTCTTTCAAGTAGCCACAAAGGCTGATTATGGAGCCCTTAATACAAACCCATGTTTTAAAATTAGTTTGTCCTCGGGGCGCCGGGGTGGTTTAGTTGGTCAAACGTCCGACTCTTGATTTAGGCTCAGGTGTCGATCTCACGGTCACGGGATCAAGCCCCGTGTCTGGTTCCGTGCGGAGCAAGGAGCCTGCCTAAGATTCTCTCTGTCCCGCTCCCTCTGTCCCTCCCCCACTATACTCTATCTCTGTCTTAAATACATCCATACATCCGTACATATGCAGCGAACATGAAATTAGTTTGTCTTCTAAAAGACATACTGGCTCTTTCCATGACAGCATCAGCATCATTTATCACAACAGGCCCTAGTTTGTTTGCTTCTTATTTTTCCCTAAGTGTCTGCACGTGCTGTGTGTCGGGGTCTGAGGAATGACATTTGACCCTTAGGGAGGAGTTTTCAGGTCTGAAAATGGTGAGGACACCTGGACCCAGAGCTTGGGCCTCCTTCCCCTGCTTCCAGGGACCGCAGGCGGGGGGGGGGGGGGGGGGGGGGGGGGGTCAGCCTCACGGGCTGCCAAGGGCTGACCCTGGGCCGCATCTCGGCCCTCAGGAAGGAGGATTCCTCGGCTGCCCCCAGCCACCCAGCCCCTGATTTACGACTTCCACGATGAATCCAGCCCTCCCCACCCCAACCTGGAGATAATACTACTCCTCCCCAGGGCTTGGGTGGATTAGGAAGTCCTCTTTACAAGTCTCTTTGAAATCCCGCAGTGAAAAACAGGGGGGCTGGCCTAGCATCTGGAGGCTTCCTGAGCAAGCACGGAATAGCCAGGGCCATGTCCTCCCCGACAGAGAGAACATCTGCCCCTCCAGCTGTTACTTAACGTTAGGCCATTCTGAAGGTCAGAAAACAGGACCATTCACCCAAGACAGGTGGCCTCGCAGAGCCCTCGTCATTCCCTGCAGCAAAGACACCCTGGCGATTTCCGACCTGCTCTTCAGTTCGTACACAAGGATTAGGGCTGGGAGGGAACAAGGGGTGTGCAATCAGAGCTCCCTGTGGATTAACACCACACCCTGGAGCCTGCCAGAGATTGAGTTTGGTCAGATTTTTAGGCCTAACCCACAGCTTGCTTTCCGCTTTCATTCATTTACAAACATCGACGGAGCACCAGCCATGGGCCAGGCATTATCCCCTGTGAGAAGAAATGACGAGGCAAGACTGGAGTCCCCACCTTCACCACCTACCGACGGCGGCTTTGAACAAATTTCGCAACGTCCGGGAGCCACCGTTTTCCCACCTGCGGAAGGGGACTATATTCTTTACGTCGAAGGGCAGCTGCAGAAACTAAAGGGCGTAACAGAATACGGTATGGAAAGTGCCTGACAACTCGCTTAACACAGTAAACCTGTGTCCCCTTCGTCCTGCTCCCAAAGGTCGGTCAAAAACGGTGCCCGTGTGTGTCTAAGTCAGGAGACATCACGCTGCACAGCCCTGGAAATGCCCAGCTCTCCGTGGCCCTCACCGGGGCCAGAGCGATGCTTCCCTCATGGGCGGGTTGGTGGCTGGTACCGTAGGGGAGGAGTTAGAGATACCGCGTGTCCGCGTGTCATGTGTGTTATTCACTCACGTGTCAGGGATGGCAGAGAAACCCTAAAACCTTCCCTTGGCTGCTTTAAAAATGCCGATGCTTTCATTATAGGACACGTGGATCTAAATCATGTTCTCTTATATTTGACCGTGTATATCGTGACCGTGACCCAACTCTCACTCCAGTGGAAACGTTTGTATATGTGCACCAGAAAACATGGACAAAAGAGTCCCGGCAGTGTTGTCTGTGGAGGAAAAATTAGAAACAACTGAAATCCCCCCAAATGGTAAAATTGATACAAACAGTGATATAGTTACTTGAAGGAATACTATACAGCAGTGAAAAGGAATGGCACGTATCCATTGGTTAAATCCCAGAAACCTAATACCGAGGGAAGAAAAGCATGTCACAGAAGGCTATGTAGGCTCTGGCTCCATTTACACACAGGGCAAAAACATGCAAAAAAGAAATAGTCACATATGTATATTTTGGGGAATTTATGCACGAGTGGTTGAACACAATTCAGGAGAGTGATGATCTCTGGAGGGAAAGACCAGGACAAGATCAGTAGTCAGGGAGTGGGTACAGTTGGGGCAAAAGGAACGCTTCCTTGTGTTCCATGTGTTGCATGGTGATTCATAGGTGTTAACTTCATAATTATTCCTTGATCCATGCGTGTGTTATATGTACTCATGTGTGTGCTGTATTCATAATAAAAGATTTAAATGTTTCCTAATATATTTTATTCTTGGGCACCAAGAATTTCCTAGGAGAAAAAAAATATATACTAAGACATACGTACAAGGATGTCCTTTACAGCACAATTTATAGAAGCAAAGGAGAACCAACCAGAATAGTCCAATATAGATGTAGTTAAATAAACTATGGCAAAATCATTGGCTTGGAGTCCGTGGCTATTGGTTTCTAAGACTGGAAAGTTAATAAAGCTTCCACCTTCCAAAATACTCTACTCGTGAGATGGGCTGGACTAGAAATTAGGAGGTGGGATTCCTCCTACTGTTGGGCTACTTATTGACCAGAGATGTTCACTTAAATGCTATTTCTGCCTCGATTTCCAGCCACAAGAGCACAATGGTAAGTAACACTGACCTCACGTTTTCTAAAAATATGAGAAATTGCTAGCAGGGACTTTTTTTTAAAAGGCTCTCATGAAAAACTTACAAACTCTAGAAAACTAGACTTTGAATCAAGAGTCTTAAGAAAGAAATATGGTGGCTGCACCTCCCAACGGGATGGAGGTTGCTGGGCACTGATCACCAAGCCTTTATGCCAACTGTCAAGTTCACCTTTGCATTTCCCCTTCCTTCATCACTACCAGATTGGCAGGAGACCCAAGGATTACTGGGTCCAGCAGCCACCTACTGACCTACTTATTAAGATGCATGAATAGTCCTCACTCTGTGTCACTCCCCTTCTGAGGACTCAGAATGAGGGCAGTGTCTCCCAGATGTTTTTGGACTCAGAGAACACCATATCTTGAGTCATAGAAGCCATGAGCACCAGGAAGCAAGGTCTGTGTTGGAGCGTACTGAGGCCAGGCCCTCTGAGACGGGCGCTGATTAAGAAAATGCCATCATGGGGCGCCTGGGTGGCGCAGTCGGTTAAGCGTCCGACTTCATACAGGTCACGATCTCGCGGTCCGTGGGTTCGAGCCCTGCGTCAGGCTCTGGGCTGATGGCTCAGAGCCTGGAGCCTGTTTCCGATTCTGTGTCTCCCTCTCTCTCTGCCCCTCCCCCGTTCATGCTCTGTCTCTCTCTGTCCCACAAATAAATAAAAACGTTGAAAAAAAAATTTAAAAGAAAATGCCATCTTGGTTCATCTCACATTTATTCATGCATTCACGCAGCAAATCTTGATTGGGCCCCTACCATGTGCTAACCACCATCCTGGTTGCTGGGATGAGAGGGTGAATGAGACCGACACGGTCCCTGATTTCAGTAAGCTTACAGTCTAGCAAGGAAGGCACAATAAAAAAAGATGAGGAAGCCAGTAAATAAACAATTATACTTTCTATGGCCAAGAGCTTGCTTGATAGAAACAAACACGAAGTTGAAGTAGAGAATGATCAAACTGGGGAGCAACAGACTTTAAATAGGGGATAGAGAAAGCCACTCGGTGAGTGTTCTTCCAGTTAAGAAGGATGAAAAGACAACCAGGGAGAAAAGAAAGGGGGAGAGGTTCTTCCTAGAATTACAAAGAGACAATGCAAACACCTTGAGATGGACAAAGAGCTTCCATGTTGGATACACTGAGCGAAGCCCAGTAGAGTGGAGGAGGGCAGTGAGTGAGACCAGAGTGGGCGGGTAAACATGGGCCAGATCACATGGCCTTCTTCCATATTTTGCACAATCTGCTTGCTCAGCATGGGGGGCTGAGGACCACGCTGGCCTTTTCCCGTTCTTTCCAGGTGACACAGACCAATGCCAGAGGACTAGTTCTCTGTTCCAATTCAGAGGGAGCTCACTGTCCAATCCTTCCCAGGCTCAGCTACAGAAGGCGTGGGTCCAGAGACTCACTGACTTCCAATCTGTTGGAGACAGCCTCCTGATGGACTCTGTCAGCACACTCCCAGACCAAGGGCACCCTGTTTCATTGCAGAAATGTTATTCAGAGAGCTGATACTCGGGAAAGGTGGGTAGATTGGTTCATCCCCATGGCCTGCAGTCTCCCAAGCTCCTAATTGCTCACCGTAAATTCCCCCTTATGGGAACTGAGTCATCAGAAAGCATTCAATAATCTTGCTCTTTGTAAAACCCCAAGGAGGCCCCGTCCAACTGTTGATCCATCTGGCCAGGTGAGGATCAGATAATTCTAGAGAATGCAGAGAGCCATGAACAGAGGGAAATGAAACGATCTGTCTGGCTCACAGGGCAGATGGAGAAAGCGACGCTTTTCCAATCACACACAGACCCTCCTGCGCTCTGGGCCTGTGGCTAAAATCCAACGGTTGACTCTGGAGAAAGGGCACCTAGAGCTAAAAATCCTCGATGAGAAGCTGATAAATGCCTAATAGTGGCTTCAATTTCCCTACTATGTTTTTTCATTATAAAAAATACATATCATGCGATGAAATAAAATGCAGAAGTTTTAAAACCACCTGTGATTTCATTATCCCAACATAAATATTTTCTTCTTTACATAGTAGTTACTTCTAGTCTTTGCCCTTAAACTTTTTTACATAGCTGCCGTCCTATATGCACATACTTGTGTTTTTAAATTTTATATTATATCATAAACACTTTTCCATATTCCTGCCAGCCTTTATAGTTCACATTTTAATAACTGCATTATTATATTGCCAAGTAAATGGACTGTAGCTTTTTTAAGCAATACCTTTCATTTGGACATTTACGTGATTTTAGTCTTTTACTAGTATGGATAACGCTGCAGTCAATATTTTCACGCACACAATTTTTGTCTTTCAAATTTTGTCAGATACTTGATATCATTAAATTTTTAAAATACATGTGTTCATGCTTATGTGACCATCTCTTTATCAGCCATGAAGTATGTTTTCCAGAGACACTTCTAAATGCAAGCAATGTGGTTCAAAGTGGCCCCTTGGTGAAAAATAGTCTCCCGTAGCGACTTGCGATGCTGAAGTTACATATGTTGTTTGGGCAAACTTCCCATTCGGACTCATCTGGGATGCCCCATGCTTGTTCTTTGTGGAAACGAATTTGGGGTAGAAGGTCTTCTTGAAATAACCTTTCCCTTCTTAGATCTACCTTCTCTCCTGACGGGGGTTCAGAGATGAGGAATGCACCCCTCCCTCAGGAGCGGGGAGAGTAGGAAGGGGCCAGTCCTTAGCCTACAATGGCTGGTCCCCTGGTAAGGAGCCCCAACCCTGGAGTAGCAACAGGTCAGGCAAGCCAGAGGTCCTCCATCAAGCGAGGTACAGGCTTCCCTGGGAATACTTTCTTCGTCATCTGCTGAGTTAGAGGCATTTACCCCTTCCTGGGCTTCAGACAACGATGATTCTGTGTTGAACCAATCCTTAGCCCTTGAGAACAAGAGCACCAAAAAACAGAAGTATTCTCTCAATGGGGTTGCTTAGAGAAGGGTTCTCTCTGAAATTTTTTTTTTCCTTTTGAAGGCAAGTTTTAAAAAGAGGGTGGGGAGGAGGTTAAGAGGGAGAAAGTGCTGTTCTCCAAATTTCCCCTTTGACAACTCTGTTGAGATTACCTAACACGATTTCTAGCTCTCTGAAACAGACGGGGTAAGAAGTCACAGCTGTGGCCACTTTGATAAATCCAAAGAATGACATTTCTGAGGATGACTTCTATCAATCTATCCATAACTACCAACGGAGAATTCGCGTTACCTTAAAAAAATTTTTTAATGCCAAAGAATTCACTTCTTTACTGTCAAATTGAGATTTGATGGAAGAAACAGCCAGGCAATTAATTATATTTAGGAACCATGCATCTTGGCTTTGAAGTTAAACGTATTTCCCTGTGGCTTTATATTGAGAACAGCTTTTATTAAATTCAATTACTTTTCCCTCTGGTCTGCTCCATAAAGGTGCACTCATAGAGAAGGATGGCTCTTAACAGAATTATTTCCACTGGAAAAGACGATGGTCAGGTGGTGTTGGTCACTAAAAGGGGCTGATCCTTTATAAGCAAAATAACAGATGATAGGGTGTGTTTCTGGTGGTCTTCAAGTTTTACACTCTGTCCTCAGCCAGCAAAACAAAGAACAGGAAAAAAAAATGGAAGGGTCTCATTTTATTTTGCACATTGCCTCCTTCTTGCCTACGTCGCCACCTAAAACTTTATCCTTTCCCAGAAGGGGACCAACTCTGCTCATCTCCAAACCCTCGGATCTTAAGACTCCTCTCAAGATGCTCCCCATGTTAGAGATGGTGAGCATTGGAAAGAAATGGTCTGGAAAGCTGACTGGAATAAAAGCCATCAATTCTAGACCCACCTCTGTCCGTGGCCACACGAGACCGGATCATTTCTGTCCCATGAACCTTATTTTCTTCATCCGACCAGCAGGCATAATGACTCTTGCCTTCCCATCCCATATGGCCATTATGAGGTTCAAACGAGATGGTGATATAATAAACAAGTGATAATTGCAAAGCTTTGGCGTGATTGTTAATAATAATTTACGAACTAGCAAATTTCTGTTCCAATTTCATTCAAAATAACATTTGTTGAATAATCTTCTTGTCTCAGTGCCCTCAGTTGCATCTCACTATACATAAAGAATGGTTTTCTCCCCGAGCCACACGAGCAAAACCATTTTTAAAACTTCATGTATTCTTTGGTTAGAAAGTGGCTGCGAAAGTTGACCGTGTGATTGGCCAATCAGGTGGGAGCTCCCAACAAGGGCATTTTCTAACCAAAAGCCCAATGTATTTCTGTAATAAAATGACCAATTTTACAAGTCCCAGGCATGGCTTTAAAAATGGTTGCATTAGGATCAAAAGCCTCAGTGCCACCTGGGACCAATAAGTGGCCTGTTTTCCTTCAGAAACATCACCTCCTTTAGCCCCAGTCCTACAGTTCTGGCTTAGTGGAAATTAAGATGCATGAAAAACACGAGGCAAACCCTAAGAGCTTGTAGAAGAATTATTCTAGATAAAATTCAATATCATGGGTAAGTAATTTTCTCCCAGGCTTGTCACAGAAGGGAGCCAAGGTTGCACCCACAACCGGTGCGCCTTCCACCGGCAACACATGCCCAAAGCGGGCTTGGAAAGTTCGGCAGCCAAATCTACGAAAAGTGGCTTGCAGCTGTGTCCCGGCTGACTACCACTGGATTTGTTTGTTGAGAGTCCTGCCCCCTGTCCCGCCATTGATACCGCTGGGGACGTGCGTTTCAAGCAATGTTCATTTCGGCAAGTGTATCACTGCCACCACTTAGGGAAAACTTCCTCAATGACAGAATGTCATGAAACTGCCACATCAAGACTTCCAGGGGGTGGAACCCATCTTCCGGCACTTTCTTCAGGTAGACTGGGCTGGGCTATTCAGTGGGCCATAAAAGAAATGAGAAAACCTGGGGCGCCTGGGTGGCTTAGTCATTTCAGAGTCCAGTTTTTCATTTCAGCTCAGGTCACGATCTCACAGTTCATAAGACTGAGCCCCGTGTCAGGCTCTGCACTGAGTGTATGGAGCCCGTTTGGGATTCTGTCTCTCCCCCTCTCTCTCTGCCCCTCCCCTGCTTATTCTCTCTCTCTCTCTCAAAATAAATATTAAAAAAAAAAAAAAAAAAAAAGGAGGGGCGCCTGGGTGGCTCAGTCGGTTAAGCGGCCAACTTCAGCTCAGGTCACGATCTCGCGGTCCGTGAGTTCGATGCCCCGCCTCGGGCTCTGGGCTGACGGCTCAGAGCCTGGAGCCTGTTTCGGATTCTGTGTCTCCCTCTCTCTCTGCCCCTCCCCCGTTCACGCTCTGTCTCATCTCTGTCTCAAAAACAAATAAACGTTAAAAAAAAATTTTTTTTAAATAAAAAAAAAAGGAATGAAAACTTAGACATCCAGCGGGGTTGACATCATAGCACAGCAATTAAATCACTGAAAAGTTCTATGCATTAGAACGTTCGATGAGGGGAGAGGGAGTGTAGGTGGCGGCTCTAGGCTGAGTGTGCTCGGAACATGGTGTGCCCGATGTGGAAGGATAAGCAGCAACACAAAGTGGTAGGTGACCCTTACGGAGCTACTGCCTTGGTTGTCTGCCATATGCAATGAGTTTGTTTGGGATCCCAGGGAAAGACAAGAAATCTGCTGGCTTGTAAGCTGCATTAGGCAAGGACCACATCAGTCTGGGTACCTTATTTATCCGTAGGGAGAAGCATAGAGCCGAATATCATTAAGCGCTCAATACATGCTTTATAAATAAAAGAATAAACAAGCTATGGATGTTTGGGATGTTAGGGGAAGGCCTCCAGTGAGACGATGGAGTACATACAGGTGTTTAACCACTCCCTCCCAACTCCAGTCATCAAAAACTACCCCAGAAGGTAAACTTGCTTCTGGAAACTAAGAAGGGTGTCATTTCCTTACCAAACACTTCAAGGTCTCTTTCACATAGAGATTCCTAATCAGACCAGACTAATTGCACTTCTTGCGAGAAAGCATTGTGACCAGGAAGGAATCGGATAAGCCTTAATGTGTCCCCACTGACATTCCTCAGTTTGAAAGTCAAGGGTTCACCTTGGGGTAGAAATCATGACAGGCTGGCCCAGTAGGCTTCAAGGGCTCAGCCTCAGAAGCCTGAAGCACTCCCTGAAGGCTGCTGGGTTGGAAGACATCAACCCCCAGAAAATTCTCTCTCTGCCAAAAAAAAAAAAAAAAAAATTAAAAAATTTTCATGCTAATGAAGATTCAAGAGGACCCAGAATGCATAAAACTAAAACATCAATCACCAGTAACCAGCTAAGATAAGGAAAGAGTAGGGGGCATTTAAAACATAATTGCCACGTCACTTTGACAGAAGCAATACTTTGTGCAATAAACTCAATAATATAAGAATTCAAATTAGCGACACAGAATAAAAAACTTGAACAGTTCTACCAGACGCCAGAGGACAATCTTAAGCTAATTTGATTTAGTTTCTGCTATTGCAAACAAAAGATCCATAACAGAGTCACCTACAAAGCAACAACTATAACTGTGAATTTGTCTATTTCTCCTTTAGATCTGCCAACATTTTCCTTATATATTTTAAAGCTGTTATTAGGTGCCTTCAAATTAAGGATCATTAAGCGTTCTACTGAGTTGAAACTTCAGCATTAAAAAAAAATGTGTTTTTTAAATCTCTAATATGTTTCACTTTTATTATGGGCCGAGTATTTTTGGCCCCTCAAAATTCAAATATTGAAGCTCTATCCTCCAGTGTGATGGGATTTGGAGATGGGCCTTGGGAGGTAATGAGGGTTAGATGAGGTCATGCGGGTGTAGCCTTCATGACTGAATTAGCGCCCTTATGACGAGAGAGCTTGCAGTCTGTCTTCAGGTACACTCACCAAGGAAAGGCCATGTGAGTATAGAGAGAGAAGGGCGCCATCTACAAGCCCAGAAGGGAGTCCTTGTCAGGAAATGACCATGATCATCAGACTTCCAACCCCACAACTGTGAGAAAACGAACATCTGTTGTTCAAGCCGACCAGCCAGTAGTATTTTATTGTGTAGCCTGAGCGAAGACAATATACCTTGTCTGATACTAATATAGTCTAATCTTACCTCTTCTTGGTTAGTTTTTTTGTTTTGTTTTTTTTTCATCCTTTCAGTTCTAATCCATCTGTGTCCTTATATTTAAAATGTATCTCTAGTAAATAGCACATCACGTTTTTATTTAAAGCCAACCTTCCATTTTTTATCTTTTGGTTGGACTGTTTAGTTCATTTACATCAAATGTGGGTACAGATATGTGACATTTCCATTGTTGTTCCTTCCTCCCTCCTTTCCTGGTTTCTTTTAGATCAACAAGGTTTATGTTATTACTCTTATTCTTATGATGGTATCTTCCCTCTGTTAGCATCTTATTTTCTTATTTCTTTTCTTATGGAAATTTTCGAACATAAAGAGAAACTGAATTATATAGCGAACACACAAATGCCCATGACTTGGAATGAAAATTAACATTTTATTGTATTTGTTTTCTCAAAACTATCCATCTATCCATCCACTATTCACTCATCAACTCACTTTATTTTTTAAAGGACTTTTTTTTTCACTTTTTTTAACATTTATTTATTTCTGAGAGACAGAAACAGAGCACGAACAGAGGAGGGGCAGAGAGAGAGGGAGACACAGAATCCAAAGCAGGCTCCAGGCTCTGAGCTGTCAGCACAGAGCCTGACGCAGGGCTCGAAATCACCAGCGGTGAGATCATGACCTGAGCCTAAGTCAGACACTTAACCAACTGAGCCACCCAGGAGCCCCTATTTTTAAAAGGATTTAAAGTAAGTTGCAAACATCAATACACTTCACCCCTAATCACTTAAGAATGTACAAAATTACTAGAATTCAACATTTGTTTATAGTTTTTAGATAAAATGCATATACAATGATATGAACATATCATAAATGTACCATTAAATGAGTTGTGATGAAGGCATACACCTGTATAACCCAAACTCCTAACAAGAAAGCAAATATTATTATTAGAATGTTCTTTCAGGACTCCTACCCTCTCAGTCAATCCCCACTTTCACCTCTGAAGAGAAAAACACTGTTCTCAGTTTGTTTCTACCATAGAATAGTTTTTGTCTCCTTTAGAATTTCATAGAAGTTGAATTATAAAATATATACTCTTTTGTATCAGGATTCTTTCACTCAACATAATGGTTTTGAGATTTAACTATGGTCTGATTTCTATGAGGAGTTTGTTACTTTTTCATTACTTAGTAGTATTTCATTGTATCAATATACCTTCTGATAGCTTTATGGTAATATATATATATATATATATATATATATATCCGTACGTATATATGTGTATATATATATATATATATACACACACACCCCATATATATGCCATATATTATATACCATATATGCCATTATATACCATATATATATGCCATTAAATAAGCATTAATTTAATACCATTTAATTAAATACGATTAACCATAAAATAATGGTACTATGTATTATATACTATGTACATGGTACTAAATATATTATGTAGTAGTATTATTTTACATTTTTTAATGTTTATTTATTTTTGAGAGAGTAAGAGACAGAACATGAACCAGGGGAGGGGCAGAGAGAGAGGGAGACACAGAATCAGAAGAAAACTCCAGGCTCTGAGCTGTCAGCACAGAGCCCGATGCGGGGCTCAAACTCACAGATCATGAGATTATGACCTAAGCCAAAGTCAGATGCTTAACAACTGAGCCACCCAGGTGCCCCTACAGTATTATTGTTTTAATGGTTACCCTAAACATTTAAAAAAGTTAATACATTTATCTTGAGATAATTATAGATTCAAATGTAGTTCTAAGAAATAATACAAAAAGATACATTTACCCTTTACACAGTTTACCCCAATGGTAACGTCTTGCAAACCTATATTACCCTACAGTGAATGCAATAATCAGGGTATTTACAATGATAGAGTTGAGACACAAGATTTCCACCCTTACAAGGATGCCTCATATTACATTTTTATAGTCATATCCACTTATCCTTTGCCCCAACCTCCTCTTTAATCCCTAGCATTAATTTGTTGTCTGATTTCTATCTCTTCCTTCCCTCCTTCCTTCTTCCTTCCTTCCTTCCTTCCTTCCTTCCTTCCTTCCTTCCTTCCTTCTTTCCTTCCCTCCTTCCTTCCTTCCTTCCCTCATGCCTTCCTGCCTTCTTGCCTTTCTTACTTTCTTTCTTCTTTCCTTCTCTCTAGAGAGCATGTGAGCAGGGAAAGGGGCAGAGGGGGAAAGAGAATCTTAAGCAGGCTCCACACTCAGTGTGAAGCACAACACGGGACTCAATCCCAGGAGTCATGAGATCATGATCTGAACTGAAATCAAGAATTGGATGCTCAACCGACTGAGCCACCCGGCACCCCATTGTTCTGTAATGTCTATAAGTTTGTCATTGCAGAATGTTCTATAAATGCAATCATGCGCATGTCACCTCTTCGATACCGAACGCTGACACTAAGTATAATTATCTGAAGATTTGTACTGGTTGTTGCATCGATGACTCACTCATCTGTTTGTACTGCTGAGCAGGGGTCTGTAGTATGGGCTATTGCCATTTGTTTAACCGTCCCCCTGTTAAGGGACATCAGGGATGTTTCCAGAAATTATAAATAAAGCTATAAGCATTCCTGAATGGCTTTTTTTGTGAACATAGTTTTTTCTCTTATTTATCCTAGAACGCCCAAAGACTTGAGATTAACTCATTGAACCAGCTTGACTCACATGCCTTCCTTAGAACCAGTCGCAGGGGGAAGAGCACCAGGGGATAAATGTAGGTGTGAGTTGGCTGAAAGTACGTCAGGAGTTTCACCTCGGGGTGGGAAGCTGGGGCTACCTTCCCTGGAACCACAGGGAACTCCAAACAGAAACATGGGCTTCCAGGAAGGTTGGAACCTAGAGAATTGACCAAGGCAATATCCCTCAGTGAGAATTCTATGCAGAGAGTAGTTCTCACTCCTGGTGAAGCCCTACCCTCAACTTAAGCCTTTCCCCCAAAATTCTGCATGTGAATTTTGAGATCAGATGGCCACCAATCCCCCTTTGTTCCACACCCCTCAGCACATACTACATGGCCCCGATCCTCGGTTCCCGTCCCGTAACTTGTGTTCAATGGTCCATCACGGTGAACCTGTTTCCTTCCCCTGTCTCTTCCTGTTTCCCTCTTTGTACAACTTTCTTCTTCTTCACTCTGCATGGTTACACGTTCTGTCTTCTGCAGGGGCAGAATATTCCAGAGGGCTGACAGTCTCTTCTTCATGAGCATCAAAGTAAATGTCACTCTTTATAATTTTGGAATATTAAAGAAATGAGGAGAAATGGACCACCACCATTAGAAACTCTCCCAAGTGCCTCGGCGCTGGGGAATAGTTCCAGTCTTTTTGGGGCAACAGCTCAAACTTGCCTTACTTCACCTTAGCCTCCACTCCTGCCTCCCACCAACCGGGTCCCTTCCATAACGGTAGCTGACATTTATGACGGCTTTACGATGGCTTACTGCACATCACGCACACTTCTGAGTGTTTCACATATATTAGCTCACATAACTCTCATGGCAGCCTGATTACTCCATTTTAAATATCAAGAAACTGAGGCTGTGCAAAAGTCAATGGCTGCTTAAGGCCACAGAGATAGCGAGCAGTAGAGTCAGCACTCGAATCCAGGCAATTGGCTCTAGGGTTCATGTTCTTCACCACTGTGCTGCCTCTTAACCAGTGTGCTGGCTTCTCCATCGTTCAGAATCGTCACAGCTTATCGCTCGCACTCAAATTTTTCCGGCTAACCAGTAACTTCCTTCGGTACTATGATTAATTATAAAAGAAGGTAACAAAGGACAATAACTATACACTGCTTACTCTGCTCTAGGCTCCACGCTACGCATGTTAAATATAAAGTTGCTCGTGTTATACAACAATCGGTAACATGTTCAAGGTCACCAAGCTAGTTAGTAGGGAAGCCTGGGCTTGAACACCCAGGTCTCTTGATGTCTACAACCTTGGCCATTGGCCTGTACAAGGGTTGCAGTTTGGTACCCTGGTCAGGCTTAGGTCATGGGGAACTCAGAGTTCCTCTCTCAGGAAGCCAAGACAGGGCTACTGGGGGCTCAACCTTTCCCAAAACGGACATGCCCAATGGCTGGTTTCTTTGAAGTCCAGTGTGTAGATGGCACCACGAAACTGGAAGATAGGCTCCATTCTGATCTGTGTAATAGAAGACCATGATAATCTGGCTTTATAGATGAAAGAAAACATCCACATTATATGCAGTAGGAAAAAGACATCATACATCTCTCAGGGTGCAAACCAATGTGGCCCCACCAAGATGCCAAGCGAGGCGTCTTGAATTCAGATACAACATGGCCACCTCAGGACTATAGACAGAATCAAATGACACCCAAATTAAGGAAGTGGCGTGTTAAATGAGATAATTAGGTGGGAACCATTTGTGAACCCTGATGCTGCATGGGTGTTTCGGTGATAGGGATCATTGGGTGTCTCACCACTGGCATAACCTAACCCTTCTGATGGTAAACTCTTGACCCCTCTCACCCCATCACCTCCTCCCTGTTCCTCCCCAGTCTCCCTCATCTCAGGAGTAGCCCTACCATCTACCCAGGCCCTCCAGGCCCTCCATTCGAAAACAATGTCTCCTCTCTATCTGCTTTCTCAATCCAATACATGAGCAAACACAGTCAATTCTGCCGGCAAAATATATCTGGGACCCACCTACCTTATCTAGCCTCCATCCAAACAGCTCTGGCAGGAATATTCAACTTACTTTTTCCCTCGGGTCTCCTCTGGTCCCCTTCAAGCTCTTCTCCATGCTGCAGCCAGGATTGGAATATTAGCACTTAAATTTTATCTATCACCCACGTCCCATGCTTACCATGCTTCAAAGGCTTTGTAATGTATTTCAAGTTAAATCTACCCCCCTTACCAAGGCATACAGAGCCCCATACCATCTGGCCTCTGTCTCTGCCTCCCACCCAATCAGGGACCCCCTTCCCAGCCCGCCCCTCTGTCATGCCCACCTCTCAGTCTCAGGGCCTTCAACTCCGTTCTCTTTCATCCTTCAGTTCTCAGTTCAAACATCACCTCGTCAGAGAGGTGCCCACCCGCTTGCTAGGTAAAACACAGGACACCCAGTTAAATTTGAATATCAGATAAGTAACAAACACAACAGATTTTTCTCAGTATAAGTCAATCCCAAACATCGTGTAGGACATAATTATGCCAAGAATTTATTCATCATTTCTTTGAAATTAAGATTTAACTGGGCATCCTGCATTTTTATTTGCTCATCTGGCAAACCTATCAACAACCTAAATAGTTACCCGTTTACCCATCACAATCTAATTTTTATTTTTTATTTGTTAAATGTTTTTTAATGTTTATTTATTATTTTGAGAGAGAGAGAGAGAGAGAGAGAGAGAGACAAAGTATGAGCAGGGGAGGGGCAGAGAAAGAGGGAGACACAGAATCTGAAGCAGGTTCCAGGCCCAACACCATTATTAATGCCATAGTATTTACTCTCAAATATTTTACTTCTTTTTAAATTTTTTAAACGTTCATTTATTTTGAGAGAGAAAGAGAGAGAGACAGAGTGCAAGTGGGGCTGGGGCAGAGAGAGAAGGAGACACAGAAACAGAAGCAGGCTCCAGGCTCTGAGCTGTCAGCACAGAGCCCGCCGCGGGGCTCAAACTCACGGACCATGAGATCATGACCTGTGCCGAAGTCAGAGCTTAACCGACAGAGCCACCCAGGCGCCCCTGCCTGCCACGATTTTAAATTATGTGTTGTGCTTTTGCCTGTTAATGTCTGCGTCTCCACTCAGACTTAAGCTCCTCATGGGCAGGGCTGATGTTCCTTTTATTCATCAGTTTATACTCCATGATGATCACGGTGCCTAGCATATAATAGAAGCTCAATAAATATTCAATGAATGAATACATGGGTATTATTTTGGCTGAAGAATTAGTATCCTCCTTCTCTTTAAACTTCTTTGCAGGCAAAGAGGCAAGGTTTCACCTCATTGAAAATACACTTCACAGACCAAAGGAGTGGAGTATGTAATCATAATCCACTTAGTGCAGCAATTAGACTTTAATGTGACTAAATTCAGCCCACGGTGCATTGCAGAGACTACTAGGTGTTGAGTAAAGTTAATGCGATTTTGACACCTTTCCAAATGGTGAAACCACTGGGAAAAATAAAATCCGAGGGAAGCAATGATACAGAGATGCGTAAGGGGAAATCCACAAGAGCCAAAAGTTCAGGTCAGAAGTTCAGAAGGAAAGAAAAGTAAAGACTGATGCCAGTAAGACAGAAAACACAGAGTAATCCCAGGCAAGGGGGAGATCAGGAAGAAGCTTAAAACACACCGAAGCCAAAGCAAAGATTACAGAGGAACTTTGCAAAAGCAAAAGATCACAAGAAAAGCAAAAGTCAAATAAATAATGAAAACTGCGCTGGAGTCCTGAAAAACGTAACTTGTCGCACCGGAAGGCAGGGCTGGCAAACAAGGATGCGAAAGCATAGAAAAGATAATCTAGGCGAAGAGTTTGCTTTCAGAATTGGATTTGCTTGCTTATTTTTAAAGGGAAGGTGAGTGCAGACGTTCAGTTTGCCACGAGTGGCTGGTGTCCGTTTGCCTACCCACAGATGAAAATAAAGAAAGCTCCTTAAATCCCTGGCCTATTTTGCGATAGCTTTGAAGACAGGGCAAAAGATATGCCGCCATTGAATGAGGATGGCGTAGAATTGATGCATCAAATGCTTGGAGATTTGTTGTGGAAATGTTCTTATCATTCTCTGATGGATGCGGGGCTGTTTCTCTGCTCTGGAGTTGGAGTCCCTGACATCCACACGGGGGTCTAGCGTTTCCTGTGCACCTGACAATGTGGCTTACCTTGCCCCACCTCCCTCATGAAGGTCAGACAATCAAACATTTTCACTGCCCTGGATGAGGTCTTTGAGGTCCCTGGTTTCACTGAAAAGCGGCCAAAGTCATTGCTTTGTGGTGCTATCCAGTCTCTTGCCTTGGGAGCGATTTTTCCAAATGGGGTATTTCCTAGGAATGTGTGGGGTGAAGTCAAACCCTAGTGTCAGTTCAAACCACACCCTTTCCCCCCTCTCCTCAGTGGGAATACTCAGTTGAGACCTAGCTACAATGGTAGATCAAGAATGACGTTGAGGGGCGCCTGGGTGGCTCAGCCAGTGAAGCATCCGACTCTTGGTTTCAGCTCAGGTCAAGGTTTCATGATCCATGAGTTCAGGCCCTGTGTCGGGCTCTATGCTGACAGCATGGAGCCTGCTTGGAATCTCTCCCTCCCTCTCTCTCTCTCTCTCTCTCTCTCTCTCTCTGCCCCTCCCCCCATTCACTGTCTCTGTCTTTCCCAAAATAAATAAATCAACTTTAAAACAAACAAAAAAAAAAAGAAAAATGATTTTCGGTAACAAGTGCAGTTATCAGGGCAACTTAGGGATCAAAGGGGTGTGTGTTCACCTCCACTCCAAAGGGCTGCCTTTTTGAGTCTCCACCAAATATCACAAATCTCCCTTAGCCCCACCCAAAGCGTTGAATAAAAAGATTTATCGAACTCTCTTCTGCCTCGGGGCCTTTGCACATGCTGCTGCATTTGCCCCTCCCCCATCACTGGACCGAGGCTTCCTATCTTCAGGACTCCACGTAGAGGTCACCACCTCAGGGAAGCCCTTCCAGATTCCTGGGCTGAAGCAGATTCCCTGACTTTCCTGACTCGCAGAGGTCCAGTCTTCTCCTTCTCAAACTTAACACTTGCAATCATGTGCCACGTTGTCCGTGTCCTCGATGTTAACCTCCGAGTCCCCTGACCTGGAAATCCCATGAGATTTCAAGGACCTTGTCCTCATCTTCGCCAGCATATTCTCAGAGCCCAACGGTATGCCTGGCGCACAGGGCGAAGCTGATACACGTTATCCTATTTCTTGATTTGTCTAAATCTTAACAAATAAAAACAGGACGTTAGAGATCGCTACAGTCCTGTTGCCTGACGCATTCGTGAGAAACAAACTGGATTGCTTCGCGTATTCTTTTCAATATGGAGTCATACCCACACACTATCGTTCCATGCGTAGCCCCTTCATGCATATTTTTGATTACGTTATTTATTTACTCCCCATGCCCTGCTCCCATCACCCACCCACACCACATGCAACCATACCAATCGGCTGGTGTCCTTTGCTTGTATGTGGTCTTGTAAAATGCAGACTGTTGCTCTGCACACAAGTATTGTTGATTTACATAAATAGTTCTGTCGTATAGATCTTATGCTGTGTCTTGCTTGCTTTTTTTTTTTTGGTCAGGACTACGTCTTTCAAGTCAATTCATCTTGCTGTGTCGATAACTGTTCCGTGACTTCGAGTTACCGCACAGCATCTATGACACGTCCCACCGTATTTGACCGGCCCACACTCTTCGAGTGGCTTCCAGGGTCCCCTGTAAGAAATAATACTGCAATAAACCATCCTCTACCGGTCCTGTAGGAACCTGAATGAGCTTCTGCTTGGGATGCACTTTGCAAGACAGAATTGCTGAATGGTCAAGTATGTGGGCTTACCCACACGGCACCGCCAGCAGGGTGGGAATATGCTTGTATTCCTGCGTCCCCAACAATTTCCTTATTCCCAGCCTGATGGAAGGTGATACTTCATTGCTCTATGGATCCAAAGAGTCCTTCTAGAAGAGACCCAGTCATTTTTTTCCTTTTTTTTTTTTTTTTGGAAAGCGCAAAAGACTTGAAACGCTCTTCGTGTTTATCCTCAGACCCGGAAGGGGAGAGTGATCCTCCTGACTTGACGTCGATTCAGTTCTGCACCAAAACCTCTTATCCCTCATAAATTCTAACTTCCACCTACTGGCAAGAAGGAAGGGATAAAGACCGCTTTCCTTAGCGTTGTATCCTTCCATTTAATCAACTCAGTATGCTATCGCTAGCACAGACTCCTCGGGTGAGAATAATAACACTTACTTCCTACCACGATGATTTGAAAATTAAAAAAAACAAAACAAAACAAAACAAGGATTGTTCCATAAATAGACTCTAAAGCAAACCTTAAATGGCTTTTAGGAAAAGTCACAGCCCCAATTTGAGATGAAATCACTCTGGACACAGAGAAGTCCCTCTGCTTTGGTAACAGAATACTGTACCATGATGATCTGGTCCAAAGTCTTGACGAATGGTGCCTTGTCATTACAGAAATTGTGTTCTTCCTTGTCTTTTCGCATCATGTAATCCCCCAATACTTGGGTGCTTAAAAAATTCTTTCCCTAAAGCGGCAGGAGTGATCACCACGACTGATAAGTAAATTTGTCAGCCTTAGCGTACCAGAATAGCCTCCATCAGCCTAGCGGAGACTTGCCTAGGGGCTGGAAGGATGCTGCGGAGAGGGGCTGGTGGGTGCACGCCGTGTTTTGTTTTCCATTCTGACATCGAGAGAATATTATAAGTAATTTAATGTTTGCTAAAATATCGAAAATCCTTTTAATTGAATAAATTCACTGAAAAGCTTCATAGATTTAAATGGTCTTACGAGTCATTTACTAGAAAAGATTGATTTCTTTAAGAGGATCCAGCTGTAACTTGCCTTGAGCATTGTACGAATTCTTCAGGGGGGACGGATGGCTTTTTTTTTCTTGTCAGTCTAGTTGAAAATGATACTCCATAGTTCTATTTATCAGTGGGGAAAACTTGTTTAAACACATTCAGAATGCTGCTCCTGTTTTTCTTGAATCTAATCCTTCTGTTTCCCTTGTTAAGAAGGTTTAAATATAAACACGATCAAATTTGTTCTGTGTGAGCTGTTAAAACCCAACAGTAATACAAAGAGGACCAAAATAGCTCCACCATAATTCACATTAGAAACGCAATGCTATTTATTTTTAGGGCAAAATGATAACACCCAAAGAGATCAAAAGGAGAGTGAGGGAGAGAACGCTGTTCGCAATTATAATTAATCAACCTGAATTTCATAATCCCAGACTACAGGTTGCTCAGGACAGGGGCCACGTCTTAACCTTCCTCATAGACTCAGTTCCTGGAAACGAACCTGGCTCCCCATAGGTAAGTGTTGATTGATTCATTGGAGTTGCAGGGACCGCGATAAATAACACCCCTTTCTTCCAACCTGAGACACACGGGGGAATTGGACAAGCGGAGACGAAAGTATCAGCTTCGTTAAAGATAAAACTAAGGCGTCGTGCATTCAGAATGGGCTCCTTAATCCTTCGTTCTGCAGTAGATAGAACTGGCCACTCAGTCACAGTCAGCTCTGGCCAACTAGAGGTTCCTCTACAGGTGGGGGGCCCGCCCCATGGGCTACTATGTGACTGAGCCACCCCAAGAATGCATATGCCTCCTGGGGACAGCCTGCCTCTGAGTCAAAGATGCTCACCTCCCTTCCCACACCCACCAGTCTGGTAAGCCAGCCCCGCTCCTAGCCCAGAGAAGCTGGAAGCGTTCCAAATGCCTTTCCCTTCTGGAAGCAGAGTGGGAAGTGCTGCCTCTTTCGTAAAATGGGGGGAGGGAGGGGTTTTAAAAGGATATGTTTTATTATTCTATATGGGCTTCACTATGGCTAGAATTCTCAAGCCCACTCTTACTGTGGGAACCGGAGTATAACTATTGGCAAATACGGGCACCCCCCCCCCCCCCCCGCTTTTCCAAAGTTCACCTTTTGCCACTTTGCTCTTCGGAAAGAACCGCATGAGTACCTGTTTTCGCTGAGTGCAAGAAATCCAAAAAGGATTTCCGCTTTGGAAAAAAAATAAAAAGGGGGGGGCGGTTATGGAGAAAGCAAAAACAGCGTTCAGCACTGTTTTTGCACGGAGCCCCTGTTCAGGCAGCAAGCCCCAGGGCAGCGGGAGTGGCCTTGCCCAGCTCCTTCCCTGGGAATGACATCAAGCCCTCGGCTCGGAACTCTGTCTATGACCACCTGTGCTTTGTCTCGATTTGTTTTGCTCATCTGTTAACATGATGCATCCGAAGATATCAGAAAAGCCCAAGATGGGTTATTCTTCAGGTCTGGAAAGACTCAAAAAAGATTTTTTTTCATATCAGTTCATCGTAATTGATTCTTCACTTTGTGCCTTTTTGGTTTATGAAAGTTTTCGTAGGAGCACTCTACTTTCGAATAGCGGGGGAAACCTGTATTCCTCCAACCAACTTTAAAATTTACATCCTTGCTTAGATCCACATTTTAGATCTGCCTTCTATTTGGATTAAAGTATGTTGTTGTCGAAGGAGTGACTCGATCACACTTTCATTTCGACATTTATCTTTTCCTTCTGTCCTCTGACATGATTTGCTATATACTCTTTTTGTAATTTGATGCTGGGGAAACTCACTAATTCTAAGCTCAGGCAACTATTTGAATCAGGACACTGTTCTTTAATGACCTTAATTGGCTGGGAAGAGAAATCCTTGTTATAATGCTTTCTATTCTGTTTTGGGTTTTAGAATTTCCGGATGTGTGACAAATATTAAACAAACGATCACTTTGATTTGGAGTTTCAGGCTCAGATCAAAGTTACCATCATCAAACACTTGGGGAGAGGTGATGAAACCAGGCACAGCTCAGTGGTGTAGAATGTAGACACACAGGCACGGGCATCCAGGGATGTTTGCAGAGGGGCTCCTCTGGGATTCAGATCAAGGAGGACGATACCTGGGTGTTGATGCACAGCCGTGCCTCCCCCCACGCTCCCGTCTTGGAGCGTCACACGGTTCGTTTTATATTAGCCTCACCCTGGGTTCTGATCAGGTTTGGCTGTTCAAAACCGAGCTACCAGAATCATGAAAAGCACAACGGCCCCTCAGTGTTCAAAAGGCATTTTCTAGAATCTATACAGGGGAAGAACGTAAAACCCCAAAACCACCGTATTGCATAGTCATGGAGCTTTAGGGCTGGAGGAGGCTGTACAGGTCATGAAACCCACCAGCCCCTCCAACCCCCTTCCTCGGTTTACAGCAAAGGGGAAACAGACACAAACCAGTTTGGTAACTTGAACAAAATTGCAAAGCTCATCACTGACTAGGTCAGGGCCAGATACTCACGTTTTCAGATTCTCCAGCTTTACTAGTCTCTGTTTCTCAAACGTTGGAAACTTTAAGGAAGAATACCCAAGAGTCAGGAGAAGAAGTGCCAATGCCACCAGGCTACCTGTATTTTGTGTATGGTGCTAACTCGGTGAAGTACTTAACGAAGGCTGCATCTACGTTGCAGATAGTATGTTCCAGCCTGCGGTGTGACTGTCCCTTGGTACCCACACTTTTCCATTTCTCGTCTCCATAGATTTTACACTCCAGTCGCTGTACTAATGGGTCCAACACATTGGACGGATCGCAGCTCAAACCTGGGAAAGCCAGAAAAGAACTTACCCACGAGTTGCTTCCTGACGTAGGTGTATGAAAATCATTAAATTGGCCTCAACTGCTTTAAGATTTATTTGCTTTTGGCGTTATTTGGGAGGTCTTGGGGATTCCAGGAGAATGATAGGAAAGGTTTGGGGCATTAAATTTCAAAGGGCGAGACTGAAAAGGTCAAACGGGGGTGAGGAGGGGCGACAGGGCCCCCAGGAAGGAAGAGACGGACGGCACGTTTCTTGCCACACAGGCTACTGACAAGTGGTAACACACCCCCCAGACATGCCCCAGCTCCAGAAAACAGATGCTGATGATTGAAAACACCTACCGGGGCACCCATGTTTGGAACCTGGGTCTGGAAAGGCATGGGGCCGTCTCCGCCGGGCCTTCCTGGTTTTGGAAAAGGCCAACAGCAATTTACATCATGACTATGAACGGGGCACCTGGGGAAGCCCCAGCCCCAGCCCTGGGGCAGGGAGGGCAGGAAAGGCCAGTGATGCTGACAAGAAATTCATGACAGCCCCAGAGGGGAAAAAGGAAAGAAAAAAAAAAAAAAAAAACCCACCCAAAGAGGCCCAGGAAGGAAGGCTTTGCCAGGTGGCAACACTTCAGTTTAATTAGACAAAGGCTTCAGGGGTGGGGGTGGGGGGTGAGGTCTGAAAGCAGAGACACCTGGGGAGCGAGAGGAAAAGGGGGGTCGGGGCAAAGGTTGAGAAAAACAAGCCACCTGGGACCCTGATGGAAACACTCCCCGGCGGCGGGAGAAGGTGTAAGGAGGCCGGTCAAGGAGGCTGCCCCGGGGTCAGCCTGCTGCTCGTCAAAAGAGGTCAAATGAACCAGGACGAAGTGAAAACACTGATAGGGACCTTTACCAAGAGAATGTCCTCCCCCGTGGGAAATAGCGGTAACTGTCAAATCCGGAGGGATGGCAGAAAGTAAAGAATGTAAGCTAAAAAAAAAATCTTTCTTCTTCTTTTTCATTATTTTATGCTTATGCTATCTGATACTCCTAAAATTAGATACTATTATTACTATTGAATACTGAGCGATACGACTAAACTTTTTTTTTTTTTTTTTTTTTTTACGTTTTATTTTTGGGACAGAGAGAGACAGAGCATGAACGGGGGAGGGGCAGAGAGAGAGGGAGACACAGAATCGGAAACAGGCTCCAGGCTCTGAGCCATCAGCCCAGAGCCCGACGCGGGGCTCGAACTCACGGAGCGCGAGATCGTGACCTGGCTGAAGTCGGACGCTTAACCGACTGCGCCACCCAGGCGCCCCAATAAACTTTTAATTTTAGTACTCTTTAACTACCATCATATTACTGGGTTTTGCTGTAGGTATTTCTCTACGAACGGTATGATTTTATGAGTCGAATCGGACTTTTCCCCCCCTCCATTTTTTTCATTTGAACGTTTCAAACTTCCTTAAAAGAGTTACAAGAAAGATACACTCTGCACCCATATAGCTTTTGTCTCAATTTATAAATTGTTGCCATTTTGCTACATTTGCTTTGGTTTTCTGGCTGTGTGCTTTTTCCTGAGCCCGTTTTGAAGTAAATGGCAAACACCAAAATGTTTCCATCCCAAATACTTTAATAGCCCCTTACCTAATAAGAAGGCCATTCTATTACTTAACCATCAACATACCTGAGAAAATTAACATTAATTTTGCTTAATAATAGTTCATATTCACTTTTCTCAAATGTTCCCCAAATATATATATTTTTTGCCTTTTTTTTCCTAATCCAGACCCAATATCTGTGCAATAGATTTGGTCATGTCTCACGAAACTATTTTAACCTGAAGCAACACTTTTTTGTTTATTGTTTTTCATGACATTTAGGATTTCAAAGATAACTGCTTAGAATGTACTACTCTGGATTTATCTGATTATTTTCTCATAATTAGATTAAGATTAAATATCTTTGGCAAGAACACTCCATAGGAGATAGCTGTTTTTCCCAGAAGGAAAGCACGTCTGAACTACATCTCACCTATATAACAGCAAACGTTCTCATCAGAGAGGCATTAAGCCTGATCATTTGTTTACAGTTTACTTTGATGTCACGGTTCCTCCCGTAAAAGATTTACAACAAATGTCTTGGTCACAAACCGGATCCTTAAATAGTTATTAAGCACGCAGATATGTACTGAACTCTGAATTTGGTGCTAAGATTCCAGGCAAAAAAAAAAAAAAAAAAAAAGCAATCCGGTAAAGAAACTGAATTCTAGAACTTCGCCATCCAACTCCTACAGAAAATTTAAAGAGAAATTCCTAGACTGATATCTGCCGGAAGTCTATGGTAAGAAACATGATGGGCAGCGCCTTCCCTGTGGCTCCCCAGCGGAGGCAGCATCAGCCCTCATGGGGAGCCTGGGTCACAGGGATTCTGTGCTCTAAGGGGAAGGGCCCCATGTGTTGTGGATACCAGATGTGAGAGTAGGGAAAGCTGACAGTTTTGAAAATGGAAGAGCCTGACTCTTGTTCTTGGCCAGATGGAGAACCACTCACCTCAGCAGGGCAGTGGTTTACTTGAGGCTCTTCCGCATGATACGTTCCAAATACAGACACCCCAAATTCTATAGAGTGGCTGAAGTCTATAATCAGATAATGGTGAAATATTCCTGAAATTGATCAAAAGATGTATCTTATTTCTGAAATTGGCACCTGGATATGATGAAAAATTAACACAGACCAAAAGACATTACGAAAAGTTAATCTGTCTCCGTATGCAAATACCCAGTCCTATTCTTCATAAATGACCACCATCTCATATATTCCTTGAGGAATGTTCCTGCAAACACACATACCCATGCATATTTTAATAGGAAAATTACTGGGAGCTCTTCTGTTGCCCCTCCCTTTACCCCTAACAATGTGCCTTGAATATTTTGGCATATCAGCTTGTGTACAGATTTCCTGCTTTTTACTTGCTGCCTAGTACTCCATGAGATACCAAAAATGTTTGGCTGGTGGCTGATTTGCCGGTTTTTTGTGATCATCAACAGTGCTGCCAGTCAGCATTCCGGCAAGCGCTTGTTTGTATATGTTCCAGAACATTTGTAAGATAAATTCCTAGAAAAAAGTTAACTGGATCAAAAAAGTTATGTATTGAAGATATTAACAGATACTGTGAAACTGTCCTCCCGAAGAGCTCGTCTCAAGTTTTGCTGCAAATGACCTCTCCTGGAAAGCTTGTGCATTAACACCGCCAAGTAATCTGCTAGGTGAAATATGGCACCGTCTTTGTTTTTTCTAATTTGCAGATGTTTATAAGGATGTTTGGGTTTCTTCTTCTGCCTGTTTGTCTTCTGAATATTTTCCTAATGGTTTACCTTTATCTTACAGGTATGCAGCGGCTCTTTATATAATAGAAAAGTTAGACCTTTTTGTCATGTGTGAGGCAATCTTTCCCCATTTTACCATTTGCCCTTTGACTTTACTTACGGTATTTTGTTGTTGTTCAAATGTTTTAAAAGGTTTACGTAGTCAAATATATCTATCTTTTCCTTTATAGAATTCAGGCTTTGTGATTTGAAAGAAAGACCTTCTCTGCTCTGACATTGTTAAGAAACAAAACAAAACAGAACAAAAGATTCCACACTTTTTTGGTACTTTTCACTATCTGTGTTTAAATATTTAAACCATATAGAATTTATTTTGGTATACAAAGTGAGGTTTGGATTTGAATTTGTATTTTTTCCAGATGGTGCTCAGTTGCCATAAGTCTATTTATTGATTGGCTCATCTTTTTCCCATTGCTTTGATGCTTGGTTTTCATCTTTCGAAGGTAATTACTCTCAATAAAAAGGCTAAATCAGACATCATTAGATCCTGAGTATGAAAATTTTTCAGTTAGTTTATTCAGTCTAGAAGCTACTGAAAAGAATTTCTTTTATATACAACTCTTAACCCATTGGGCAGTTTGGGACTTATTTTTTCTGCAAAGCAAAGAAATCATGTGTCATAAATGTTGGTGAAGTTTTCCTAAATAAAACAGACTTTCTTCATCTTTCATTTCTAAATGATATGCTTGCAGTTCCAAGTGGAGAATGATAATGAGTTTTCTGCAATGCAGAAAAGGATAACAATAGTCCATTTACATCATTACTTCTAATTATTTGAGAATTGTCTATACTGGAGACAATTTAGTCTGTCTTTCTTTCTTTCTTTCTTTCTTTCTTTCTTTCTTTCTTTCTTTCTTTCTTTCTTTCTAATCTGCTTTGGAAACATCTCCCAGGTTTCGACTACATTTTTTCAAAATTAAACTTCATGAATTAACTAAGAGACTCATGGAAGCATTGCATATGAGCTCATCATTACTTCTTTGTGATACTGGATACATCTATCATTAACTATTGTCTCATCTTGGTATCATCAGATGACATAAATTTCTACCGTCATAAAAAGATAACACCTAATTGGTTTATGGAGTAGACCCTAAAAGACTCAAAAATGTCCTTTAAAAATGGGGTGGGGGGGCGCCTGTGTGGCTCAGTCAGTTGAGTGTCCGACTTCGGCTCAGGTCATGATCTCACAGTTCATGAGTTCGAGCCCTGCGTCGGGCTCTGTGCTGACAGCTCGGAGCCTGGCGCCCGCTTCAGATTCTGTGTCTCCCTCTCTTTCTGCCCCTCCCAGCTTACACTCTGTCTCTCTCTTTCAAAAATAAATAAATGTTTAAAAAAAATTTTTTTTAAATAGGATGGGATGAGGGAGCAGGGACTTCCTGAACCCTTGGTAGACATCACTGATTGATTACAGCACTATTTGTCCATCGTGTTCAACTCTGTATCATTTGTGTTTAGAACAGTGCTTTGCACAGAGCAGGTGTTTAATTCGTTGAGTGGAAGGAAGGAGGATAGGTGGACATAGGTTCCGATCAATGGATGATGGGAGAGCCCAGATGAGGCTTTACCAATGTCCATGACATAGCAGTAACTGTTCATTGATCAATTAACACTCGAGGGGAAACCTATTTACCATGCTGCACTGAGGTTTTATTCTGGACTCATTTTTCCTGACTGTTCAATGGAAGACGTGTACATTGAACAAAACACTTGAGTCAGAAAAGCCTATCTTGCTTAGTGTCCTCAGCAAGATGCTTTATTTATTTTTTGCATCATGATACAATTAAGTAAACTGTTTTTATATCTAGAATTTCCATAAGACTCCTGAACAAAAGTGGACCCATGTACTCTCTGTTTCAATTAGGGACCACTCAAGGCTTCTTTCTTTCTCATTAATTACAAATATAAGCCATATTAGGATGGGAGCTCCTCCCTTCATCAAGGACAATGGAAAGTGTTTTTATAATAACCATGGTTGCAATATTTTAAAGTGCAGATAATTAAAATCTCAGCATGCTACCACATACGACAAAAAAAGTAAAACCTTACATCCTATTTCAAAGAACCAGCTACTGAGCCCCACCCTCCCCTCCCTTCTCTAACAGGCATCCAGGAAGGACCTGGAACGTGATGTGTGACCTGTAAGTGGTGGGAAAGCAAAGGTGAGCAGCTATTTCGTTCCGTTCAGCTTGCATACAGATGAGCAGGGCACGTAGACAAGGAAACAAGAATCTACAATAAGATATGGCAAACCCTCGCTAAAATGGTGAATGAAGGAGTTGATTAAGCCCGCTTATTAAATTTTGACGGGCTGCCTATCATTTGAGATGAATTTATTTCTGCGTCCTGCCCGTTTCCCCAGGCAATGAGTTGCTACCTGTTGTTTCTCCTCTAGACCCAACGCCCACTACCTGTAAAAAACCCTTATGTTCATCCATTTCAAAGTGTGTGTGTGTGGGGGGGGGGGGGCTCCCTTATAAGATAAAATCACTATTTATAATAGATATTCGTAACGACTGTATGAGTCTTGGTTAAAAAACCTTGCTCACTCATTCAGCAATCATTTATCGAGTCCCAACTATATAGCGGGCATGGTGCTAGTTATCCATCAGTGCTACGGTGTCGTCCGAGACTCAGCTCTTTGCCAGGAATTCTTTGTGTCTTTTGGGGATATTAAAAAAATATATAACTACTAGACTCAAAAGAAGGACAAATTAATGTGTAGGGTGGGGGTTTGCTGGAGGTTGGCAGAGATCAGACGGGGCAATTTGTATGGAGGGAAGTCAGTGCGATCGGAAGAAATGCATTCCTACGATGGAAATGTATTCATGGTAACTCATTTCACAAAACAGGTGGTTTACAAACATACACACGATTCAAATGATGAAAGTCAATGAGTCAGGAGAAAGAAATAGCATCTACAAATCATAAAAGTAGGAGTAAATTTATCTTTGAGCAATGCAGACCAAGGGGCACCTGAGCGGCTCTGAGAGTAGGTTAAGCATCTGACTCGATCTCAGCTCGGATCTTGATCTCAGGGTCATGAGTTCGGGCCCTGCACTGGAGGTGAAGCCTACTTAAAAAAACAAAACACAAAAATGCATACTAAGATTTGTTTAGTTACTAGGGAATGCCAAACACTAGTGATTGCCAGACTGAAAAATAACTTAGGTGGAATCTGTTCAACTCGATGATTCACTACGCAAATAGGAAGAACTCAGTGCACAGAGAATTAAAAGGCATTTATAAAGTGATTGGCCAGTTTGTGGGAATCCGCAGATAAGAAAGTCCCAAACTACTTTAGGTGGATAATAATATATGCCTAGGGAGTCTGTAATAATGTTGAAAGAGTAAGGATCAGACAAAAGGTTGAAATAATATGTTAATATCCCATAATAGTGAGATATTTGCAATAGCAAAATCAGAAATTAAGGTGTGGTACATTGCTGTGGGTTTTTTTTTAATGTGTATTTATTTATTTTTGAGAGAGAGAGTAGGGGACGTAACTAGGGGAGGGGCAGAGAGGGAGGGAGAGACAGAATCCCAAGCAGGTTCCAGGCTCTGAGCTGTCAGCACAGAGCCCGACACGGGGCTCGAACTCACCAACTGTGAGATCATGACCTGAGCTGAAGTCGGATGCTTAACCGACTGAGCCACCCAGGTGCCCCTTAATCTGGCTTCTGACAGGAGATACGCTTTGGGAGTTTGCAGGACACCCATGAGTGAGGTCACTCCTGTCGCTGTGAGACCAGCAAGTAAGAGGCACTAAAAATAGGTTGAATTCCAAGGGAGCCTGGTTTAGGCATCAAAACACAAGAGTTGAAAGCCGTTGGAGAAGGCCCCACTGAAGAATGAATACCAGGATTAAGATTTATAATCAGTGAAACATTCCCTAAGTCTGGTGGGAACTAAGTTTTGTCCCATGGATACACCATTCTGGCACATTCTTAGAGGAGGCATCATGATAGGTGTCTAGGCCACAGCTCCTCAAGAGGTGCGACCCCGAAGTAACAACAAGCCTCCCAGGAATGGACAAGTCTCCCTGGAATCTCTCGTGACTAAAATAACATGCGGGTCGTGGAAGAATCCGGGTGCCTCCACGCAGCTGAGTGACTTAGGAAACCTCTGTTTTCAGTCCTTCACACAGGGTCCCTTGCTCTGGGGGACCCACCCATGGTACCAACCTGCCCCAGTCCTCCATCAATTCAGAGAAAAGAAATAAACAAATGGCCTCAACTCCGAAGGGATTAAAGACCTAGGATTCCATAATAGAGTCACCACAGCCAGCTCTGTGTTTCTAAGACTACCAAATTAAACCCGATGCTCCCCGCAAGCCCTTCCTCCAAGGATGACCCCGAGACACCCAAGCCGTCCCTGTCACAGCCTCCCGACCTGGCCCGCTGCACAACACGGTCCGCTGTCCATGGATCCCGTGAGGCTGTTACCATCTCTCTGCGAGCCCTCCTCTCACTTAACGAAGAGCTCATATAAGCACAGTTCCAATTAGTATGAATTCCAGTGTTTTCATTTAAAATCTATTCACTTAAAGTCAAAATGACATCTTAATGCCACTCAGCAGAGCAATTTGCCCAGAATAAGAAGTGAGCTGCTTTTTTGGAAAGACTTACTGCTAGATTTCAGTCCACATTTTTTTTTTTTTAATTAAAATACATGGATTGTCTTCACAAACTCTTCCTGAATATTTCATGTGTTTTGTGCTTTACTTGCTGTACATATCTTCACAGCATGCATATTATTCAAATATTCCCAACAGATGGTCTCAAGTGCTACATATTATATAGCATTAAGTGAATAGCTTGGTAAACAAATGAGTCAAGGATTAAAATATTTTACAGCTTATAAATCATGAAAGATGTTCAATAACAGTACATTAATAAAAAAAAATCTTTAAATGTAAACATAAAAACATTTAATGCCGCTATTGGATCAGACAACTGTTTATGACAAATGAATTACTTTTTTTTTTTTTATTTAAAAAATTTTTTTAAAATGTCTTATTTATTTTTGAGACAGAGAGAGAGCATGAGCAGGGGAGGGGCAGAGAGAGAACGAGACACAGAATCCGAAGCACGCTCCAGGCTCCAACCTGTCAGCACAGAGCCCGACGCGGGGCTCAAACCCACGAACCATGAGATCGTGACCTGAGCCGAAGTCGGACGCTTAACCGACGGAGCCACCCAGGCACCCTGACAAATGAATTACTTCTTAAAAGAGGTGGTCGTCCCGTAGGGTCTCAGATTGTAACCTAAACTAATCTGAGGCTGGCAACCAGTTTACCTGCGGGCCTGGCTCACTCTGGCCTGCACCCAACTTTGGTGGCTTCCTCTGCCATTTTCCTCTCATTAACCCCTCCTTCACAGCGAGGAAAGGAAAGGAAATAGGTAAGCCGATTTTGGTACTCTGTAGACTAACTTGAGCAGAATTTTGCTGAAAGAGGTTCAAGCTACAGGGTCACGGTGAGGATTCTGAACTGGCCGTGACTTTATGCCCTTGTGCTCTTAGTTCTCCTTCCACAACTCGCCAAGTTCGGCACTGAGGTCTCCACGGGGGGAGCTCGCAAAAACTCAACCCCAACCCCAACAACTTTTGCCAGTGTTCAGATGTCTCTGAATCCATTTCACACTGTTAATGTTCTAGCCATTATTCCGCCAAGGGATAAAAACCCATAGACTCTCCCTACATTAGATGCTCTCTCTCCTACTTATTTTAAATCATGTTGCTTAAATTTAATGCATGATGGCCTTTTCCTAATCACTTGGTGTTTCTCATAATTGATGCAGGATCTTACAAGACTTTTTAAATTTCATTCTACATTTCCCTGGAAATGAGAGAATTCAACCCAGTTTTAATTGTGAAAATAATATATGCTTTCACAACTATTTGACAAAATGGTTCTAACCAGCAAAGTTATGAGGTGGCTGTTAAAGCCTCTGAGCTACAGTCATAAGCTGGCTTCATTTGTTCTGTTAAGGTTCGCTACCCAATTTCACACATAGAGTCACAACTTCATTCTACCACATTCCGTATCCAGCAGAGAAAGATACTGCCTTCCTTAACCAAACGTAGAATAATCACCAAGTCAGAACAAAGGGAAGACATTCTGGCATTTTTACATGGAGGCCCATAGTCTCAATTCCAATCCAAAATCTCACCGCGCGAACCAAAACATCGTATCGATGAATCCATAGTATTCATTATGTGTCTCCTTTGCATAATGCACTGTGTTTATCTTAGGAGGATTCTACTCTATTAAGTTTCATCAATCTTGACGACTCAGTTTCTTTAATGTAAAGTAGTCACCAAGGAACTAAAGAAACAAAAAATAGGTTCATAAATTCAGGACTGGTGAGGAAAGTTACATTAAGTAAACAAAAATAAAAGATTATAATAAGCTACAAAAAGAGGGTGGGGTCTCTATCTCAGTGGTTCTCAAAGTTGAATGTGGCTGGAGGGCTTATTCTAAGAACATTCTGAGTCCTACCCCCCAGAGTTTCTGATTCAGTAGTTCTGGAAAAGGGCCTGAGAAAGTGCATTCTAACGAGTTCCCAGGTGATACTGACATTGCTGTGTTAGGGACCACATTTTAAGAACCAGTGATCTAAACGATTCACCTTTCCTGATCTGGCTGGAGTCAAACAGTGTGCTAGAATTTTAAATGGCTGATGTACAAAAATCAGACAAATTATGGAATCAACAGCCGTTATATTTTCATTGAAATACGTATTTCCTATCCTAACAAAAGCAACATGGGAACACAGAGTCAATATAAAGTCAGTATTACTGGAAACTCACATACCACATGACCTTAACAGAGCACAATATTATGTGCATCACTGATCTTTGAGACACTAAGGAATTTTAACACAATTTTTGCCAAAAGGCAAGGACATCATAGATAAGATATCAAAAAAATCATAATTACCACAAAAAAGGTATATAAGAGATCCTGAGAAAACATTCTAAAGAGCTCTAAACACTAGAGCAGGGGCCTTCAGCGTGCAGTTGGACTTACCTGGACTGTTATCCTTCTTAAAAGCAACTCGGGTTCAGGGACAGGCTAATCAGGCAAGGCTTTGTTCTTTGTTGTAGGAAGAAAATTTAATGAGACCCACCCTCCTGACAAATTTTGTAAGTGCACAAAACAGTGTTGTTAACTGTAGGCACAAGGTCGTGAGCAGAGCTCTAGAATCTATTCACGTAGCATAACCGAAACTTTATACCCATTGAATACTCTTTCTCACCCCCTACGAGCCTTGAACAGAGTTGTTACGCCTCCCACACAGCCCGCAGGGCCCTTGGCCAACCCAGGTTTTGATGAAACACAGAACCATTGCGGGGGGGGGGGGGGGGTGGGAAGTAAAACATACTCTGAATTGCTCCAACAATGACTCGATGGTACCTCAGAACCAGTGACTAAGGACGAGATAGCACACTGGTGACCGCTTGTTAAAAAAAACCAACGAACTAGTTGCTAACATCTAGAAATCATATTCCACGTAGAAATCTGTATCTTCATTTTCTCTAGGCAGATCGGATTTGGTGGCCCTGGCCCCACGTTCATTTCCATGTGGCCGCATGAACTAGAAAACGGGCTGTCCGGATTGCCATTACTGTCCCCAGGAATCCCTGCTCTGCTACCCCGGGCCTGCCTTACTCGCCACCATACCCACCGGACCCTGTCAGCCCTGGAGCTTGCAATCCGTGCACTGAGGCTATTGTACAAATGAGCACGTTTGCTGGGAACCGAACACGACCTGTGGACTCGGTCTCCTACACTCCCTGGTCATTTGCCAGAGCCTAAGAGAGTGCTCGTAACGTTATAATGGTGGAACCTTCGCTCTGTTCTAATTCGTTAAAAAAGAAAAAAAAAAAATCACGTGCAAACTTGGGCACTAATATCAGTGACCAGCTGGGCATACCTTACGTTTGACCACAACGCACTACAATGGAAAACCCGATGGAGAAATCTGATTGCTGGTTTCCCAGCATAAATGCTGGTATGCCCAACAAATGATGAAACCATTGAACGTTTGACAAAGTTTAGGATGTGAGGAGTAAAAGAACGGAGTCAAGCATTCCTAGTGCATGTAATTACAGGTTTATTAAAAAATGTCGCTTGTAAGTAGGATCTCTGTACAATCACAAAAACGTGAAAGCATGCCATTTGTGTTATCATGTAAAACTATTTGGTGGGGGGGAGGAAATGTAGAATGTCAGACACCCAGGTCACAAGCCCCTTACCTTGGAAAACTGAACAGGAACGTTTCTGAGACAGGCATCGCGTTACAACAAACGCTAGGGGGAGAATGGCTACGTTAAGAGGATGTCCCTGTTCCTGGGGCACCTGGTTGGCTCAGTCAGTGAAGCGTCCAACTCTTGACTTCAGCTCGGGTCATGATCTCATGGTTCCTGGGTTTGAGCCCCGCGACAGCACGGAGCTTGCTTGGCATTCTCTCTTTCCCTCTCTCTGCCCCTCCCTTGCTCTCACTCTCTCTCCAAATAGATAAACACTTGGGGCTCCTGGGTGGCTCATCATGCATCTGCCTTCAGCTCAAGTCATGATCTCGCGGTTTGTGAGTTCGAGCCCCGCGTCAGGCTCTCTGCTGTCCTTGCGGAGCCCACTCCAGATCCTCTGTCTCCCTCTCTCTCTCACAAAAATAATAAAAATTAAACACTAAAAAAAAAAAAAAAAAGTGCCTCTTCCCAAATGTCCCCAAATATCTTTGTCTCAGTAGACTAAGGGAACATACGTGTGGGGACAGGCAGAAAGGGGAGCAATGTGGGGGGAGTGCAGGGATACGTTAAATGGACCCTCCCAGCAGTCAGAGAACAGGAAGGTCTTCTGGTCTGCAGAGAAATCCCTGGCTCCAAACGTGTGCAGCTTATGGCCCAAACTACTCCACACGGATCCCATCTCACCGTCTGGAGTGACAGAACTGCCTAATACGCTGCCATACACATAACGGCACCCAAGCCATCCTCCTTCCATTCCTGCCTCCTGCAGCCAGCACCGGCACGGGCAGGTGCGCCCTGGGACTGCTGGGCCGAGAGGGTGGAAGCGGTGACGGGTGAGTGATTTCTGCTGGACGGTAAGGGGCGAGAGGTGCTATGGGTCTGCCAACTTACTCTCGAGTTTCACACGTCGATTTTTCGCTAGTCGTCTTCACTTTCCTCTGAAAGCCTGTACGGTTCTAACCGTACAGGGCTGTTGTGAGGAGTAAATAAAATAACGTCTAACGAGGGGCGCCAGGGTGGCTCAGTCGGTTGAGTGTCTTGACTCTTGACGTCAGCTCGTGATCCCAGGGTTGTGGGATCGAGCCCTGTGTCAGGCTCTGTGCTGAGCATGAAGCCTGCTTAGGATTCTCTTTGTCTCTCCCTCTGCCCCTCTCCCCCACGCGCACTCTCCCTCTCTCCCTCCCAAATTAACATTTTTAAAAATGCAGAAATAGGAAGCGTTCAAGAGAGGCCTTAGCCTCCATCTAAATACTAAAATGTCATTCACTACCAAGCTGTAAGTTCCAATTTTGTGAGGGGATGCCTCACACACAGAGGGCACTCACACATCTGTTGAAGAACGTCCACTCTAAGGTGCTGGAAAACCACTCTGAGTCACTTTGCAAAACAACTTCCACAGTGAAGTGAGTTTAGGCCTTAAAATACACTTGCTATCGTAATACATCAAGTAAGAGGCATCCTAAGTACTTTTCAAAGGCAAGAAGGACTCACGTACAAATGCGTACATCCTACAGTCTTCTCTGCAGTAAGAAATTATGACAACCAGTGGTGCCCGGGGGGCTCAGTCGTTTGAGCGGCCGACTTCGGCTCAGGTCACCATCTCATGGCTCTTGAGTTCGAACCCCGCGTCAGGCTCTGTGCTGACAGCTCGGAGCCTGGAGCCTGCTTCGGATTCGGTGTCTCCCTCTCTCTCTCTGCCCCCTCCCCCCTCTTGCGCTGTGTGTGTGTGTCTCTCTCTCTCAAAAATAAACATTAAAAAAAATTTTTAATAAAAAAATAAAGGAAATTATGACAACTGAATTAAGATTAGACACTTTAATCAACTATAATAAATCAATACTTATATATTATATAAAATTCTGATTCATGCATCAGATTACATAAATTATACAGCTGTCACGTATGCAATGCTTACAGACTTTTGAGTTTGTACCTGCAAAAAAACGTATACAAGTTTCCAGAGCTTTTTACTTAAGTGTAATACTCATCAGTTATAAATAATGCTTTTATCTTTCAAATACCTGCTAAATATATACACTTACAGATCTGCAGCATTTTTTTTTTGTACCTCGAAAAACGAACCACCTGGGAGCTTCAAGGATTAATGAGTCCAATGTATCGTTTTTTTACAGACTTCCATTCCATCGTAAGAGTGGAAAATGTCAATGCCGACATAGGAAATAAATGAAATAAAACGTCAACTCTAGTTTAATGCTCGAAAGCTTCTACACTTCCTATTAAATACATCAGAAAACCCTTCATATGCAGATTAATTAGTTAAGGTGCTACCTATTGCATATTAAATACTTCCAATGATTGCATCTGGGTTATTCAGGTTATAAAGCTGTGGAAACGGGGGCCTGCGATGTGTGCTGACAGACCCCTACATCTCCATAAACCGGCGGCACCGTGGTCCTTTACCTCCTACTTCAAAGACGTCAAGTGAATGAGCATGCTTTATGCGCACGCACACACACGACACCTAGCATATCTAGAAGACACGTGAACACATGGACAGCAAAAAGTTTCGGCTGGATTTACAAATCCAAGGTAGGGTGCTTCTCCTAAAAAGGCTACAGAGGGAAAATAACAAGCTCCAGTGTAACAATGACTAGATACATTGAAGACAGCAGTTTTTTAGTTTCTGTTTTAAGATTCTCCTTGCTAAACAATAAGCACTCTGATGGGGGTGGGAGGCAGGAGGGAGGCGAGGCTGGAGGGAAAGGTGATGGACGGATGTGAGGAAAGCAAGTCTGTCACTAATGCGCTGAGTTTTACTTAGGGGTCCATTCATGAAATCCTTTCCAATACGAGGCAACATCTTCACAGCTGGAAAATTACAAGTAAATCTTCATTTACTGCCAAAAGCAACAGACGTAGCTGTGCATAATCTACGGATAATATGACGTTCCCGGGAGGACGGCAAACTAGGCTCAATGTAGAATACAGCGGCACAAAGAAATACCTAAACGTTTTCGTGAATGGGTGACGTGTCACTTTATATACATTTCCCAGGTCTGACCCTGGTATTCAGAAAACGAAACCTGACGCATGGGATGGTAGGACAGACAGCGTGTTCAACTTTCAAAGCCAAATTTTGGAACTGGAAGGGAACCGACTGTAAAACACTGTTATGAAAATAATAGCAGACATACTTTTATCGGTAACAGAAGTACGTTCGCCGAAGATAGGTTTAGGATAGATACCCATTCTGGGATTTCAGGAAATTCTCTCACAGTGGGAATGCCCTACCGCATGCAGTTTTCAGCATAAAAGCAAAAGTTAAATCTGTTTATAAAGTCTATTGTGCTGTGCATCATTTAATGAGCACACGTAGTTTATTTCTATTTCTACGCTACTAACAAAATACACCACTGGAATGCTTAAAAGTCACATTTTGGAGAAATTAACTAAAGGTGATCTTGATGGCCTTTTTCCTACAACATTAGAAACTAAAACTACTCTGTTTGCACTTCTGTCCAAACATGGAAACACTGATGTGTTTACTTGGGAACTCATTTTTACTTTTTGACTTTAGCATATTGTAGTGACCAATTACGAAAACATACAAGAAGTTGTACTCTGGGTCACGAGTGGAAGTTCATAAACACTGGAACGACACTTGGACCCAAATGCCGACAATCAGCCATGACAAGTGCTGATTCAGTTTTCAATACAAGTCTTGTCTTAGATTTAAAAACAAAAGTATCGATTCAGTTATAACCAAATCATTCACATCTGATTGGTCTAATCCTTAACAGTTTCATATTGGCAAAGAATCTCTCCTCAAAAGCAAATTTCCTCATAAAAAGAGCAGTATTTGAGTAATACTTTTTAATGAACTCGATTTACATAAAACATATCCCCAATACGAAACTGACATCTTTTGGCCAAAGCATATTGAAATATCGGCAGATAATCTATCACAATACTGCAAACACATGGACTTTAGTATTTTAAAAAGTATAAGAAGAGCTTCGGTTGTACTAACATCAGAAAAAAAAATGCTGGAAGTTTTGTAATATTTAATGTTAACTAAAAGTGGCACCGTGTTAAAAAAAATGACTCAGACCTCAAATGGGAAAATAAAATACTAATAAACCAAATTCTGAGGGTCATTACAGAAATTTATAAGTGGGGAAAAAAAGGTTGGTGGAAGTTATTTTTCCTTCTCCATTTCTTCATTTAAAAAGTTATTTAATTTTTGAAGAAAGAAAAAAAAATCCTAATTTTTTGTATGTAGGAGAAGTTCTCAGAATTTTCCAAATGTATGCTCTCATAGGAAAACTAAAGAGTCAGCTAACACAAATAAGCAATTTTAGCTTATGAATCTAAACTTGGCCAAGTATTATCTGATTCAGAATATTAAAATGAGCCAAACTCTTCTCTCTGCTTTGCATTGAACTTTCAATGGAGTCTTCATAGAGATAAATATTAGACAAAAATGAGGTTCATTAAAAGACTGCAGAATAGATGTCTCCAGAGACAAGCAAATTTTCCCATTTGAAAACTGGAGACACAGATTCAGTGTTTCATAATTTATTTTAGATTTTTACGGGAAAAAATAAGCAGATGATTAGAGATATTTGTAGACCACTGTTTTCCACTGTAAATTTCAGGCTAATTTCGTACAGATATATCAAGATAATTTTTGGAAGTATTGGCATTTGGGGGGAACTGACTTAAGAAAAGGGCCAACATATAATTCTGTGATAAACCAATTCTTAAGGGCAGATGTAGAACTGTGTCCAGGGCCACGCTAGTGAAGGTCTGTTCCAACAATTCCCTCTTCCTTCGGTGACTCTTCTTCTGGTTCAAGACCCAAATGCAACCATCTGTTCTATTATTTACGTAACTTGAAACTAAGCCTAATTCTTCATTCCTCAAATTTGCTCGTTGCTTTGGGTTATCAGGCATCAGATGATCACCTCCTTTTTTCCCTCAGAATGATTTTCAGATCTAACTTCCTAATATCTTTCGGGCTAGTGATCTAAAGGCATTCAGAATCTCAACAAAACAGACGACCTTAGCTTCTCTTGGACTTAAACGAAACTCAAACGTGAAGACAACAAGTTACTCTCCTGAAGCTAATCAAGTTTCCTAAAATAGGTCATGCTTCAAAAAACTACAAAAACAAAAACAAAAACAAAACTCACAAAACTTTGGATCATTCCTTTCAGAAAAAGAGCAACATCTGATACTGGAATAACACAGGGGAGCAGCTCTGTGAAACCAAGGTTCACAAAGTCAAGAGCGATCTGAAGCAGCTTCCCGGTAACAAACCGTACGTGATACGGTAGCGATGACGATTTTGTTTTGCATCGAGAGAGCACACATAGATCTTCACATTGAGAAATTGGTATCTTAATTTTAGAGGCAACCAGTTGTTCTTAAATGTTTTAAAAACACATGTATATATGAGGTATATGCATGTATTTTATACACAAAGATACATGAACATATATTCACGTACACATACGGATGCATATAAAATAGGAACTTTTTTTTTGAGTGTTTACAATGAACGGTATTCCTGCAGCTAAATGTGTCTACAAACCGACTTCTGAGAAACCGGCCACGGCGTCGATTCTGCTTTAGGAGAAATCTATTCCTGAGGAATCACGAGTCGTGTACTTCCGAAGCTGCCCCTAGGCCTATGGCAGGTTCGTGGGCGACACCAGCACCTAAGTGAAGCCGAAGGAACTGCTTATTCATGGAGAATCTGGCCCCTTTTCACTTTAAAAGTGTAAATAATTTAGCTCACTTCACAGGTCACTCTTGAGAGTCCCTGCTAGTATTTACTCGGAACGTAGTTTTTCGCAAGGAAGGCGAGTATGTAACGAAGCCTGATCATGTGGTTTCTCGCAGTACCGAGATTTCCTTCTTCCTTTGTCTCTTTTCTTCTTGCCCCTAACGCAAGCACAGTACGACTGGCTTATTAACTGTTGGCGAACTTGCCAGCTTTCCGGGACGGTTCGTATGGCACTCTGAGGATACTGGGCGTCTCCTCCATGACCCTTACGAGGAGGTTGTCGATGTAGTCCTCGAGTTCCCGGATGTGCGTGTCTTTCCTCCTGAGGAGCTCTTTGTGCTTCACCAGCTCCTGTAGGACCTCCTCGTAGGTCAGACCACGATACCCTGCGGTGGCATCAAAAGGGTTGCTGTCCTGGAACAGGAGAAAGGTGGTCATTTCAGTAGACAGAACATGGCCAGGGGGAGGGGACGGCAAGGTAAGAATTATCTGGAACTTCAACTTTTGGTTTTTCAAACCCCGATCAAGTTTCTTCTGTGTCCTTGGCTAGAACCAATGTGACGTTCAGAGTGGCCAGCCAGTCCTGAGGCAAGAATTAGGGCGGACACACCAAAGCCTCGATTGCAATTCTAAATCTTTCTAGAACGGTTCCTTACGTTGTGGACAGTGTCCTAATAGACGAAATTGAACACCCAATTTAGGATTAACAGATAAAATGCTCTACAACAAACATAATTAAAATAGACAAAGACTAAAAATCTCTAAGATTTGACTTGGAAAAACTCGAAGTAGCTATGGAAAAGTATACATTTGCACAATAGCTTAGCCCTCATGGACTGCTTCTACTGAACTGTGGTTTGATGCTCTGACTTTGGCTTTTTGCTGAAGATGGTTTCAAAAAGCAGCCGTATCAAATCTGCGTCTCCAATTTGCTGTAAAATGTTCAAGTCGTTCAGAATTAAACCAATGAGCAGCCTTGTAAGAAGTAATTACCCATGGGAGTAATTTCCGTTTTAGTTTAGAGGCAAACAAAGCTTTTTCTCCCCTCAGTAACTGGTCTATTTCCTCCTCCTAGGACTACTACCCACATTAACTCATTTCCCTTTTTGCCCTGGTTATTAGGAAACTCAGACTTCAACTACACTCATGCTAACTAACACTTAGGATTAGTGGATCTGTGTTCTCTCATTCACTCATTTACTTATTTTGCTAACTTTATCCTATTGACGAATGTTCCTTTTTACACAAAAATAATAAAACAGAGAAAGACATGGATTCGACCTTTATTACAAAGCATTCTAATATTAAAAGAAAAACATCTGTCATAAATTTAATCGAAACAGCACTGGAACGTCACCTATGGTGTGGAGTATTTAGATTTTTCATTATATGTGTATATATGCAATATGTAGATATGTCCAAATATAAAGTAACAACTTTTATGCCTTTTTTACACAGTTCTGTCCTTAATCAACAACTTAAAAAAGGTTTTTATCACTTTCTTTCAAAACATTTCCATTTGGCTTTAAGGGAAAAAAAACCCTGTAATACTGAGGAAACGGGTCTAGCTCTTAAGGACTAACTGATCTAATCTATCCAGTGGAGGGTAGAGAACGGGGACTGCTGGGTAAATGCAGAAAGGCCTTTGACTCTTTTTTCTCTTCACTGGGTTAAATTTGTCTTTAGTCCTTTTTCAGGATCTACTTTAATTTGATATGTGTCTGGTGCTCATGAGGAAAGTCAAAGTGTAACTTTTTATCCCCTCCTCCCCACCCCGGCACCTTGACTTTGCTGTCCAGAGAAACACCTGAAGTACAGATGCCCATTTGATGCTTAGGTTATCAAAGTCACTCCCTTCTCAAGGATAAAGGAAAAATTCAGGACCCAAAACTGATCCAACGCCATGGGCATCTGAAGCAGTGCGCTCTGCTCGTTTAAAGGAGGAAACGTGATTCAAGGCGTAAGGGTCAACAGTAGGTAATCCGTGGAGAACAGCTGGAAAATAATTTGGTTCAGGACAGAGTGCCAAGAGGCTGAAATGGTAGGTTCCGACAGACTGTCAAGGATGCTGGATGCTATTATTAAGGACTTTTGAGACTTACTGCAATGGTGAGGAAGCCATGGAAGGTTTCTACACAGAGGCAGAGTATGATTAAAGCGAAGTTCTAGGAAAATTAAAATGGGAGCAGTGGGTAGGATCATTTGGAGGAGCTTAGTTGTAAAGCTACTGAATGAAACATTAAAGGCAAGTAATAAAAGCCTCCAACAGATTAGCAGAAAGGACAGAGCGGATGCTAACGGAAAAGTGAGCTTCCATTCCATAAGATTATATTTAAAACAACTTATTTTAGCACTAGAAACTGGGAGCAGATACAACTTTATGAGTCATATTACCTTTGTCCCTAAAAACATTTAAGAATATTACTTCACAACAACTCTGGAGAGAAGTGTTGGTTTACTTTTTATTTTCTTCTCTCTCAATCTTTTGTAATAATAAGACTATACACACACACACATAGACACACACACAGACTCACATGTTTACTAACTTACATAACTGGTCATGAGCAGTTTAGAGATATAAAACTTATAATTTCCTAACCACATTCTTGTTAAACATTTATTACATTAAGCAGATTTCTAAAGAAAAGATAAGCTACAGTAGTACTCAATACTGAGGTAAGTATATTTTTAAAATGTCTTAAAAATAAGCTAAACTTTCTTACTATAACCTAAGTAATTCTGCATAGATTTGACACAGATACCGGCCTAGGCCTCACTTCCCTTATCTGATAAATGAGATGTTCTCCACGGTTCCTTTCAATTCTAAGATTTCCTGGTCTACAAAGCAATTTTTTTCTGAACTCCATTTTTAAAAAAGTAGCGACATCCAACTCATGTGACTTCATTTATCTAATAAAACATTTACCGAAAAACAGAGTTCTTGTGCGAACTGCAGGGGTTAATGAAATTGCACTAAATGGAGTTCATTACTGCCGAGTTGACTGTTTTATGTGTTTTCTTAGTTTAACATAATAAGAGCGTCAGCCTGAGTCTCTCTAATCTTAATCAAATTACACATATATGAACTGATTCCTCCAAACTAATTAAGTGACGATACACAGTTAGAAAATCATTCAGATGGTTATATTTACCACCACACCAGGACTATCAGATAATGTAATGGAAATCGTTTTTAAACATTTCTGTGAAGACAATGAGGATGAAGAACATGTCAAAGAATCCTTATTTTGACATGTGTAGTTTACATGAAAGCCATGATATGAATCGATCTAACAATTTAATCTCTCAAAACAATTACCGTAAATACTGCTCAACGCTTTAAAGCCATAATCTGGCGTAGAAAAGCCACTATTTGGCTTATTTTTCCCCCCTCCTGACCATCTAATACTTATATATAGACAGATTTCCTGGAAATACATTTCTGGCCTTCTCAATAAATTTTCCATTTGTCCTTTTATGTGAAAATTTCCCCCCAAATTTCTGCATTGAGTTTCTAGACAGGAAAACATCTTAGAAACACATGTACTATAAACTATATTCTGGAAAAGAATATAAAATAATTAAAAACAGTTTTGTGCTTAGTTCCAGGTTTCATCCCACAGTTGAAAGCCAGTTAACCCTTCTAATTTTAGGCATCAGATGCTTGCACTGACTGACCTATTCAGTGAATACATATAGATGTCTCCTTCTGTTCGTTGATACAATTCCCAACAAAATAATACAGACTAATATTAACACATACAATAGGGAATGGAGTTATTTGCTGGTTACAAAAGTCCTTTGGCTTGAAGAGGAAAACTCTCAGGCAAATATAAAAATTAATTATTTTTCCAAAAGATATTTCTAACACTGTTCTCAGAAGAACTTCTAAAACTGAGAAACCTCCAAACTGGTGGAGACTCAAATAACCCCAGCAGGGCTCCTAGGTACTCAGTATTTATTCCTCCAGCACTCCGTACAGACAGCACGTATGTTTTTAAGCTGTCTTCTTGTATTGAGATTTAACGTAAATGTGTCTTCTCTCTTCCCCTCTCACGACCCATCCTTTGTCATCCCCACGGAACTTCGGTTCAAAATTTCCATACGCAGATATCAGACAGTGGGGATGGGGTGAGAGGACAGCAGAATCGTGACGTGAAGTTTTCCAATCGGAATTTTAAGTAACACAGTTGTACGAAAGACTTTTGAGAATTACCAGGGAGCTATTTTTACTTCACACGTAGCCTAGCCTTTTACACCGGGAAATTTATATTTTTTGCAATATTGAAATTTAAACAAAAGCAAATTATCAGGACTCAAAATAACTGGAGGTTTCAAGAGAGGTTGTCCTGGCAACCAAATATTGGTGGGGCACTAACTGCCATCCAAGGCGGCCAGGGGAAAGAGACAGAAAGATGAAGGCTTGGCATTCTCTGATCTTCTCATTATTGTTCTAATGAGGAACTTTGCTCTGGGAATATCATCTCAGCTACTTTCACATCTTTTGTCCGACTGCCTTCACCTCCCTTTCAGTTCTTAATTAGGCCTTAAAGAGCTCGCGCTGCCCTTTCAACTGGCTACTGCTCCTGTTTAAACACTGCGCTTTCACAGACAGGTGTTGGCACCAGCATGGAAGACATACAAACTTAATTACAAAATACTAGGCCCAGAAGGGGAAAAAATAACTTGGGGGATGGCTCTTATTGGAGAACTTAATGTAAATTACTTCAAACATCTTATAATCTTCAACAGAAGAATTGTTCAAATGCTTTCCCTCAATAACGATCCGGAGAAGGATGAGCTTTCTCCTCTTAATTGCATCCTGCGGTAAATTAACAACACCTAGTAATCCTTCAACTGTCATTTAGAAGAGTTAGTATTCCAGAGAAAAAGAATCGCACATCAAGGATTCTTTTATCACCTTTAAATCCTTTAACTAAAACAATTTTCACATTTATATTTCTTTAAAGAATTCTAAGGATGCTTTTACGGCAATAAATCACAAGATTGGGAAAAGTACATTTACAAGCACACAGAAATTGTAATTAAGGTTACTTAATAAACAATAGCTGCACATTAAATCGATTTTTTGATGTTGCATTTTGTTTGAGATTAAGTAACCGCCTGATAGAATTCATTTTACTATCTGATCAAAGGCTGACTTCATATATTCTGACATTTTCTCGCCAGACTGCCATATTATAAAGACTCGAGTATTTATGAAACATCAAAACTTATAAATCATTTACATAAAACAGCAAAAATGCAGTACAAAGTCCTTTGCTTCTATAATGCTTTCTATAATTTTAAATACAAATAACTACATTTAGAACGGTTTATACACCACACCAGTTTCTTCTAGGCATATCACATCATAGAAAATTGCGATATGTTATTGCTTTAAAAAATTCTTATTATACATCTGGATCACACACATTAAGGACAGATGGTTCAAACAGCAACCACCAGCCTCTTGGAATAAAGGCTCTATTTCTGTTATTCAGTGGGAATCCAGTTTTCTACCGAGAACATGTGCCCATATTTTTGTACAGTAACTTACTCTCTAGATTTTAATGCTTTTAGAATCGACTGAAGATGCAGTGAACTCTGAACAGAGATCCAAACCTGGACTTCAAACACAGTAAAATGAAGTTAAGATATCTGAATGATCCTTGCAAAATGTGAGTTACATTTAGATGGTCGCTTCCAAGCCTGTTAATATATTTGGTTTTGTTCTAAGAAGGTAAGTGTCCTAAAGGTTCTTTCAAAGGCTCTCCCGGCTACCTCGATCTCTTGCCAAGATGCTTTTCCTATTCTTGAAAGTTAACAGGCAGTTTTATTCTTTCTTCGATCTTTGTCACAACAACAAAAAACGTCCATTTTCTCCCCACGCTCTCATTTCATAACCGTGATGTTGACCTTGACCTACAGCTTTCACATTAATTTTAACAGTCTGTAAACAAAATGTGTAGATTCTAAGTTGGCTTCAGTTATAACTCTAATACTGCTTGAATCTCTACACATCATAAAGTCACGCCCTATCGTACGTTAAAGACTGAGTTTGAATTTTGCTTTTCTTCTTTCTCCCCAGATGACCACATTAAGCTATCATCCAAAGGTAACTGAGGGGTTCAGGATGAAGGTTTTTTCAAAAATGTATGCCAGGCAGAAGGTCGGTTTGTGGTTTCTTTTCTGATGATGCACTAACCCCCCCCTCGGCAACTTACCGGGATTTTCCTGAGGTCCTCATTGCTTGTTGGATTCATATGAAAACTAAGTAACAAAAGACAAACATCCATGTTAAAAGCATATCACACAGTCCACAGTGGTTGAGGAAACAAAAACATACGTTTTTAACCCACACTGCACGAACAATTTCTAAAGTCCTAATTTACTTGGACGAATGAAACCTAATCCAGGATGTAGAAGAAAAACAGTATTTACTCAACATCCTAAAGTATCTATAATTTTAAACTTTAAAGGAAAACCCTCCAGTTATTATCAGAACTGAAGAACTATATATAAATAGATACAGTTTCTAAACATCTTTATAAACATAAGCGATTTTACCCAGCAGGAGAGTTTATAAAACTGAATTTTATAACTTACTTATTTTACATACATGCACTCACCTCAAGCCTTGTACTATAAACTATGGAGAATTCAATAAATGTAGGTTGGAAAGACTGGAGAATACATGAGTTAAAGCAATCTTTTAAAAACATTATACAGGTATTAGAAAAATTAACTTTTATACACTATCCTCTCAATGAGAACGGAGTCAGAGTTGTATGAACCATTTCCGTCATTAACGTGATTTCCAAGCAACTGGCCTTCAAAATTTAAATACCCCAATGGACCCAAACAAAATGTGTCTTCCATGCAGAGAGTAACAGAACGTCACAGCTGAATGCTATAATCATTTTCTTCTTTGAAACATGTCCATTAGGAAGGGGCTGTGACCAAAAAGAGGCTGAACTTCAAAGCCATCTGATGAGTAAATATTTCATCATTGCCATTCAAGTTTAACTCTGACCCGGCACTTAAGAGTATTGGACATTAGAGCCTCGACAAAGCATTACTGTCCTCGGAACCTTTTTACCCCCCTTCCCCCAAACAAAAAGACTTAACTGTAAAGTATACATTTTTTTTTTTTCATTATCTGTGCTTTATCAGCCAAATAATTGGAATCCTTTGAAGAAATTCACTTTTAAAACTTTTGGCGGTGTGCAAGAAAAGTCTCAGCTGGATGCGACGTCTGGAAAATCCCTATCGCTGCAGGTGCACGGCCCAAGCGGTCAATCTGCAGGGCCTCTGTGCCCGTACCTGCACGGGAGAATAACTCACAAACCCGACGCTTCATCGGCTAGGACTAAGATCTGGAGTACAAGCTTCCAGAACTGATTGCTGACCTTCTCTAGCTAGAATCCCTGTGGATAAATTTGGTATTTCAGTAGAGCCGGGTGCCATGGCAGAGCATATTAACACACGTTTTAAATACCTACAAACGAACACGCCGTCAGCAGGCTGACGCGGCTGAGCCACTCTCTCCTTCCCTGTCTTTGTGGTGTCTGTATGGTTCCAGACTAGAGTCAGTGGTGCCAGCAAAGCCGCAAGAGCCTGACAAAAGAGTGGCTTAAGAGAAAATACCAAAAATAAAATCCGTTATCGTACGGCACAGCTAGGCCGGGGGTGCCGTGGGAGCAGCTAACACATGCGGTTCCCGTCCTGCCCATTTTCAGTCCAAGGCGGCCCACGGCAGACCAGTGGGACGACTCCCTCCCGGCCGTCGCCTCACAGCACACCGCTGTCCCGAAGAGGACAAGAGACACATCCAGCTGCGTTTCCCTCCGTCCCACTGAGTCTCAAGGACAACGCGATTTACAGTCGGGGTTGCAGCACGCCTCAGTGGTTAAAGGAGAGGAGTGACCGAGGGCCCCGGAGCCAAGTGGCATCAACGCAAATCCTGATTCTGCCCTAATCTTGCCGTGTGACCCTGAGCAAGTCACTTAACGGTGCGTTGTCTGTAAAATGGGGCTGCGGACGCACCTGCACAGAGACTCCCGGAAAGACGAAGAGTTAGCAACATGGACAACACCCAGCAGAGTGACCCACAGGACGTGTTCAGCAAATTACTGAGTAAACATCTACCCAGCACTTGGACTGTGCCAGATACGATTCTAAGCACCTGACCAAAGTTAACCCATTTAATCTTTACAACCCTCAAGGTGGGTATGACTTTCATTTTCAGAACAAGGAAACGAGTCGCAGACAGGTTAGGTAACTTGAGTGTGGTCCCACGGCTGGTAAGAGAGGCAGGGCGGGGTGGGGTATCTGGCCTTCGAATCTGTCCTCTTCACTGTGACACAGAGCCCAAGCTCTCTGCTCACTGGGCACCGGCGGCACGGCTGAGGCCCGGAACAGGCAGGACGCGTGGATTACCCAGAAAAGAAACACCACCTCCTTTGAGTGAGCACACGGCAGAGCTGTGGCTGGGGAGGTGGGGAGCACGCCCTTGAGAGTCCAAGGTTTCGAACACGTGGAGGAAGATGTCCCACCACAGCAATTAGCTGAGCAAGGCCAAAGTCAAGGGAAAAGCAGGATTCCAGATCAAGTGAAGGATGGGTTTGGCAGAGAGAGAGAGGGCTCCGAAGACAGACACCGTGGGGCCTGGGGCTGGGCGACAGCGGTGCCTTGGCAGGACACGGAACGCAGGGCCGTAGTGGGGGGGGAGGGGGGAAGGGGGGGAGGGGAAGCAGTCCCTGAAGGCTTTGGGTGCAGAAGATGGGGCTCCTAGACCTGATCCGTGGAGCAACAGGCAGGGTTTTGACAATTTAAATCTTCCTTCATAAATGCCACTTAGGCAATTCATGTCCCGTGGTATAATGACAGCATTACAAGAAATAATTATGACCGTACAAGTATCATAAACATTATTATGCTGATAGACATTTCATTCTGCATCTCAAGAAGAAATTACTGAACTGAGAAATACTGGTGGTGTAATTATTGTAACACAGATTTTTTGAAAGGAGACATTTAGGACACACGTGTTACCCAAATCACGACACCACCACCACGTAATAACCAATAGCTTTAGCCTATGGAACTAAAGTGAAACCGTGGCAGTCTGAAAAATGCCCGAGAGTTCTTAGGGATGATTACATCACAACGGTCGCAGGCTGGAAGGGAAAAGGGGGTCGTGCGCAACAATGCCGGCCGTCCCCAGGTTCCCCACTCTGGCCGAGGGCTGGGACTGTCCAGCGGCCCACAGAACAGAGCGGAGGGACAGGGCTATTGCACGGGGCATTGTCTGAAATCCAAAGGCACAGCCCCTCCCCTGTGGCCGGCTTTATTTTCACACACTGACGTGTCAAACACATGACAAACTCAGTCATTCACGGCTGCCTTTTTTTGATCTGTCCTTCAGGGGGAAAAAGAGTTAACTGAACTGGATTGAATCAGCTTGGTGAAAAATAAAATGTCTCTATTTATCAAAGTGTGGCACCAATTTGTGTTATCTTTCTCTTTGGACTGCTGTCCTCCTGTCAGACAAGATACCGAATAATACAGTCTGACTGCTCAACTAAGCTGTTGACAGGTTAGGGAAAATGGTGTTTTTAACCAGGTATAGGATATACTTAGACATGCTCCTACTGACAAAGTCTATACGAATTTCAACTTACGATTAAAACAAACTTAATGTTAGAAATCAAAACGGAAGGAATTTGGGGGTGATAAATAAAAAACTTTAAAGCAAATTTTAAGCTGATGAAAACATTTTGAATTCCCGTTTTCAAAAAGATTTTAAGCCAAGGAAGTATTTTACCTTAACATTCTAGCGTTCTTACGTAAAAGCTTATTTTTCACCTCGTGATATTTCCCCCATTTTAAAGAATTGGCAAACTCTGACAATTTTGAAATTAGTAGTGCTCGAACAGATTTCAAGGAGCCATTAGTATCTCTTTCATAACATCACTTACTAATTTATTTTGAAGGTAAAATAAATACTGAGTAAGGAAATAAGTAAATTGGTGAGAACTTGAAACTGTCCTAAAATGTCTACTAGAGACTAGCCTGCCATAGACAGGCCAGAGAAGTCTACCAATCTTTACAAAGTGATCAAAACGATCACCACACAAATCACTAAGCATCTGGCAGTGATCATTTTCTTCTCTGTCCTTCATTTTCTCTACCAAATACCAACCTTGGGAGCAGGAGTATCTATGAAAGGGCAGACACCATCAAGAGCAAAAATGTATACAGGGCTTGTCAAGAAAAAGGAACGACAACAACAACAAAAACCCAGAGAAGAGCAAAGATCTATGAAAACTGATTAACTGTCTTGTTAGCATAAGACAATGCAAACTGTGTAAGTTCCTGGTTCTAGGATTTTAAATCTTTCAGTGAAAAGTCACGTAACAATGCTTGAAGCGCTTTTGAAGGCATTTAAAAACAGGTATTATTACGTCTTCCATAATATCGCTTTCCAACCCCCATTACTGCTGAAATTATAAAGCTAAATCCATTTTGGCCTACCACCTGACTCACTGTGTATTTAGTAAGTGAATTCAAGTCACCTGCAAAATCCAGGAGGTAGGTGACCCACCTGGCTGGGGGGGGGGGGGGGTGTCAAAGAAGGAAAGGAGGGGGGTAATAATGGAGTCACTTTTCTCAAACACCATTCAATTCCTTACTGAGGATGGGAAAGAAGAAGAACTTTAAACCATCACAGAAGAACTTCTGACAGCATTTCCAAAGGACACTATCCTGCCGATCTTCTTGATTAACTGTAAGAGTAGGGACTAGACCCCCAGGGCTCCTCCTTGGTGGCAAATGTAGTTGGGAGAGGAGTATATCCTAAGAACTACACGTGACGTGTAACACTTTTAATGAATTTGAAAAGAGGAAAAGAAAAAAATGCCCCATTTACAGTGAAGCAAGGGCAAAGGATAAGGTGAGCCTTACGACAACGGATACTTAAAAAAAATTTTTTTTTTAACGTTTATTTGTTTTGAGAGAGAGAGCAAGCACGCGTGGGGTAGGGGCAGAGAGAGAGGGAGAGAAGAGAGAATCCCAAGCAGGCTCCACGCTGTCAGCACCAAGTCTGACTCACAACCTGTGAGATCGTGACCTGAGCCGAAATCAAGAGTCGGACGCTTAACTGACTGAGCCCCCCAGGCGCCCCAACAACTGGTATTTTATCGACCTTAACTGTGGTACCGGGCAACTTTCAGAGCCCTTGACATGTTGACTCACTTAATCCTTGTGATGTGCTGTGTTGTTTCCATTTACAGAAGAGGAAAGCGGCACAGAGAAGCTAAGAAGTTGACTCAAGGGAACAGAGTTACTAAGTCGAAGAGTCAGGATTCAAAGAAAAGCAGCCAAGCTCCGCCGCCCGACCTCTGGGGCCATGAACCCCGCTTCTCCCGCACAGGTGTCCTGAACTGTGAGCTCACAGAGGGCTGGTTTCGGGGAGTCCAGGGCCACTTCCCGAGGTTTCTCCCAGTCAGAGATGACTACGAAAAGCCCAAGACTCAGATCGTCTTCAAGAGCCGGACAACAGGCTGAAAAGCAATAGGTTTTGGAATAACTGTGCCCACCGTTTTCAGCGTCCCCCTCCTGCTCCAGGCTGCCCCTCCCTACACCCCAGCAGGCCGACCTCTGCACAGTGCATCATCTGGGCCGCCCTGCCCAGCGGCTTCCTGTTCCTCTCTGGTCCTGGGAGGCACCTGCAAGAGACGGGGGACAGAAAGAAGGGGAGGCAGGGTTTTCACTCCCCGCCCCGCCGCCGCCTCAAGCCGTCCCTGCTGTGCTCCAGGTTGAAGCAGTAGGTTCTCTATCAACAACCACAGATGCAGCCACAGCTGTCCCTTCACACCTGAGCACGGCAGTCCCTTCAAGACACTGCTGGTTCCTGGTGCTATCCCCTCCCTCCTCGGTGTCCTTAACCCCAGGCACCCCCCGGTACCTGGTCTCTCACTAAACGTTCTTCAATGATCTGTTCTGACTGTGTCATCTGTTTCCTGCTGGGGCTCTATAGCGGACACAAGAACATACAATAAATGCCATAAACTCTTAACTTCGTAACTGAAAGTGGTTAAAGACAAAGGCTTGTCCTCTTAATCTACCAGGAAGAAAGAAAAAAGAGAGAACCAAAGAAAAACGATCTACCACAATTATTCATATGAATGATCTCCACTTCCCCTTTCCCTGTGATTTCTGGCTTTTGCTCTGTAACTACTTATTTTAACACTCTTTTCTTTCTTCCCAGAATATACACAGTCTCCCACTTTGTAAATGATAATTCACATTTACATGCCGGCCTCAGAAAAGTTCCGGGCCTTCATTTAACAACACTTTTCACACTCATGGAGCTAGAGTACATTCAAAATTATTTTCAACTTAGAATTACATTCTTAAAGACCGATTGCACTTGCAAGCTCTGAAATGGTGTCACTGCTCAAAGTGACTGGAAATTTGAATAATCCCGCCTCCTGTTTATATACTGCCTTACAATTTATAACACATTGTCACAAACCGAATTTCTTGAAATGAGCTTCCAGAGGAAGAGTCCTCAAGGTGAGATACGGCTACTCACGGCCAGATCCACTCAATCAAAATCCCGGCTGATCAGTTTCACCTTGTGCTTCCCCTACTCGCTCCGTCTGCCGGACCTGCTCTGCGCACTCACCACCACCCCAGTCCTTCCCTAATCCTTTGCGGTTCCTCACCTCTCCCACCAGAGCTTGCACACAGCCCTCTGACACTGCCCCGTTTTTATTTTGCCAAGTTCTAATCCCTCCCAAGTAACCCCCGCTGACTTTGCTACTCACCTCCTACCATCTGAACCTATCCCCCACCACCAACACTCGCTGCTGCTGCTTTTATAATCATCACCAACAAATTATTTTTATCAAAGGCAACCAACAGCCTCATTCGCTTTGGCCTCTCAGCACCATCTGACACCAAAAGACCGGTCTCTCTTTTTGGGACTCGCTTCTGTGATATCTGGCAGCCGAGATTTTCTCCTACGTTACCAATGACTCCTTTTCCCTGTCATCTTTGTCTTTTCACGCTGGGTATTTCTTAAGGTTCTGTTTTCAGACCTCTTTCTACCGTACCTTGGTGCTTTCATATTCTCCCACCACTCCACCTACCACCACGATAATGCCTGGTGACTGCTAAATCTTTTCTCCTCAACTACAACTGCATCACCCTCTGTAATACCACCTTTACAAGTGTCTCTTTAACATCTAGGATTGGATATCCTACCTGTACCTCAAAATTAACATGTCCCAAACCAATCATCATCTTGACTTCTTATCAGTTCTGTCTGATTTTCCAACTTCTGGTACAACCAAGTCTCCTGGTGCCCCAAGGTGAAGCTTCAGAGATACCCCTGACTCCAGCCTTCAGCTTGTATGCCTCATCAGTAAGCTGCCAGATTCTGGACATGGGTCTCTCGAGGTTTCCTTCCTACTCGTGGTCACTGCTACCTTTCTGATCCTAAGACCACATCACCCCCAGTCCAGACTAATCCAACAGCCTCTTCACAATCTCTGCCTTCACAATCTTCACAATCTTCTTTGTCCAATTCAGCCTAGGCAACACGGCTGGGTAGGACGCCCTAAAGCTCAAGTCTAACCTTGTCAGTCATCTGTCAAAAAACTTCCGGCCTCCAACTTCCTCACAAAAAAACAAATTTCTTATAGCCTGGTTTGCAAAGCCTATTGGATTTGGCTCAATTTATCTTTCCAAACTTATTGCCCATCCCCTAGTTCAACCTATTTGCTCTAAATTTCAGATTTTTAACGAAGAAATGCCACCGCCTATTTCAAAATATCAGGATTAAAAGAAAGTTAAAAGAAGTGAACATGAAATGTTTTTTATGACAAAGTGCTATTCAAATATAAGGTATGTCAACCTAGACACGGATCTTACAACTTTCATAAAAATTAACTCAACATTGATCACAGGCCTAAATGTAAAACACAAAGCTATAAAACTCCTAGAAGATAACGCAGGAGGAAATCTAGATGACCTTGGGTATGGTAATAACTTTTCAGATACAACACCGAAGGCATGATCCCTGAAAGAAAGAACAGATAAGCTGAACTTCATTAAAAATTTCTGCTCCATGAAAGGCATTAAAGAGGATGACAAGCCAAGCCACAGGCTGGGAGACAATGTTGGCAAAAGACATCTGATAAAGGACTGTTATCCAAAATATGCAAAGGACTCTTCAAACTCAACAATAACAAACAAACCCATCGGAAAATGGGCCCCACATCTCAACAGACAACTTCACCAAAGAAGGGATGCAGAGGACATTAACATATGAAACGATGCTCTACATCCTGTGTCATCAGGGAAATGCAAATTAGAACAATGAGACACCATCCCACACCTGTAAGAACGGCCAAAGTCTAGAATACTGACAACACCAAAGGCCCACGAAGATGGGGAGCACCAGGAACTCTCGTTTATTGCTGGCGGGAATGCCAAATGGTACAGCCGCTTTGGAAGATAGTTTGTGGTTTCTTACAACACTAAACATACTCTTACAATACGACCCAGCAAGAGCACTCCATGGCATTTACCCAAAGGTGTCAAAAATTATGTCCACACAAAAGCCTGCACACAGAAGCTTGATTCATAACTGCCAAAGCTTGGAAGCAAAACGTTCTTCGGTAGGTGAATGGATAAACTGGGGTACCACAGACAGTGGAATACTATCCAGTGCCAAAAAAGAAATGCCCTATCAAGCCATGAAAAAAAGACATGATGTGCATATTACTAAGTGAAAGAAGCCAATCTGAAAAGGCTAAACTATAAGACATTCTGGAAAAGGTGAAAAACTAGAGGCGGTAAAAAGATCAGTGGTTTTCAGGGTCTGGGGGGAGGAAGTGATCAACAGGCAGAGCCCAAGGACTTTCAGAGCTGTGAAAACACTCTGTATCATACTATAAAGGTGGACACGTGTCATCATATATTTGCCCAAACCCACAGAATGTACACCACCACAAGTGAACCCTAAACTATGGACTTTGTAGAGTTACGATGTGTCATTGTAAGCCCATCAATTTTAACAAATGTACCACCTCAGTGGGTGATGTTGATAATGGCAGAGGCTACACATGTGTGGGGGTAGGACACATATGGGAAATCTCTGTACCTTCTGCTCCATTTTGCTGTGACCTAAAACTGCTCTAAAAAAATAAACAATTTGTTTTTTAAGTTTGCCTTTTGGGAATCTATCTTAATTCCTGGATTCCCCGCCCCTTCTGCTATAACTTACTTGAAGAAAGAAATGATACTTCGTTAATCTTTTCAGTCCTGGCATCTGACCCAGTGCCTAGAGCATGGCAGATGCTTAACAAATAGATGTTGACAACAGCAGTGCTTAATAACAATGTCTAAGAACTGGGCTAATACTTGACCAAGGAAATCAATGGTAGGCCAATACAAATTTTAACAACAAGATTTCAAGTCCCCAAAGAGCAGAGGAAATCATTTGTCTGAGTAACAAAGATTAATTAATTATACCTAGACCTGACAGCATATTAATGGAATGTCTTTCAGTTCTTTTTAAGATAGGAAGAATTATTCTGAGGCTTATAAACTGCTAATATGAATTGACCTAAGTTTCAAATTGGTGACCTATAATAAAATCAGTTCAACTAGCGAATCTATCCAGTTTACCAATCAGGTCTACCAGTTTGAGTATTTGACCACAATACAGATTAATTTGAGATTTTTCTGGCAAATCCTGAAAACACTGATTCCGTAGAGGTTCAATGTTAAAGGAGTGTAAAGAAATGTTAATGATCCTCTTTATAAAAGTCCTAAAAAATAAAGTATCCAAAGAGAGATTTCACTAGTAAACACAACCTTTAGCATATTTCAAGAGGGCTTCAGAGGCAAGGTGGAACACAATATTTTTTTTTCCATCTTTTTAGGAAAAGAAAAAGTTAGCTCCAAATCAAATTAATGACATTTTAGATTAAAATACTACATTATCTCTCCTGGGACTGGGCACACACACTGAATACCTGAATGGCAAAACAAAACCTAATACATAAATGTCTATGGGGATTAACTGTAATTTACTTATTAATATTCTCACAGGATGTCTTTCATGAGATCTCACAGGCAAGACAATTAAAACCTGTGGTCAATGACACCAGAGATCATGGACAGCAAATTCAGAGCAAGCTGCTTCTCGATCATGAATAGTAATGAATATATTGTTGAAGATGTCCTAAAATTTGAGGACTTAAAGAGATCTATGAAATTAAGGTACATTTCATCAAGAATATCATATTCAATCCAATTTAACTTGCCATTTTCTCCTGATGAAGAAATGAAATAATTATTTTAAATACAGTAGGTCAAACCATTCACAAATTTCCAAACCTAAGCCCTATGGCTTGTATGATCAAGGCCAACCCAACACCCTTGATCAGCCTTTTCTTGTGAGAGGCTGAGGACCTGGGGAAAGGAAACTCCTCCCTGGAGGGAGGGGAAGGGGTGACAAGTTGGCCCTGGGTCCCTTTGGCCTAGGCAAAGAAGGCCAGAGAGCACACAATACTCTGGGCCAAGAGTACCAAGCTGGCTCTGTACCTGGGACAAAGTCAAGTTGTGGAGAGGAAGTCAATGGAGCCCTCTGGTCACCAGGGAGGCCTCAGAGGTTCAACAACACCCTGCAATTAGGCCCCTGGCCAGAAAGCAGCAGCTTCCCCAACCCCAGTCATCTTTGCTGAGCCTTCAAGGAGGGACGCCCAAGGTAGCCAGACTTACCAGGGCCCTTCCATTAGGTGATCTGCACCCCAGACTCCTGTGCATACTCCCTGGAAGCAGAGCTGCTGGGGCAACTGGGAGATTTCTGGCCACTCTACACCCTCAGCTGAGAAGGCCAGCCCTGAAACTTTCCGGGTGATCAAGAACTGATTTCACAGGGCTACAAAATTATAAAATTTTGCTGGAAAATATATTGTCTTGTGTAAAAATATACTCCCTAGACACTCCAAAAGTCGGTAAATATAATTATTTTTATTGGAAATTATACATTATACTGTATCCCTCAGCCAGCTTTTTCTGAATGGTTCTTCATTATTAAAATGGTTCTTTATTATTAATAGTAAAAAAAACTGAGAACATTTTATTATTTTTTTTGAGAGAGAGAGAATGTGGGCACATAATCGGGGGAGAGGGGCAGAGAGGGGGAGAGGGAAAGGGAAAGAGGGGAGGGGGTGAGAGACTGAGAGAGAGAGAGAGAGAGAGGAGAGGGAGAGAATCCCAAGCAGTCTCCGTGCTCACTGAGGAGCCCAAAGCGGGCTGGGTCTCACGACTGGGATCATGACCTGAGCCGAAATTAAGAGTAGGACACTAAACCAACTGAGCCACCTCAGCACCCCACTAAGAACATTTTAAACACAGGAATCCACTGATTTAAAGAGTGTACCTTGTCCCATTTGCAAGTTTCTGATGCCACAGTAACTTCCTCATATTCTTGCTCCTACAAGCGATATAAATAAAATTACTTTTCACTGCCAACGGTTTCTATTCGAATTTAAAAATTGAACTTAGAAATGTGGTTTCACTGGCATCATTCTCTGATTTCATGAGTGTCTCTTCCTGTTCCGGCCCATATCATACATGCAGTAGCCATGTCGCTGTTCTCTGGTCGTCCCCACAATTGTTTTCCTTTCACATCGCTCATATGCCAAAAAAATCTTTACACTTATTATAGCATTAGGTGCAAATTCTTCATTCTGATATTCTACATTCCCATTAACAAGGTCCCATCTCCACGGCTACCTCCAACCTTAATAGTTTCAGGTAGGCTAGGTCCCTGATAGCCACTTAAAACACTAACTTTTAACTCATTTACTGGTCTCATTCTAATCTCCATTCAAAACAGCACTTTCCTCTCTCTTCAGAGATCCATCCTTTGAGGCTCTGACAATTCTACCTTTTCCATGCTGCCTAGACTGCCTGAGCTCACCCATTTAATCTCCTGTCATTTTTAGCTCTCTGAGCATTTACTAACTGTACCACCAATTAGCACAATTAATTGCGTATCTTGTATCTACCTGCCAATGATCCTAAAGACAGAGACACTGCCTTATGCATCCTTGTTTCACAGTATTGATAGAATTGTCATAGGGGCGCCTGGGTGGCTCAGTAGGTGAAGCGTCCGGTTAGTTCTAAAACTAACATCTTTTTTTAGGATATCACCCTAATACATACTGTCTTGTAGTCTAAAGATAAAAGGCACAAAAAGATGGCATTATAAGACCCTACCCATCCCTATTATTGCATAAAATAAACTGATGACAATAGAAAAATACCTTAAATTTTGGTTATATGTATTTCTTCTCTTATGTGAGGAATATTTTTTAAACCCAGAATGATAGAACATTAAAAACATCAACTAATATTACTTCAGGCATATTAAAGAACCTTGAGTGGCGAAACCACTCAAGCACAATCTTATCTTCTTGGTGAAAAATAGAATACAGGACGCTTTCCCCAACAAAGAATGAAAGAGCCCACCTCCAAACCTGGTTAGAAGGGATACACTAGTGCCTGTGTGAATTTCCTAAGGCAGCGACCCTTTTCCCAAAGGGCACTCTGGAATGTTCTGAGGAGTTTTCTGTAGGCAGCATTTATCTTTCTTTTTAAAAAAAATTTTTTTTAATGTTTATTTATTTTTGAAGGAGAGAGAGAGAGAGAGAGAGAGACGGAGTGTGAGTGGGGGAGGGGCAAAGAGGGAGACACAGAATTCGAAGCAGGCTCCAGGCTCCAAGCTGTCAGCACTGAGCCTGACACGAGGCTCGAACTCACAAACCGCGAGATCATGACCTGAGCCCAAGAAGTCGGACGCCCAACCGTCTGAGCCACCTAGGCGCCCCAGCATTTATCCTTCTTATTTTGATAGTCTGAACTGCCTTCTTTAACAGTTGAATCTAAGCTCAGCCACATGAGTTTAGAAAATATTCACCATGATTTAAGGTAAAGCCAAAGCTTAGACATTTACCCTATCCTTATTAGAGCTATGCAAGAATTTCTGAACGCAAGGTTTCATAGCAATATTGATTATAATACTTTTGCCTTGCAAAGTAATACATTTTCTACTCAATACGGAGAATATTTTACTTAATGTGATTTAGTTTATCAAAGATTATTATGGAACATACATCTTGAAAGAAACTAGAAAAACTATCAAGTTTATTGTTTTCTGCCAAAAGTATATCCTCCATCAATGAGAAACATGAGCCCCTAAATTCGACTTTAAGATTTAAGTTGAGAATACATTATTACTTGGAAATAATGTAACTTATTTAAAGCGATTATTACATATTCTGTAGATGCCGTGGAAGATGCCCCCACTTTCCGGGTCACCCTGTGGCAAACAACCCTAAGCACTTCATGTGCACCTACATTATTCAATCTCTTTTACGACTCCAAGGTTACCAAGCCGGTTATTCCATTTTACAGCTGAAAAACATGAGGCTTAGAAAGGCTTTAAATAAGACCATACAGGTCTCAATCCAGACCTGAGGCCTAAATTTGAACTCTTAGTACCTCTCCTAAATTCTCTTCAGAATATTCTACTATTACCGCATTTATATTTTCATGTTACCCGGCAAAATCTTTGAGTGGAAGAAGGTAATCACATAATACGTTCTGAAACAAATATTAAATTATGTGCAGTATGATTTCCATTTTTCATTAATGCGAGGCACTTAATTTCTTTGAAAATGGAAAAAAAATCTATATGAAACAAATATACTGTTTACCTCTAGGCATCAAACACGTGATGAACCTGAACCCCACCCCCCCTTTCCCCCTCCAGGATCCACAACAAAGAGGTCCTTATATTTAACGCAGGGCTGCTGCAGGGCCCTGGCTAATTGGCTCCTTGGTCCCCTGAAGTAGCAAACGTACTTCCTCAGGAACCTACCGGGCAGGGAATGACAGACATAGAGTATAGCTCCAAGACTCCAACTAAAAAAAGAAATGGCAGAATTACCAAGTAGTTAGTAAAGAGCTAATGAAGTTAACAGTGTACAGTCACTATTTATCAAATATCCTTTCAAAATGCGTCTCGCATTTTTTTTTCAATGAGTTTTCTTGCTAGCTACTAAAATAACTGTCTCTCCACTCATTCCCCAACTTACAAAATCATCTTTGATGGCCGAGGTTAAGCTCAAAGGCCTCTTCCTTGAGGAAGCATTTCCCAATTTCTAGCCAAGTGTTCGTCTACCTTTTGTCTATAGTGAACTCCGTGTGCAACAACACACAGTTCATTCTGCCTGGATTATGGGTCACTGCTTACATATCCCTCTCCCTAGTTTGCGTGGCTACTAGGACTTTAGTCCACTATGAATTCTATCTTCAAGCCACCCACCCTTAGCCCTAGTAGAGCTACATATGCATGTCTGTTACAACAATTTTTAAAAACTGGTGAATTACGTTTTACTCCAGGCCAAGTTGACTCATGTAATTGCTATTTAAGTGGTATTAGCACTTTTGTCAGAAAGGTTTCTAAGATTAAAATAAATACATAAAATACACACATTTTTATCTGATGTATGACATATTATATTTAACATGCAACATTTATATATCACTTGTTAATGTTTGTATTATGCTATATAGTAGTATTGTATTGTATTTAACACATCAAATCAAAGAACAATAATTTGTTCTTAAAATATAAGTTCAGGGGCACCTGGGTGGCTCAGTCGGTTAAGCGTCCGACTTCAGCTCAGGTCACGACCTCACGGTCCATGAGTTCGAGCCCCGCGTGGGACTCTGGGCTGATGGCTCAGAGCCTGGAGCCTGCTTCCAATTCTGTGTCTCCCTCTCTCTCTGCCCCTCCCCCGTTCATGCTCTGTCTCTCTCTGTCTCAAAAATAAATAAACATTAAAAAATTAAAAAAAAAAATATATAAGTTCAAGGAGACAAATGTCAAATATCTGGATCCTAATATTCTTAGAAACTAGTTAAACGTATAAAAAGGAAATTGTTTCATAATCAGATTAGTTGCTTTATTTTCTATCATCGGCAGCTATTTAAAACAACCTGGCCACAGGTTAACACTCCTACCATATATTAAAATATAAAAACAGTACCTGTATTTCAAAAGTCAAAGCTTTACTGTTATGGCAAGTAGTAGCCACAGGTGAGGTCATTAGTCATAGTGGTGCAAAAGAAAATGTTCTAAACATAGAAGCAGGGGCCTGGACAAGTAGTGTATGCAGAAGTAAGGGCTAAGTATGAAAGAAACAGAAGTTATTCTCTTGAAAGAAACAAACAAAAGGGTTCCAACAAGGACACGATTTGGTAAACTCAAAACCGCTGGAGAGAAGTACATGTAGTCATTACAATGCTAAGGTGAACACGCTTTAAATGCATTAAATCCATAAGCAATTACAGAAATCTGCATTGTTGTGTTCAAAGAAGCCAAGTGTGTTTCAGTATTCACAAAATCTCAAGAACTATTATTACTGTGTTGATACTAATTTCCTTGTCTTCAATAACTCAGAACACGTGATTTCAATTTCTAAAATAAAGTTCTAAAATAAACAAAATAAAGGGGCGCCTGGGTGGCGCAGTCGGTTAAGCGGCCGACTTCAGCCAGGTCACGATCTCGCGGTCCGTGAGTTCGAGCCCCGCGTCAGGCTCTGGGCCGATGGCTCAGAGCCTGGAGCCTGTTTCCGATTCTGTGTCTCCCTCTCTCTCTGCCCCTCCCCCGTTCATGCTCTGTCTCTCTCTGTCCCAAAAATAAATAAATAAACGTTGAAAAAAAAAAAAAAAGTAAAATAAACAAAATAGCAACTCATTAAAAAAAAAACCCAAAACTTGAACCTCTCCATTAAGACTAAAATGCCAACTTTGATTCAAAAATAGGTCTGACATTGTTGTAATATAGATCTTCCTTGACTTACAATGGTGTCATGGCCCAATAAACTCATCATAAATTGAAAATACCATAAGTTGAAAACGCGTTTAATAATCCAAACCTACCAAACATCATTGCTTAGCCTAGCCTATCTTAAATGGGCTCAGAACACTTACATGAGCCTACAGTTGGGCAGAATCATCTAACATGAAGCCTATTTTATCATAAAGTGGTGAATATCTCATGTAACTTATTGACTACTATACTGAGAATGAAAACCAGGATGGCTGTAGGGTACAGAGTGGTTGTTAAGTTGTCTGACCTCATAATCGAGTGGCTGACCACAAGCTGTGGTGGCTGCCGCTGTCCAGCCTCATGAGGGAGGATCCTACAGCATTTCATAGGCCCAGGAAAAGAGCAAATCTCAAAATTCCGAAGTATGGTTTCTACTGAATGTGTTATCACTTTACCACCATCACAAACTTGAAAATTCGTAAGGTGAGCCATTGTAACTTGTGTTTCATCAAATTTAAGACACTGATGAAAGACATACCATTGGAATGATCCTTGTTTCTTCTGCTTTACCAACCCCCCACCATCCAGACCTCTGCGTACAAAAGTAACATCTCCAAGACGTTCCTTTCTTTTCCAACCTCACTGCCAAGTAATCTCCACCAACTCTCGCCCCCACAATCGTTCTAACTTTCTAACTAGCTTTTCTCCCCCTTCCCATTCATGTCCCCACCAGAGTCCCCCAAGCTCCAGGGCTAGCTAAGATAATTACTCTGATCCTATCACGACCTAAGTTAAATATCTTTCACGGTTCCCCAGTGCCTATACAATGTCCAGTCCTTAGCATGGAATTGAGACCTAATACGTACATGCCTGCTTCTATGAACTCTAAGAGCAGGATTTATACCTTGATAACCTGAGTTTCTTGTATATAGTAAGTATCCAGAAGTAATGCAAATGAAAATACCATTTGATTCTCAGATCTGAAATTTAGAGTAAATCATCTGGAAGGCCTGGATTAGTCACCCTGAGGAGGCAATGGAATGAATCAGGAGACCTGCAAGGGCTTTCTTTTTATTCTTAATCTTCAGAGTATAACATGTTTATAATAAAGGTCTACTGATTGCGGGAGTCTTCTGAACCAAAAATCGATTCATATCCCAACGATTTCAAATTTATGCAGGAAAAAAACCGCACCAAATGTCTGAAACTGGGAATCTCTAGAAAGTACCATAAGAGCATGACTGGAGGGACCTGTGCATATTATATAAAAGCTACACTGGTGAAAACCAGTTGCCTTTCTGGCCTTGATCCTGAGAGCTTTAAAGGGAATGAGGAAAGCAAGGTCAATTTGGAATAGACAATTTTAGCTGACAGGACACAGGTAAAGACTAAACAGAACAGCAAATGTCTAAAACAATTAGAATCATATCATTTGTGTCTTTCCAATGTATTGTTGTCATAATGCACAGGTTCATTAATGGCGATTAACAAAGATTATTAATCTATATGTAGCAAGCTCCCCTGCTTGTTGGTCTTACAAAGAAATAATCCTCTCAAATTCTATCTTAAAAATTAAAATCTACATATTGATTTACAAAATTTGGTGCACTGGGGTCACTAGAATATAATCTTAATACTTTCCTATCAGAAATCTCAAGGGGACTTATATACTATATCTTGTATTTGATCATATCATAACAACTTGTTCTCTTTAACTATTGGACTCGCTGTGTTATCCTGTGTCCAGTGCCTAAGAGCTCGTTAATTACCTAAACTATATCTCCATAGGTCTTGTTAATTACCCGTCTCCTGTCTCAGAGGACCTTGTTAATAACTTGTACAGTCTCTCTAAAGAGGTCCTAACAACACATTAAAATTAAAGATGCTTTTCTTTTAGCACCTGTCAAGTGCTGTAAATTGAGAAATTTTCACATCAGTTTATTAGCCTACAGTAGTTTTTGTGGATTTTTTTGGCTGGTTTGCTTCTCTCACAAAATCTCTCTGTATCTTAATCTCTCAGCTCAAAATAACAACAACAACAACAACAACTTAACAAAGTTTCGTCTTTTTTTGTTATGGAGCTTTTTTTGTTTTCAATTTTGAAGTCTATAAATATCAATTTGCATTAGTGAGTTAGCAAGAGGATGGCATGGTCGGTATCTGCAAATTAACCCATCGGGAAATGTACCAATTAATGAGAGCTATTATAATGAGTATTAGGATGACAAAGGGTAAAAAAGTTTCAAGTGGCATCTGGGGAGTTCGGCAGGAAAGTTCTAGTTAGTGTTAAGGGAACTCATCATATTGCATATTCTGTGTTCCCAGTCACTGTTTCATTGGATACATTCTGCAAATCCCGGGACACTAATGGATTAATGGCTCTAAAAATCACCTCAAAAGTTTTTGTTTTCTGTCTCATAAATGAGGCTACAAGTTTTCAGCTATGTAAAAGGTGTATAGCCTGTCATGAATAATAGGCAAAATTATCTTTAATATTAGACAAACAAAAAGTAAATACTGCTATTAAAATAAACCTCATGCACTTTAAGGTTTACCACGCCAAAGACTAGGTTGTAAATTCACACGGGAGGGGGACAAAAGGTCCATAAGGAGTGTTATAAAAATGAAGATTTTAAAACCATGAATGGGATTATTTCTTTAGGAGCATTTGTTCGCTATAACTTTTTAAAATCAAAATGTAGGGGCGCCTGGGTGGCGCAGTCGGTTAAGCCTCCGACTTCAGCCAGGTCACGATCTCGCGGTCCGTGAGTTCGAGCCCCGCGTCGGGCTCTGGGCTGATGGCTCAGAGCCTGGAGCCTGTTTCAGATTCTGTGTCTCCCTCTCTCTCTGCCCCTCCCCCGTTCATGCTCTGTCTCTCTCTGTCCCAAAAATAAATAAACGTTGAAAAAAAAAAATTTTTTTAAAAAATAAAAAAATAAATAAATAAATAAAATCAAAATGTAGGCCTATAGTAAACAGTCTTTTTTTCATGAACATGTTCTGCAACTCCATAATAATGATTACACGCTTATAAGCCTATGGTGATTGGTGATTTGTGAAAATAAGAAACACATTTAAATATACATTCTAGGTAACAATTTTTTATACCTTCTAAGAAAGGTATGATACAACCATACACAGGAATTGACTAGTTAAGGAAAGAAAGAAGGGAGAAAGGGAAGTAGGTCAATGTGATCCCAAAAGTAAAAGGCATTCTGTCATGCAAAATTATAAAATACTAGTGATAGATAGGAGTTCTTGATCTCAGACACTATGTCTGCACTGTCCTAAAAAACAGCTAAGGGGCACACAGGGTTTTCCACAGCAAATACTGTCAATGGAAATCCATGCATATATGCTCCAATAAAATCAGTAACACCCGGAATGATATTATAAAACATACCATTAAGTGAACATAGAGCAACTGAGACTTTTTGCCACATGGTATTCACAACTACAGTAAGGCGGAAAAATAATGAAGGGAAAGCGTGTTCTTTGTGTGAGTCACAAACGGAAGGATATTCCCAAAACGAAATTCTCCAGTAAAAATACCTCCCGTAAGTTCTTGCTCTCCGACGAGCTTCCTCTCTTAACATCAAACATCAGCTCTCCATACAGGGTACGCTTATATTATCGACTGTGTATTTTTTTTTTTTAATTTCAGAATAAGACATACCCAACGAACTTTCTCCTTAACGAATTCCCTTGACTGGGTAGAGTTCTTCAATCCTACACTTTTTCACGGAGGCTCAGAAGAACACCCATCTCAGAGTTTCTCTTCAAGTTATTATAGATAGCATATAAACACACGCATGTTTTGTAAGTGTTGCTCATCACTACTGATGCCTAGGTTTTACCTGAACCCTGAGAAACAAATCATGCACAGAGGCCATAAATATTAAGCCGTCAGACATTTCAATGCCTACCATGATTTAGATGTGTCTTAGCTATTCGGCCAAATCTCACAGTCCTCTCCACATCCCTGTTACAGTCAAGCTGATCTCCTTACTTTGGCCTCCGCATCAGCGAAGGCCCTGTCAGCAAAACTAACATGACGATGTCACCTATTCAACTATGAGTTCACCAACAGGACTCCTAATTCCTATTCATCAATGAGTACTTACTGAGCTCTTAGGAAATACATGATATAATTTAGACTAGTGATTGTTAAACCTGACTGAGAATCAGTGGTTAAGTCTCAAAAATGTTGATTTTTATTTCAGGGCCCATTCCACTAAAGATTCTAACTCAGTTTGAGATAGGACCCAACAAACTGTAAGTTGAAAAGAAGTCCCTAGGAGCCCCTGATGATCAGCACTAAGGATGTGCACCGATGTAGGTGCTATGGGGCACCCACAAAAGAAGAATTCAGCATAGCTGTTACGAAGCTTAGGTAGCTTAGGAAGTCTGCGTCTGGTGTTACAAATCAGTGGTTCTTACAACTTTTTTCAACTAGGCTTTTTGAGCACACCTAAGTTACCATGGCCCCTGTGCCCTAACGATTAATAATAGTGCTAAGGGTTGTGAGAAGTAAATGCAAAAACTGCAGTTCACTTAATATTCTGAGGATGTATCATTCAGACAAGGTTTAACTAGCTATGCTTCGTTAGGTGGCCTTCCACACGCGTTCAGGGACACAGGCTGCCCCTCTCTTATGGCTCTGCCCTTCTCAAAGATCTCCACTCAGTTAGCCTGGGGCTCCGCCAACTAGTTCAGTAAACTGCCAAATAATAAATACCTTCGGCTTTGGCCTTCCTGGCCATACAGCCTCTGTTACAACTACTTGACTCTACCACTGTAGCACAAAAGTACCCATAAACCAACGGGTAGGCTGTGCTCCACTGAAACATTCCTTACAAAAATAGGCAGCGAGCCAGACTTGGCCCCCGAGCCTTGTTTGCCAACGCCCAGGTCTAAGGTAGTGAGGAAGAGAGGCAACAGTGATGACCATCCAGTACGTTTTCACGAACAGACCTGAAGATGGTCGACATCTCTTCGGCTAACTCTTCATTAAGCCAGAACTTCGTCACATGTCCCCACCTAACTAAGGGTCTGTGTCCGTCTGAAAAGAAAGGGCATCATGTGTGCTGAACACACCCACCGCTTCCACGTTCCACTGGAAGACCGGCCCAGCGTTATAGAAGAAATGGCTGTGAACAGATTATTTAAAAATGGTGCAACGAACACGCAGGGGTTTTTTGTTTTCGGAAAATTATATACTGCTGATGCAAACAGGCACGACTTTACGAATTGTGGAGTTAACCACACAACACATTAGTTGATGCTGATGATGCCAAAGCACCTGTGATTTATAATTAAAAAAAGCAAGCGTAGCAGTTTTAAATCACAGATAACTCGATACCCATCATAAAGGGATGAAACATCTTCCTGAAAATGACAAGAATTCCAACTACACCTTCCAGTCCACGTGCAGTAGGCGCTTTGCAGCATGCCAAGCGTTCAACGGCATCCAGACTTTTCAGAAGTGGCACAGACCACAAAGTCAATGCGGTGTACTCACCGCACCCCATTCAGCTTCTTCCGGGTCCATCGCTGAGCCCGATTTCTTCACTGGCTGCACTGAGGCTGGGACGTGACTGCGCTCTGGCCAAGGGGACATCTGCAGAAGTGACGTACAGCACGGCCAGGCCCGGCACATGAAAGCGTGCTGCGTGGGGGCCTCCGCTCGCTTTGCCTGCCGCCTGACCTTGGAGACAAGGTGGTAAATGGTGGCACAAGAAAGGAGGAGCCTGGTTCCAGAATACTAGGATGGCGCTGAATGGCTGCAGGGAGCAAAACACTGGCTTCCCTCGTCCCTGGCATCGTGAGTCAGGAGGCAACGACACGGAGCTGTATGCTTGTACCGTGATAGGTGATAAGCCACTGAAATCTGGGGTTATTACATTACAGCTGGTAACTTGCCTAACACTGGTTTCTTAAGAAACTCCAGAAAATGTGCTATTCAGGGTATGAATATTACATTTCAGGAGTCCTTTAAACACACTCAGATTCTGAATAATGCTTAGTTGTACACAAAAAATGCACGTATCTGCCTTTGTGGCTCTGTCTTCCACGTCCCAGAAGATCTCGATCTCTGCAGCCCACCCTGGGCTGGAAGAGGAGACTGAAGGAATAAAAGCACATTTTAGGAAACTGGTCTGCCAAGCTTTGTATTCATTCATTCAAAAATGTTTTTTTCTAACACCTGCTACCTGCCAAGCATCAGGCTGGAGACTCGGGGCAGAAACACGAATGCCATGTGGGCACTGCCCTCAAGTTGTCCACGGCGGCGGGAGGGAAAACAGTGAGCAGCCTGTATCAGTGAACGATGGGAGGCCCGTAGAAAGGAAGACTTACGTAAGAAAACGCTGCAGCACACGGATCAATTACCCTCTCCACCTCCCTAGAAAGAGCAGGCCGGGCTTCCGAGAAGAGGGGCAGGGAGATGAAAGAGACTGCAAGTTAGTGACTGCGAGGACAAGCGTAGAACCCCCGTTCTCTGTTGGAGTAATCCCACAAAAAGCCTGATTCATTTCTCCTATCAGTTTGATGCAAGACTGTAGGACCTATTCCAAGAACAGAAGCAAAATACCATATTTGTGGTTTACAAGGTGCTTTCTTCAGGTGGATTTCACTTTTTACTAAGAAAAACTGATGTCTAAGAAAGTGTTCCTTGGTCCTTTCCAGTTTTAATCTACGCTATGCACACGCAGGGCAATACCACGGCCTCCCTGCACCTGCCATCACAGGTGAGCCAGAGACACCACAAAGAACACGATCCAGTTCCACAGCTACCCAGTTTACCCTCAACTTTGCTCAGCATTCTCGCAGACACTAGTCCCAAGAGTCCAGGAGACTCTACACACATCGATTTAGCACAACTGGAAAAAAATAACCTGCAGCACACGTCCTAGTGATAGGAGTCCATAGCTTCAAAAGGGCCTTCGGTGGAGATATTAATGTGAACAATCTAAAATGTCTCCTATCACTGACGGCTGATGTCGGGACGAGAAACAGGAACATACTGTTACGTAACGACATAACTACCTTGACCGTATTCTCCAAATTCCACTCAAGATAAAGCTGCTTTCTGGAAGTTTGAACTGCTTTCTTTTCCAAGATCTATTTATAGTCGATCCTCCTTCTTTACACTATAAATTAGAGCAACCCGCAACCCTTTTATTCCAAATGTGTTACATTTACCACAAACATGGTTTGTACACAGATGAAAGGTTAACTTCCCAGGAACCTGGATGGTTGTTATCCTCATACCTGACATCCCAAAGAATAGGGAGAAGAGAAATAAAATTTTTAAATCTTGTTTTTTTGTTTTTTTTTTAAATGCTTGCGAGCGTTTTATGCATATATCAAGAAACAACTCTAATTCTGATAGAAATAGCACTCGTACTGAAATCGCCCAAACAAAGCCTGAATCGGGCAAAATGCCACACTCACTTTTCAAATCTGTGGCAGTCCATGTGAACAGCCCAAGTAAAGGGCAATTAAAGAGCTGAGGACACTTATTTTTCCATACGCTGCCATAATTTAAAAACCTTATTTTCCTATCATTTCCCATTTTTCTTGCTTTTTTTGACTCTAAAATTATATAAATTATCCAATCTCTAAGTTATCTCAGACAGTTGTTTTTAATTATCTTCTTCATAAAAAGAAGTTCAGTGAAAGTGGGGAGAAGCAAATATATTCCTATTTACCCCTGTAATTTAGGACTTAATATATGTAATATACTATGTAAAATCCCAAAATGAAATATTTGAGAGCGGCATAACAAAACTACGGACTCAATAAAACATTAATACCACATGATAAAAATGTATTTCTTTGGAGTGTAGTTTATAAAGAAAACCGAACAATACTTTTTAAATCCATGGCAAATATTTATTGCTAAAAGAAAACGAAAGAAACACGTTTCCCGTGAAAATGTTAAATGCCTGCTTTAACGTGTCATTAGGAGATCGGAAGACAGGTGGGAGAGCATGGTCTAAACGGGTGCTTGTTAGCACTGTATTTTTCGCTTCTAGTGGGACAAAACAAAGCACTGCTTTTGAATAAAGTATGATATGACAGTATATAAAACGTAATAACAGCTACCGTTCACGGGTTCCCTATCTGGGCCCTGGCTTTATACCATGTACTTGATTTGTAACTTATCATCACCCAGTCCTACCAGGTAGGTATTCTTTTCCTTGTTTCAAAGATGGAGATGATGAGGTTTATAGAGGTCACAGAGGTAGCGAGCCAGGGTTCCCGCTCCGGTCTGCATTCTAGACATTACTGCCTTGAGGAAAAACTTCTATTTCCCATGGCAGACACTCTACGATACTATTCTATAATTGCTTAGGATTCCAATACATTCATCTTAGTCTTTGCTTAAGGTTTCTTTAATCAGCTGTTCCACGGTGTACTTCTGCAAAATCCATAATCTCATTTAAAGGTATATTCGCAGTTCCAACTTGTACTAAGGAATAAGAAAAGTACCGTTATATGCATAACTGAGAACTCAGATTTTGAAAACCTAATCTTTATCATTACCATGAGAGTGAGCATTCCCATGCCTACAAATCATCATATAGATGCACTTTGATATATTTACAGTACCCACAAGGGTCACAAAATTCCAGTAAACAGTCACAAAGCAAAGCTACTTCTAAAGAGCCACTTGTTAAAGGCAGGTGACACCTACTATGAAAACCAGTAAGACCTAACATGAGCCAGCTACTCTTAGAGAATAGCCCACGGGTTGCTATGGTCCACTAATCCTCTCCAGAGAGCCCAGGAACTAATCCCTGGAAAATAATATCTAGAAACACAACATATCACCTAAATTTCTGGCTTAAATGAACACCCACTGGTGATTCACTCTCACCATGTCTCATCAAAAGCTATGCTGCTCTCTTCACAAGTTTCAGTTGAGTTTCTGGCTCACATAAGTAGAAAATAGACTAGGGTAGGGATTAAGAATCTTTTATCCTTCTAAGATAAAAAGTTCAATTCCAAAGATGTATGCAATGATTCCTGGCTCCATAATTAATTATAAAAATAAGATAAGAATTTTGTTCAAGTCAAATAAAACATTCAAGTATTTTTAAAGGGATAGTTGATACTTTAAGGACGCTATTTTTCAAAATAGCCCAACTTCCCCCATGTTAGGCTTACCTTGAAGATGGCATTATATTTGAAGCCCTGAATTTTGCTGTAAACGGATTAGTTGACTCATAATCGAAATAGTCCTGACGATTTTCACTAAATGCATTGGGTGATTTCAAGTCACAAGGGCTATCAGATCCCCCATTGTTAAGTTTATCAGATCTTCTGCTATCTTTTTTTCCAGTCACTCTTTCAAACAGGCTAACTTTCTCCCTTTTCTCCCTTTTATTTTCTTTCCTTACTTCAACTGGTTTTGAAAATAAATTCATGCTGCTGTCCCAGGATTCACTGCTTTCTTCAAATGGATTTTTCTTCCTTGGCAGTGTTGCAAATTTTTGGGGTAATGAAGCAGTCACATTTGTAAATGGGTCATTTTGTCTTCCGAAAGACGAGTCACCTTCATCCACACTGCTGTCAGGTTGGTTCATTTTAGAAGTATCAAAGCTTAATGTTCTTCTGTGTGGAGATTTGAGACTTCCTGCAAACAATTTTGTAGTTAGTACATAATCAGTGACACATTGCATCATGCTACTTGACAGATTCTGTGTGCACACTGCTGCTTTTAGAATGAGAGCAATTAGCTATTTAAAGATATTAACCTTTAAAATAATCAAGGAAAACAATCTTAAAATGCTAAAGTATAGCGGTCTGAAGTAGGCAGGCTATTAATAATTAGCATATTGCTAGACAATCAGTAATTTACTCAGCTCAGAAAGAAACAATCATATAAACACACTAGAATGTCAAAACCAGAGGTTCTGGTGGGCATGATGGTGCTATAAATTCTCAAAGACGTTTTTCATCATTAGTATTAAATATACTTTCCTACTCCTGCACACGCAAGGTTTTTCTTCTAGGAACTTTCTGATTAAATGGAATATCCATTTATGTCTCAGGCTTCCGAGACTGAAGAAACAGCAATTAAGAAAAAAAAAAAGAGAGAGAGAAAGAGAATCCAGGCTTTGAAAAGCAACTGGGACTTATTTTTGTTATCACTTAATATAACCACAATGCTGAATGCAGACAAGTTCTGCCTTTAATAAACATCAATTTTGAGGATAGTCAGCACTCAACAAAGATTTGATAACTAAACTTGAAAACTATCAAGAAGTTTCAATTTTTAATTTTCTAATTTTCTAAGTGAAACTCTGAAAATTAAAAGGGTAGTTCAGATCACTGAGGCTACGATTAGAAAGTGTCACTTACCACTTTCCGGAACCGCTCCGAAGGAATCTATCTGGCGTCCAAGAAGATGTGTCTGACCAGCGGTGCCAGACTTCAGCTTCTCAGAAGATATGTGGGTCCCAGTCAGATCAGACATCGAATGTGCCGAAGAGAGTCGCTGAGGACCCAAAAGGAAAGGCTTTTTTGGTTTGGATTTCATCTGCATTTCACCACTTGAAAATTCAGTACTGGCATCGGGCATGTGAGAACTTGGAATGATGGCAGAAGACGTATCAGAAAATGTCCCATCGTTTTTTCTACCTTTCATCTTATCTTTTAATTTTGCAAAAGGAGACCTTGTTTTGTCCTTCATTGATAAGTCAAACATACTTGCTGTCATATTGTTCCTCATGAATTGAATATTGACCTTTATCTCACCCCTGTTTTTGGCTCTTTTTCCTTGTTTGGATTCTAATCTAAACCACCTTAAAGAGAAGGAAAAAAAAAAAACTGGGTTGTAACATGTAACAAAGAGAGGATATGTGCTTGTTATGTACAAATAGCTTTTCAGGCTAAGCTATTATTACAAATCAAGGCACTCTAAGCATGACAGTGATTATGTGTCCATCTGAAGTAAATGTTGCTAGTGGCCCAAGAACACTGTTGAAGGTTAAAAGACACTGAGGTAAAGACTACTGAAAGAATTCATCAATACAAACTACTTTTGAGCACTATAAAATGATAAAGGATCACATTTTTTTAACAAATACATATTTAGCCCCAACCCCCAAATATTTCTTCTCTAAAAACTACTAAAAGAATGTTGTTGATATTGGAGACCACTGCACTGGAGTTTGCTAATCATGAAAATTACATGTGATGTGAATTTAGATCCATGTGAAGTGGGTCAAAGCCTTCTCCTGAATAAAATCTGAAAAATGTGCAAAACGTAGGAAGCGACAATTAGTAATAACTCTTGTAAGGGTTTTGAAGAAAAGAGAAAGCCTAAATGCTTCCTGTTAGAATGGACTTGCTTCATTTGCTATTGCCACTGTAACAATACCAAATAAAAATTCCCTTAATTGGGGCCAAATCTTCTGCTTTTAGTCAGTTCGCCGAATTGCACTGCCTGTTCTCAAATGACGTTACAGGAGTCGCCCTTATCCGCGGTTTCACTTTCCACGGCTTGTTACCAGTGGTCAACCGGCTTCTGGAAGAAGATGATCCTTCTGGTACTTCCTCAGAAGGTCGGCGGTAGCCTCATGCTAGGTCACAAAGCCTACATCACTCACCCCACTTCGTCTCAATCCGGAGGCATTTTATCATCTCACATGATCACAAGAAGGATGATTACAGGACAGTAAGAGATGTGAAGAGAGAGACCCCATTCGCGTTACTCTTATTATAGCATATGTTACAACTGTTCTGTTGTATTATGAATTTCTTACTGTGCCTAATTTATAAGTTAAACTTTATGACAGGCACACATATATAGGGAAAAACATAGTGTATCTAGGGTGGGGTACCAGCCACACTTTTAGGCAACCACTGGGGTCTTGGAACGGATGCCTCGTGGATAAGAGGGGCTACTGGATAAGAGGCAAAGTTTATTTTGGTTTTGTTCACAGTACTTTTATCCATGAGAAAGTCTTCAGTTGTCAGTGTTACAAGTGGTCATTCTATAGGGAAAACAGCCAAAAGAAAAAGAAAAAGAAAAAAATTTGCAAAATCGAGCCTAGAAGAAAGTTTCTACAGTGTTTTCCCATTACTTAACAATGAAGCATAAACTGCACACAGGTTAGTACTTAAATACAGCTCTAATAAAGTGTAACACATTTTCTTAGCTACAAAGGAACTCTGATCTAAGTTTACATTAGTACTTTCTCTCCTTGTTACTAAGAAGATACCCAAGAAGAAGCTTATGTTTACCATACACCAAGTGAAGACTGGTTCACGGGTCTTTCCAGGCAGGAGAGGAAATTAGCACATAGCGTATATACCAGCCACATCTTAGCAAGCAGCGCACAAGAGAAATATTTTCTTCGTTAATTTGAGGCATTTCAATCAATTAAGATTTAGTTGCATCAAAGCAAGCAATTTATTAAAATAAAATATTTTATAACAGAAAGCCTTAATCAGAGACCCTAAACTGAGAAAAGCCCTTGAGGCCAATGGTGAAATCTGAAGACACAGGGACTAGAAATAAGAAATGACAGCAATAAACTCTGTGGAATAGAAAACCTTGAACAATACAGAACTTAGCACTTGAAAAGCTTGGTAATAAAACAAGGTTATATACCCAGTTATTAATTCCCAGTTTGGGATCATAAAGCCATTTTAAATAGGGGAGAAATGCTTCTGACGGAGGGTACATGGGAAATATTCTGTACCATTTTAGGCTTTACACAAAATAAGTGAAATACACTTTGCAAGAAACATACCAAAAACAAAACAAAAAACCTACGCATGTAGGACTTTCATGTATATAACAAATCAAAGCAAATCTGGGAAAAAAAAAAAACAAAAAACCAATAAACCAATAACCCAATAAATGGAAGAGGGTAGAAGTAATCGAAACTCACTGAATTTCAGAGATAAGGCCAAACCAATCATCTAATTTAACATCTGCTTTTCACAGATGAGGAAATTGAGGCACAAACGGTAAGTAACTTCCCAATGTCAGATTAAAGTTCAATAAGGAAAATATCCAAGTGGATGAACAACATGTGCATGAAAACAGTTGCTCTTTCCTATGTGATGAACCACATATGTTAGTAACATTAAAGGCAGGGCTGGTCACATGTTATAGAACACTCTATTTAATCAAGAGACAGTGACAGCCAAAGAGGAAGGCAGCACAGGTTTTCTACTGCTAAAGGGTAAGCTACTTGAAGAGTCTGCCTTGCACTCAATAAATGTTTACTGAATACTTTTTCTAAAACTCTATTTTTAACACAACCGAGCTATAATTCCGTGCGTGTGTTGCATTGTTTTATTTTATGGTAGGGAACACTAAAGACTTAGGTAAGCTTTGAAGGATCAAGCAAGTCGGTATTTGAATACAAACTGTAAATACAGTATATTTTCCATCCTCCCCCCACCCCACCCCAAGGAGAAAACTGCAAAGCACTTTCAACGAATACGTAAACTTAAAATTTAGGCATGACAAATAACTTCAGCTGCTTTGTTTTGAAAGTGATATAATGGGGAAGAAGTCTTAATGAGACCTTCAAGAATCATTCCAGAGATAGTACTTATTTTCCCAGGCTTCAGAAAGATAAAATGAAGACACATCATTTGGGGCTTAGTGGATTAATGCTGATTTTTTTCACCTCTGGAGTACCGGGTTTCAACTGCGTCTGGCCTCTGTTCAATTTTTAGCGGGCACAGGCCCATGTTCAAAAGCCACCACACATGTGGGAACTATTCCCAAGCAATCGGTGCTGTGTGGTCAGAAACGGGACAAGATTGGCAGGAAGGGTGCCAGAGGCCAGGACACAGGTGCACTGCAGACTCACACAAAAGTCCTAAAATCTGCATGTGTTTGAGTCATACCTAACTCGAGGGACTCTGATTGTTATTACTTTTCATGAGCATTAAAAAAAAAAAAAAAAAAAAAAATCAACATCACCCAGTTCTGCTGTAAAAAAAAAAAAAAAAAATCAATAGATATTACATAACAGCATGAACGATTTTACCATTCTATTATTAAACATTGTATTATTTCCTTAAATCTTGTGCCAGAACCAACCCAGACACTCATAAAAGTGGGAGATACAGAAGTTCTCTTTCCGTGCCCCACTCAAAGTGTTCTGGCTCAGGCCCTTTCCCTCTCCGGACAGGAGAAGAGAAGAGAAGAAAAGAAAAAAGAAAAAAAAAAAAAAAGGGGGGGGGGCATTTAATTTCAAATCATAAAAATAAGCAAAATAAGAGTTTTAGCCTTCATGCTTCTCTCCCTATCATGACACAATTGGAAGACAAGCTGTAAATACTTGTCTTCAGCGTCGAGAGTAAAAAGTGTCACACCCAGCAGCTTCGTGGGACTTCTAAATCAGCTGGTGGCCTTCATCACTCATACCGGTTTTCTAAAAAGCACTTGGGGATAGGCCGACAAGGCTCAGCACTGTGCAGAATATTAAATATCTTTCTTGCAATACACCGGTGGCTCAAGTTCATTGCTCACTGTGCCACGTGCACAGCTGTGCTGCAAAAGGAAGCTATTAAATATATTAAAAACCCAGAAATATTACCAATAAAGATATCTCATCAAATATGTGGTCCTCATTTATCCACAAAGAAAATGGGATTTAATAACATATGAAAATCGCTTCACATGCAATAAACATCACAAGCCCTGTTGATAACATTTAAAAGCGTTTTCCCCCTAAAAGTTCTTATCAGTTTTATGTAGTGGCCAATAGAGAATTCCCGTAGGGAGACTACGATAAGAGAGTGTTGCTTATGACCAAATTTATTGTCATTCGGATGCTGACAAAGATAAAGAGTCCAACAAGAAGGAACTTTAAAAGCTTAGTTCATCCTCTGAGTTTCCGAATTCACAGCTGGGCCTACTTTCACTCAGAAAACTTCTATTGGAGAGAAGGCCTGAAATACATCATTCGATAACCTAAAAAGTGCCCAAAGTGCAGCATAATATTTCAAGTTATAATATGCTTAAAAGTTTACATTCAAAGCACTTTAAATATTATAGAGTGAGTGTCATCCAAAGTTGGTGATTTGAAACAAATTATTTGCTAATTATCCACTTTTTTTTTCCAGTTTAAATTTGATGAAGAACTCCTCAGGGGAAACTGAATACCACTTTGTAGGAATGAAACAGTGACCAACATCACTGATATATATTCAACTTTACATTTTTTAAGCCCTTTCTTTTTCTTAAAATACTGTTATCTCTTGGTGAGCTTAAACGTTTACCATTTTCCCTCATGCATTCCCAGTACTTATCCCTCTACCCTTTTACCCTGCGTATATTAAATCTTACATACAGTTCCGATTTAAAAGACGTTTTTTAATAAAAATAAAAACTGCAACCAGGAGAAGGCTGCAGGAAGATATGTACAGAAAATAATAAGACACGGTTGTTCTAAAAATGTAAGAAATTAACACGAACCTCAAGAAAGTTACACTTATAAAAAGTTTTTAAAAGGGCAAATAAATTACAGTTATGACTGAAAGAAACACCAAAGCTGCTTCGGAAACTTGAAGTCCTGTTATAAATTCAACCTGTATTTTTCTCTCATTAATTCCATTAATCTTAAGGGTCTCTCAGACCAGAATAATTAATTATAGGCTTAAGAAAGGGTGAGTACACCTATCTCTGGAAATTTACTATTTTTCGACTTGAGACATAACATCCAATGTTAAATTATATTATCCTTTTTTTTAAATGAGAACATATCTACTCTAAGCTTGAAAGTCACAGGTAAGAGGTCATGTTTGTATTGAAAAGGTCATCAAATCACTTCATCAGAACTGAACCCTTGTCTCCAATCTGAGAACATTCCACATAGTCTAAACATGCCGACTTTACAGAACTAATTCTGAAGTAATACACTCCCTCCAATACGTTGTAAATTCAAAGAAAAATGTTAGTGTCTATTGAAGGTTGAGAATATTTGTACATAGTTTTCATTTTTTTTTTCTTGTAACGGCTTTAGACTCCATCAAGCTGTCCTGACCCTGAAAGATGGTTGAGCTAAAATAAAGGCCAAGTTTATAAAGCTGCAATGAAATACTGAGCTCTAAATGTGGTCATTTATCTTCTGACAGAGTTCAATATGTGACCTGATATTGAAGACTTAATTTTCTGATGTTCCAATTCCTGGAAAATTGTAATGTTTAATGATTAGAACAATTTACACATACATGAAGTTTTAGTTGGTCAACACTGGGATCCAGTCCTCCGAGGAGTAGTGAAACAATGTCAATTTACTTACAATTCAATGCAAAATATTCAATTATTTAAGATGTTTCCCTTAAACGCAAAATGAGAGTAACGGATCCTTAACGACTCCATTTAAAAAATATTTCTTCACAAGGGCTACTTCGACTTCAGATGTGTGCAAATGTGGTGCCCAAAACTAGGTCATGTTTCAGTCCGAACACCAACGCCCCAGTTACACAAATAATTTCCAAGAACAGAAAATCCATAAATAAGATACCATCTCCCCCCAAATTCAAAATAAATTATATAACTTACTCTGTTTTCCTTCTTTGTTTGTCCTCAAAGATGTCATTGAGATTGATTGCCACCTGCCCTAAAAATTTATCCAGACCCACCAGGGACCTGTGCATAACTATGAGGAAAAGAATGTATTTCTCCGGATTCCCCTGCATTAGCAACCCAGGTAGCTCAAAAGAGGCCTCTTCCTTCCAGACTGGCTCAAGGGTTTTCTCGGCTACAGAGGTGGAGTACTTTTCCCTGCCCAGCTGAATTATAGTGTATGTGTCATTGGTGCCACTTTTGCCTTTGGGCTTCAGATCTTTGGCTTGGAGCACTGTGACCTGCACGTGGGTAGGAAACCACTTTTGGGCTTGCTCGGACAGCATCGTTCTGTCCTTTTTCTCTGCACCGGGTTCTCAAGCGCAGGCAGTGCCCCTCCCGGAGGGAGAGCCTAATTCCTTAATCGCTGCATCCTAAGGGCACTTGACGGCGACGGGCAGACTCACAGCTGCCCAACTTCGCCAGGGCTCACTGTCAAGCGCCCTGCTGGGGCAGCCCCGGGGCACGGCTGCTCTGGGGGTGCCCTCGCCGCGGCAGAAGCGCAGGGGCCCACCATCCCCAGGCCGCGCCGCCCAGGCCTCCGCGAGGACCCCGCACCTTCACGCGCCGCCGGCCGCGGGGACGGGCCCTGGGCGGCGGCGGCGGCGGGGGCGGGCGGCTCCCGGGCCTGCGGGCAGGTGAGGCCTGGCCGCCGGGGCCCCGCGGAGGGCTGCGGGGGTGGGAGGGCGCCCCCGGCCCGGCCGACTAGGGCTCGCCCCCCCCCCCAACTCGCAGCCCCCGGCCCCCCCCCCCCGCCTGCCTCCTCGCGGCCGGGCCGCCCCCGCCTCCTCCGCACCTCCCGCCCGCCCGCGCAGGCCGGCGGGCCCGGCCCGGCTCCTCCTTCCGACCCCGGTAATACGAACCGCCGGCGGCTCGCGCGGCCTGGCTCCCTCTCGCAAACCTCTCCCTCTCCCTCTCCCTCCTCCTCCTCCTCCTCCCTCCTCCTCCCCCTCGCCTCGGCTCCTCCTCTAGGGCGGGGGCGGGGGCGGGTCGCCTGGCTGTGGAGCGGGACGGGGGACGGGGCACGCGGCCGCCCCGGCGCCGGCGGGCCGAGGGCTGCAGGGCGGCGGGCACGGGGCTCGGCCTCGCCGGGCCGGCTGCTGCTAACACCCGGCGGGCGGCGGCGGCGGCGGCGGCACTTCCGGGTTGGCCTTCTCCATGTTGATCTCGGGAACGCGACGGGGCGGGGCCGGGCGGGGCCGTGGGGTCAAGGGTCAGCGCCTCCCTGGTTGCCGTGGCGACCGGGGGCGCGCGGCGCGAGCTCCTCTCCCAGTGCTGAGTGCTCCTCCTGGGTTTCGCTCTGGCTGCTGCGGCCTGGCACGGCGCTGGGCTCTGGGGACGCGGGCACCTGCACGGGGCGGCTGGGGAAGCCAGGGAACGTTCCTGAAAGGTGGCAACCAAGGCCCGGGCAAGCCCGATCTAGGAAGAGACCCAGTTTTAATCTTTGGGAACCATCTTGGGGGTACCCTGATGCCTGGCGCTCGGCACCGAGCGGACCTTAGATAAATGGTGGTGGGATGCATGGGCCCTCTTCCTTGACCGAAAACACACTTTTCCCCAATCGCTTATCCACTCTTCTCAAATTCACTGGAAACACATCCCCCACCCTCCACCTCAGTGGAAGAAGAGAGGGCAGCGGATAAAAGTTTCCAAAACCGGCACAGGAATTTAATAAAGATCGCGAGAGACACTGGGCTGCAGTCAAAAGGCCTGGTTTTACACCCATGTCTGCTATTATCAGCCTGTGTGACCTTGGACAAGTCATTTCCCCGCCCTGAGCCCCAGTTTCTTCAAGGGTGAGAAGACCGTGTCTAAGACCGCTGGCCACTGTATGGGTTCAACGTCAAAAGGACACCTCGTGGGCACAGTCTGGTAGACTATCCTACTTTGGAAGCCAAACCCAGAGAGGATTCTCCTTCACCATGGGCTACAGACTATGGCCTTACCTGCGCCTTAGGGCAAAACCGAATGGACACCAGTGCTGCTGGAATGGAAGGGGTTTTTTTTTTTAAGAGAAGAAAATGGGGATCTGTTCATGCTGAGCTTTTTCTGGACTAGCCTGATCTGGTGGGGAAAGTATGGATAATGGCTGACGAGCCGGGAGCCTTCCTTGACGCTCTACCTCTGCCAGAAATTCAGTATAGTGCTTGTGAGGCACTTAGCCTCCTGAGGCAAGGAACTGAGATTCTGGGAGCCTCCGACTCGTCCGTAACTTGTAGATAAAGTGGCTGTTGGATTGTAGATAGGTTTTGATTTGATTTGATTGTGAATAAAATAGTGTGGAGGAGTATTCTGAGATAATGTACGTTTCCTAGCATAGTGTGGCACCGAGTCTCCTTTGCCCCTCTATTTCTCAACGACAAGAGACCTGCATATACTACCTTTATTGTATTTCTTTCTGTTCATGTTTTCCCTTCCCAAGGAAATTCTAAATTCTTTGAACTGCCTGTGTATCATGGATCATCCCTCCACAGTGGCTGACATTCAGTATGTACTTGACCTGTTGAATGACTTACTGCCTTTTCTCCCTTTATAGGACTAATTGTGAGACCCAAACAATATGATAGACGTGCATATACTTTTCCGACTTAAAATGGCTGTAAAACGGGGCGCCTGGTTGGCTCAGTCGGTTAGCTTCTGACTCTTGATTTTGGCTCAGGTCATGATCTCGTGGTTTGTGAGATCAAGCCCCCGGCACTGACAGTAAGGAGGCTGCGTGTGATTCTCTCTCCCCCTCTCTCTGCCCCTCCCCTGCTCACTCACACATGCTGGCTCTCTCTCTCAAAGTGAATACACATAAAAATAAAATAAAATGGCTGTAAAAGTAAGGTATTGTGTTTATTATTTTTAGGCAAGGTTTACAACTTTTCCATTTGAGGACATTATGTTGTCCATATTCCTCAGTGCCCCATATTTACGGGATACTAGCTGCAGCACTTAAAACTAACAAACAAGGTCTTTTCATTAAACGTTTTTTGAATGGAGGCGTGTGAAGGCCTAATATATTTGCATCACCAGAGCAGCCAATGAAAAACTTTAGTTAGGGAGGGGATGACCTTATACATTATCTTAATCTTGAAGAAAGAAGATTTTGTCCTAATTCTAAAGGACGACACCACAAACCTCAGAGACTACCCAGGTTCTAGCACATTCTTTCAGGGACCCACTGGCACTTGCTAGTGTCTATAGATTTCCTCTCATCTATTAGAAACTCCCCGTTTTTTAGTTCTGCTTACACACAGTGACTGGTGTGAGTTCTGCATGAAGTAGGCACTCCAAAAAGAGACACTGGATGGATTTGCCACCAAAATCTTCAGGGGAATAAACTATAGATGAATCTTGAATAATCCTGAGCTAGACACTGTCTAGAAAGAAAGACCTGGTTTTAGGTCATTCTAAAGAAAGCATGCTATAAAAGTGGGGTTTCTTTTTCTTTTCTTTTTTTTAAAGAGAATTTTCCATCTCTGAGACACAGTGTATGAAAAGGCCATGTGTGGAAAATAAAACAAAATCACCATCGTACTGTGAATATAGCAGCTGGATCCCAGAGTGGGCCATTGTCAACGTTAAAGAAAAATATTCTTAATGATTTTTAAAGAGGGCACTGAATAGTCAATGGTGGAATTTCAACCAGGATCTCCAGGGAGAAATCATTTGACACCTGAAACTCATGGAAACAAAATAAACATCGTGAAAACAAATGTAAGTTCAGATTTTGTATAAGTTGCATTTTTAGAAGCCTTCATGCCTCTATTAAAGGTTGTAATTAAATAAACAATAGGCAATTAATTATAATAGTGGATGTGTGTTTCTAAAGAGCTTAAATTGTTTGGTAAGCTTTATTAACGATTATCAACTTGTTTACAAGTATCAATTCACTCATCTCTGAAATACAGCCATCTCCAGGGTAGGAGTTAGCAGCAATAGTTCACAACACAACCACACACTCCAACACAATTCAAGGAATACTCTAAAGGCAAGAGCGAAACAACTGGAATTACCAACATCTCTTCCTGTGGCACCGAAATTTCTTTTGAGTTTTCCCCAAACCTAGCTAGGGCCAAAATTGTTTAGATTTACTATCTGGCAAGATCAGAAGTTACGACCTAATGATCGTAAGCCAGAATAAGAAAATAGCATATTTTTGCCCCAGGGAAGCAAATAAACAACAGCAACAAAAATGAGCTAAAAAGAAGCCAGAATTACATTGTAAAAGTGAAGTGATTGCCTGTAAGAAATTTCTCAATTGTTTACTAAGAGAGTAAAAACTTGTCCGTCGGATCGAATATGTGGTTGGCTCACAGTGAAAAATAACGGCAATTATATAAGATCCGGGATCAAAGTGGTTCTGCAAAACGTTTATTGTCTTACAGTTTTAAAAATCTCTTACTAATTTTAAGATATACATGCAAGGTAATTTAAGAAGGGAAGAAGGAGCGGTGCCTAGGTGGCTCAGTCGTTGAGCATCGGACTTTTGCTCAGGTCAGGATCGCATGGTTCATGGGTTAGAGCCCTGCATCAGGCTCTGTGCTGACAGCTCAGAGCCTGGAGCCTGCTTCAGATTCTGTGTCTCCCCCTCTCTCTCTGCCCCTCCCCCACTTGTGCTCGCTCTCTCGCTCTCTCTCGCTCTCTCTCAAAAATAAATAAAAATATTAATTTTTTTTTAAAAAAGGAAGAAGGATTACATACATAAAGACAACATACCAGAGTTGAACAGAGTCACTTGTTTTTATTATCCTATGACTAATGATATGCGCAGAAATATTTAGTATTGGGAAACCAAACACCAGGGCTTGGGAAAATAACACAGCTTAAAGGAGTAAAATGCTGAAATTTCTCATCTGAAACTGTTACAAAGCCAGTTGCAATGATTAGGAAAAATTTGACCAGAAAATAAAGTCAATATTTATTCTCCAATAGTGGAAGATTCCAGTTTAAAATATTTACTAAGTGCTGCACCTTTAAGTAACGCCCCATAGGGAGACTTATTCCAAGCACTGTGAAAGACTCTTCCCTTTGGGCAGCAGCATCTCTAAACTTGCAACTTGCAAATCTATTGTAGGACAATTACAATGCTCTTAGTGTTTAAATAACCCACTAGGTCATTCCCATATACATAATGTAACAGATGTTAATTATTTTTCAGTTGGAGGTTCAGAGACATAAGGGCAGCAAGAAGCTTTTCCAAAGTATCATTACAATCTTCAGACTTCGGATGCACACACACACACACACACACACACACACACACACACGCACACTTCAAATATATAGATAACTTGTACATATATACATATGGCAAAATTCCAGAATCACGTTGAAGATATATGCATAGATTAATTTTCACATAATCAGTGAAAAAATAAAAGAGTATTTGGCAAGTTGATTTACAATTATAATCACAATAAACTATTATTGGGAGGTGTTGATGATTGTTTTCATCGCTGGATTGGTGGATTTGTCTTCTGGGATTGGGCAGTATATGGATTCAGCATATAGTGTATGAGAAGCAGTGGGGTGTATAACATAAAGAGCTCTAGTCAGGAACTTGGGTCTTAATCCCCAGTCTGCCTATTGCTAGCTACATATCTTTAGGGAAGTAATTTTCCTTCCTTGGACCTCTGTTTCTTCATCTGTAAAATAAGAGTCTATAATAGGAATCACTAAAGCATTCTATAATATTTAATAATTCTAAGTAGTACATCCACAACACAAAGAAGCAAATTGCATTTTAATTTTCTAATTGAATTCAGTCAACACACTAAAGCAGATTCCCTTTCTATGTAACTTATTCATAAAGGATCCTCTAATTCAAGAGAAAAAAAAAATCTTCAAAATGTCTGGAGAGTCTCTCTCCCAAATGAAAATGATCATCACAGAAAGGAAGTAAATACAACTTTTATTAACAGACTCTACATGAGGAAATTGACACTAACAGCCCAGGATTTGGAAGAAATTACATATAAGTGGTTTTGGAAAGACTTAAACTTTTCACTTGTAGTAATAAACATAAGTTCTATCGATATTCTTTGCAACTTTTTCAAGCTACAAAGACATGCAGACTGAGGAGGACAAGAATTTATGGACCAGAATAGATATTTACACACCAGAAAGTTTTGTGTGGATGTCTTTTAATTTCCTCCTCATGCTATCATACTATTAATGTGTGATTTTTGTTCCCTCAACAAAATTTACCCATGTTGGGGCACCTGGGTGGCTCAGTCAGTTGGGCGTCCGACTTCAGCTCAGGTCATGCTCTCACACTCCGTGAGTTCGAGCCCCGCTTCGGGCTCTGTGCTGACAGCTCAGAGCCTGGAGCCTGCTTTGGATTCTGTGTCTCCCTCTCTCACTCTCTCTTCCTCTGCTCATGCTCTCTCTCTGTCTCAAAAATAAATAAACATTAAAAAATTTTTTAAAAATTTACCCATGTTAATGCACAGAATGTGAATTCATGTACTTTAACTGTTATATGGTGTTGAGCAAGATGAATAAGTCTCATTTGCTCTTTTCTTTCTGAACAATGTTTCAATTGTTTCCAATTTTTTACTATCATAAACAATGCTGCAGAGATATCCGTGTAGGTCTCCTGTATACATGTGCAGGGAACTTTTTTTCATAATTGTGCCTCTTTCTGACAGCTGACATTGAAATTATTACGAGTTTGTGAATAGTAGTGTGGAAAATCTAGGGGTCTGAGCATCAGATCTGTGTTCTAATCCTGGATCTACAACTAAGGAGTTGTAATCCTGACAAGTCATAATCTTTCTGTGCCACTGAGTTTCTTTCCATCTTCAGAGTTCTCAAAGCCCTTTATAAGTATATTACTATATATATATATATAAAAAACACATATGTTATATATATTTTATATTATGTATAATATATGTTATATATATTTATATTATATGTTATGTATTATAACTGTTATATACATTTATATTATATAATGTATATTATTGTATATATAAATATATACTATATATAATATTATGTATTACATATTATATATTACATAATAAATTTAACATATAATATATATTATGAATGATACATATATATCATGTGTGCTATGCTATATAATATCTATTAACTCATTAATTTATATATACTATTTACTTTCTCATTATACTATATATACTATTAATATATATATAATACATACTATGTGCAATTTATAACATATTCTTTTAAGTTATATCATGTAGCATATATATATATAGCATACTAATTTGTATATGATTTATTTCTCTGTATATATTTACATACAAAATAAAATAAATTTACATATATATAAAATTACTGAAGAGCAAAGATTACGGTTCTGGGAAGAAGTTTTGTGAAACTTAGATATTTATCTTCAAGTTTCAATTGTGTCATCATGAGCCTTTCTGAAATCTCCTAGAACATTGCAACTTATATGGATTTATGTAGATGTTAACACACACTGGATGATTCTGAATATTATTGGAAGTAAGATTTATCATAGTTGCGTAAACTTAGTATCTTTGTACTTTGTCAACATGTTAACATTTTTTCATGTTCAGTTAAAATCCAAGATGGAGAATTTCTTAACAAATAATAAGGAATTAGAATTATAATATTTCTGGAACTGATACATATGTTCATTTGGAGGACATTAAACTGGTGGGCAGCTGGCAAAAACATTTAGTGGTTGTGTTTTTTTCCCATACGAAAGATCTAGTAGTCTCTCCCTGTATACATATTTAATGTATGCTAACCAAAGCAAAGGGCTTTAAAAGTATTTGATGTGCGTGTGCGTGTGCATGTGCGTGTGCGTGTGTGTGTGTGTGTGTGTGTGTGTGTGTAACAGAAAGGCTGACTAGGTGGAACAATTTGAGGGATGAATCCAACTCTCTTGTTCCAGGGTCAGATTTTATACCGTTTCTGCTAAGCAGTTTTCCACCATCCAGAACAATGTTTTAGTCCATCTGAATATCTCATAGGTTTGACTTGGAACTGGGTGCTTATCTTTTATCCAGTCTGGATTAGGTCACCTTCAGAACATTTATAGGTTATAACATAGAGCAGGACTGTTACTGAGACTGTATCATAATCATTTTGTAGCTATTGGAATCATCACTGATGATGCAGAATTAAGCGTAGGACTTAGCTTGAAATGTAGACCGAGAAGAAATACCTGCTTCCAGGAAGTTAAGTGTTATAACGAAAGGAACATCGAACTGAAGAAGTCATCTCGTTCAAACCACTAATGGCTTGTACGACCTTGAGCAACTTAAATTCTTCCTCAGTAAAATAGCAACTTGTAAATTTCTTCTACCTCCAAACTTGGATCTCAGATTAGCTAGAATGTCTTCCCAGTAGACTCACCCCAATGAGCCATTTTGTTTTACTGTAGTTGTTTATCAGGCTTGCGCAGGAGGATAAGGTGTTTACACTGTGTAATCTGTATCTATAACCGTGCTCTTGTAAACCGAGGTCTTAAAAAAAATGATGACGTTTAAAAAAAAAATTACTCCCATCCAAGTATGAAGTGCATCATATGAAGGTGCAAACTGGCTTTATACAAGTGAAGTCTGGTGCATTAGACACATCAGGAGTCAAGGGCCGGCAATGTTTTCAAAGACAAGATTTTCTCCAAAGTTCCCAGGATACAGACACTCCCTCAGCTTCCCTTGAGTGGCTGTCCCGGGATAGGTTTTGTCCCTTGACTACTCACGACCAGTGTGACTTTGGGCAAATCGTGTAAACTCTCTAAATTTAGGTTTCCTTGTCTGCAACCCTAAATTGGCTGTTGGGAGGGTTAAATGAAGGGTTGGACACAGCTCGGGGAGGGCCTGGTGCGTAGGAAGTACTCACAAGATGTTTGCTGCTGGGAGGTTGGTGATCAACCCCACTTCTCTTTGCAACTGCTTTCCTCATTCTGAAGGTAAGACTGGATGGCACACGTGTCCTGGGCTGCTCTTCACCAAGTAACTAAGGATATGGGGCTGTGGCACGTGCCCTTCTAGCCCAGCAGGCAGGAGCCAGTGAATGGAGACCCTGAGTTACTCTTGTCTTAAGCCAAACCCAACATTATCAGACACTGTTCCCAAACAAAAATAGAAATGAAAGTTTCTATTCTCCCAGTAATGTTTCAAACCTTCATTTGGAATTTAAGGATGACGTTTTAAACAATCATTTTAACATCTTCCTAAGAATCTGATTTCTGAGTCGCAGAAAAATAGGGACTTGCTGAATAATATAAGCTTCCATCGCTATAAGTGGATGAATTAGAAACTTGAGTGACAGATCAGATACCAGATAATATTTTAATACACTAGATTTTCACATCGAAATGTTACGAATTTACAAACACCAGTGTGACATCCTTTGGTACACCTAGCTACAAACATTGCACGACTAATCGGTGTTTTCTGACTCCCATGGACTGCTCTAATTTTAAGCATGTTATCTCTTTTGATAAAAACAATGGCTAACATATGCTGACTGCTAACCTTATGCCAAAGCTGCTAACATCACAATCTCATTCGATTTCAAAGAGGTAGCACTATAGTCAACGCAAATACAACGATTGTTGTTTCCTATCCCATCGTAAAGAATGAAGGGCGTCGGTGTGGTGGTTTCTCGTCTTCAGGCATTGCTCACAGGGGGATGAGGCAGGAAACTTGGAAACCAGATCCTTCATACCCTTTGGCCAATGCTTGTTCTTCAGTTGGCTTTAAGCATTATCAAAATATCCTTGACAGATCCCAGAGCCTGGCGCTGCTTTAGTGAAAAGCACAAGGCAATTGATCGATTTTGCAACTCATAGCATCTTCTGTGAAGCAGCAGGCCTGGGCTGTGGTGTTCAGCATCCATAAACTGCAGAGGGATTGAAATGTATTACTGAACACATTGAGAAAAAAAATCACTTTTTACATCACCCCATTCTTCCACTTTCGTAATCAGAAGACAAAATGCCAATACGTAGTCTCTTGTGGAAAAATCCTGGGTACGTAGGGCGCCTGGCTGGCTCAGTCGGTTAAGCGTCTGACTCTTGATTTTGGCTCAGGTCATGATCTCACGGTTTGTGGGATTGAGGCCCATGGGAGCACGGAGCCTGCTTGGGATTCGCTCTCTCTGCTTCGCTCTCTCTCTCTCTCTAAAAATAAACATCAAAAAAAAAAAAAGGAAAAGAAAAGAAAGGAATAGAAAAGAAAAGAGAAGATAAGAAAAGAAAAGAAAAGAAAAGAAAAGAAAAGAAAAGAAAAGAAAAGAAAAGAAAAACACTGGATTTTCATTCATTCAGGAGAACAAAACTCACACACCATCTCAACCTACCCATTATGTTTTATTGGACATTTGCTGGAGAACAAAACACAACAATGTATGGAAAAGCAGTTTGTTGAACTGTGAAAAATTTTACAAATGTAAGATTTTATCATAATTTTTAGGCACGTATCTATTAAACATACACCTCGTAGCATCCCCACAATCTTCTGGCATCCACAGTTGCTTAAAATGATTGAGAGTTGAACAGATTTAAAAGCAAGAGAATTCTGTGTTGAATACAATCAACTTTGTAAGGGCAACGGATAAAGAACTTGATAGCTAAGTGGATAAATATATGCGATGGACCAAACCTGGTTGACCATTGTGGGACAGATAGATTACGTTGTATTGACAGATTGAATTTGAACTTTACTGTGGAATGAAAAGCCCAGTGCCTTCTCGGAAAAACACACTCTCACAAGCTCATGTGGCTGTAAGGTTGATAATATGTTGATAATAACTGGTGTGTTTTTCATTCCCAATAGTACCCAGTCCCCCTTGCGACCTTTCTCCCAGTTTCAGGCAGCATTAGGCAGAACCAGACTTTACTATTGCTCCAGCGACCATTTTCACTTTTCCCATTTCATAGTAGCCAGTAGAGGAAGAGGTATAAAAAGCAAAGCTTACGCAGTAAATGAAGAATTTTGGAGGAATCCAGTTGAAGAAAGAGCCTGAACTGACAAAGATGTCACTGGTCAGGGGCGAGGCAAAAAAGACTGGGGGAGAAGATCAAGTTTGCTGCACATTTTTAAATGTCTCCAAGACCTTTTCCTTTCCCCCTTGTTGGTAATGGGGACTGGGCAAATTGTTGATGGAGCCTCCAGCCCAATTTGAGCACCAAAGGCAGTCATCAGTTGAATCTTGGTTCCTAGGAGGGTCCTTGAAAGTGAGGAAGGTCCGAGAGCCACCCCCCCCCCCGCCAGCCCCAGTGCCTTGCACCATGCTGACTTGAAGGAACATCAGTGGCAGCAGATTAGCAGGGCAGAGACGCCCTGGACAGAGAAGCTTGGAGGAAAGCTTTCCATGAGCTCCCTGTCATCAGAAGCACCAGATAAACTCTGAGAGTTTTATCTTCTCGACAAAGGTGTGAAAATGACTAAGAAAACACCGGTAGACCTAAATGATTGCCCAACTCAAGAGATCTGGAAGATATGGAGTACAGGGATCAAGGACAAGGGCCCCACCATGATGGGGGACACATGACAGGCCAGTGGGAATAGACACGACAGCCATGGGCTCATCCTGGCTTCTCCCCTGGGGCCTCCACTTCAGTTTAGCCCTTAGAATTTCAGATCTGTCCCGGGGAGAAGGATAGAGAGACAGAAATTCTCATCTTACTGAGTGTAAAACCTGAAATGACTGAATATATCCAGTTAGGATGTTTTCTGGATGAATTTTGACAGGAGCGGAAATGGGAGAACCCAAATAGAGATGAAGTTGAAGGACAGGGAAATGGAGTTACACATCTTACATATCACCTGAGTACGTGGCCTGAAATGCTACATTCGCTAGAAGGGATAATACATTGCAAGAAAAGTGGGGGAACTGCCAGAACCCATGGATTTGAGAGGCCCCTCCATGAGGTTATAAGATAGCGTCGGATCTCCTTTTCTATCAGCTTCTGGTTGTACATTAGGGCGGCCTGTTAAAATGTATTAACATATGTAAAACATATACAAGTGTATTAACCTGAAGTGAAGTCTCTAATGAACGTGGTCTTACAAATCACCTGCAAGTGAACTGGACAACCTCACAACAGCATACAGGGAAAAGATGTAGGGCCACGGTTGAACCCAACTGCCACTGAAATTGATATTGTGGTGTAGCTTCTGGAAAAGCTAATGCAAATTTTGGGTGCATTAACGGAAATACAGCCCGCGAAGGTGCCCCAATACTATCCTTCCTTCTCCTCCCCTGTTACAGTGATTGCCTATCTGTGTTTTCATCTGAAGACAGTTCCTCAGCACAGGTAATGGGCCTCATCTCCTCATATGTTGTCATGAACGCATCAATATTGCATCTGCCGTATCCCTTCTCCCTCTTGCATCCTCAATTGTTTTCTTCTCTGCTGGCTCAAATCTCATCCACAGACATATTCTCTAATACTTCTCATATTAAAACAACAACTCATTTGACCCTATATCCCCTCCAGCTACCACACCGCTTCTCTGTTTTCAAACATTTCCTGAAAGACTCGTCCATACTTGCTCTCTCTTTCTCCCATTTTCTCTTGAACAAGCTCCAATCAGATTTTTGTCTTTGGCCACTCTACACCTACATATTGCCTGAGTCAATCTTCAGGCATCTTCCTTGGCCGACTAACAACACTTGACATAGCTAACCACTTACATCTATCATCCTTTAGGGACCATTAATGTTCACATTTATAAAGCAAAGACATCCTACAAGAACACCAAGGTTCAGAGGGATGACCTACTCTTGTAGCATTTGGTGTGTGACTGTGTAAGGTCACTGTGATATACAACGGTAAGCAATGAAAACATGAATCAGTTTATTGTACTCATTTAGTGCCTTTGTAAAATTATGTTTAAAATATGTTTTATACTCTGCTCCTACCATAAAGTTTACTAAGTAACTGAAACCAGTTGATTCTTTGAAGAGTGCGATCGCTAATTGGAACATACAGTGTTATATAGGGAATATATATTCTCTCTGATTTTATATATACTTATACATAAATATGTATTTTATATAAGAACATACAATGTTATACATGTAAATATAGCATATAGCATATATGTGGCTACCATATATTTAGCATTATATAAAATATTAAAAATATATAAATATTATATATATATTATATAGTATATATAGTATGCTATATATATTATTATATATATACTATATATACTATATATAATATATAGTATATATAGTATACTATATAGTATACTATATATACATATAGTATATACACATGTAGTATATATACATATATATATACATATACATATATACACATATATACATATAGTATATACATATAGTATATACATATAGTATAGTATATAGTATACTATATATACTATATATATTATATAATATATATTATACTATTATATATAGTATGCTATATATATTATACTATATTATATATATAGTATACTATATACTATACTATATATATACTATTATATATATTATACTATACCATATTATAAATATAAAATATACAATTATGTCATATTATATGCCAATTATTTTATTATTTATGAACTGTGTATAAGGTATATAATTAATATGTATATGTGCATATATATATATATATATATATAATTTATAGGTTTTGGGGGTTGCACAAGCTGAGACTCCTACCAGTTAATTTGTTTACTACACTGATAATATATGCAGTAAAATTAGAGAGAGGTACTAGAGATATGGGTACTTAAGCCTAGGAGTCCGTTCTGGGCTTGGTGTCCAGGAGATCAGAGCTGGAGTTGGAGACGGTTGGCATTCTTGGTGGCAGGGGTTTATGTATTGCACCAGTGATCCACCACCGATGTGTGTCTCCTCCGGGCTCAGGCTGCTTTTGGCTTCCCGCTGTGTAGCCTACTACCCACTCCCACCTTGGACTGTGTAGATGATCTCTGCCTCATGCTGCCACCTCTTCCTCATCTGAATGCTCCTTCCCCTTTGCCAGGGCTTAAGTTCATGGCTGAGAGGGAGTCTCATCAACCCAGCCCGACTTTTCTTCTGCAAGCCATATCATAGCTCTGCCTATGCCACCTGCACCTGTGCACACGGTGGGTGGGAGGAGAGGGCGCAGGGCCCTGAGGTCTGCAGATGATTTCCCCCTTGTATTAGGGACGTGGGCGGGGCCAATTCACTTGGACTGAGCTGTTGATAGGCAGATACGTTGATGGGCATGCAAAACACATTAAAATACAGACATTGAAGATTTTTGGTGTGGCTCAAATTTCAGGAATGAGCTTCATTTAGGAACAAAAACACACTCTACTTCTCAGCCTAAATGAAATGAAGTGTTCAACATCACTAAATGTAAGCTCTTGTAACATAGATGTCGTATGATAGAAACACAACATATTACTTCAAGTATTTCTTTCTATATCCTATTAATGTTTGTAGATTTTTTTCTTTCTCAATTGTTGGCCTAATAATGACTGCAAATTATAATTGCTAATATTCTCTAGAGTAGAAGGCTTTCAAATCACCTTCCAGCATTAATACCTATTAAAAAAAAAAACCGAGTTGCTTTTGGAATTTCCTGGATTCTTCTGTTTGTCATGCAAATATTCAGTTCTGCTCTTTTTATGATAATATGAAATAAAGTAGTTTCTCATAGTAACATTGTAAATCATTTGCTTTCTATTACATGCAGCTGGTTCTGTTACTGTAATGATTTTCTATGAGTGCATATTGCAGAACACATAAAATGCAATGTGATATTTCTTTATTCAGAATTTATATGCAATTATTGTTTGCCCAGCAATAATGAGACAATTTGGAAATATAGTAATTTATCGTAATACATTTCTTTTTAATAGGAATCTACACTGAGAGGGAAAAATCCAAATTTCTAAAAATGCCATCTCTGTTTGTTACATAGACCAGAGTTTTCATCTCACTGAAAATTCAATATCAAAATTAAAAACAGCTGAGGTAGTTACTCGGGTGCCTTACTTCAGCTTATTCAAAAGAATATAGGATGAACGGTAAGAATTAAATAAACCACAAATTATTTTGGAGTGTCTGGTTTGTATTATAAATAAATTTTTCACTGCTGGTTGTTTTTTCAAAAATATTGACTGTATTTTTGATATCCATTCCTGTGATCTAATCTAAACTGTGTCCTACCAATTTAATGTATTGTTTGTTCATGATTACATTTTTTATTACACTCATATGCTAGAAGTATTTCTCACTCTGCTCTTCTGGGTGTCCCCCGAATGGCCGCAGTGTTTAAGACATGTCATGGACGATGTTAGGCAGAGAACTAACCCCCTTTCATGTTGCCACATACTAATTTCACACCTTGAATCGCGTCTAACCACAGCAACAATGAAATATCCATATTTTTAAAGAAAATTGAAGAGCATTTATTAAGGGGCAACAACAAAGAAGCCAAAACAGAGTGTCACTCCAGCATCAAAGTTTTCTTCCTTCTTGATCTGAACTAGAATTTTAAAATACTTGTTGGCAAATTTGCATTGGTTTCTATTTTGACGAAACCAAAGTCATTTAGTTCTTGCGGTACAAATGTTTATGAGCCTTTCTTTATATTCTTAAAATTATTAAATTAATACAATATTCTCACATTTCATTCTTAATTACAAAAGTAATATTGCCAACATAGTGTATTGTGTATAATAGGAAAGAAAGATTACTAGTCGCTGCCTATGGGGCACATATTTGAAAAGTGTGTCTAATTCTCAGAACAATATTCTATTTTATTCTCATTTTCTCATTGGCTCCTGTGTCTCCTTACAAAGGGACACAATGTTTATAAGAGGGGGAAGAACAGGGCAAAAATGCATGAAAGGTTATGGAACCAGGAAACTGATGGAGGGGACGATCCTCTTCGGATGGGACACCAGTGAGAGAGGGGCCAGTGTGGTGTGGACTCTGCTCAGAGAAAGCCATGCACGCTATGTACACAGGGCCCGCCATATTGGTGGACATGGAAACATATGGAACCTACCAGAGCAGCTCTCCACACCACTGACTGGTGACCAGTTACCCACGAAGATCCTTCCTTTTCCCAGAGGTGTTACATCTTCAAACAGGGTAAGGTCATCTCAAACCACATGTCCCTCCCCTCTTGTCCCACCCTGATTTAAAGAGAAAGCCAAGTTGCCTCCCCAGCTCAAGTACCCTGAGCCATCCATCTGGGGTGAGGTAAGGCTTGCTAGGTGCTTTGAAGAGGATATAAGTTGAAGTTTGTAAGCCAGACCAGGTAGGTATGTGTTTTAGTTCCAGAATGGCCTATATGAAACCTGCTGGAGATATTATTAAGGAATGTGTCAACCACTGACATCTTCAAAAACGACCAGAAAACGCAACTGGTCAAGCCAAGAGAAGCATATCAGATCCATTGCAGTGAGAATGAATACCACTTGGACAGTCTCAGTGATGCCTCAAAGTGGAGAAATTGGGAAAGGGATGAGAGTCTGAGCTGGTGCTTTGAAGGGAGTGTTGTAAGGTAGGAGCTCACTGGGGGAGATGGGGCAGTTTGTGCCATAATGGCTCCAGGTAAGGGCAAAGCAAGGCTAGGGTTTTGAAGAGAATCTTGTTGAGCAAGTTGCTAGGCTTAATCAGTAAGCTATTGACAGTTATACAGGCTTATCTTCCAGAATGGGTCTACTGTCTTATCTTCTAGAACAACTGCTTTCTGGATCAAACAGACATGTTATTTTGCACGTTACCATTGTAAACAGATTTTTTCGCTGGAAAGCTTTTCTCTTATGTTCAAAATGTTAAACAAACGCACACACACACACACACACACACAAACACACTCCCACTCCCACTCACACACACGAACATGTTGTCTCAAGTGCATCCAAAATAAAGATAGAACTACAGAAACGTTGGTAAAACAAAGATCAGCTGGTATTTCGGCTGGACCTAGGGTGGATTTTGTTCTCCTTATGTTAATCAAAGATAGTTGTTTCAGCCCCCTGCCTTGTGGGACTAAGACAGCAGCTCATGGGATGATGGAGGTGGCTCCCCATAGAGGCTTAAAAAAAAAAATGAAAAAGAAGAAAGAAAAGAAACCCATCTCTTACATCATAGGAAATGGAGTGGAAACAGAAAAGGGAGGGGAGGGGGTGTTCGTTTCCCTGAGAACATTCTTCGGAAAATATGGCCTTTCAGTATTTCCTTACCTGCCCCTCCTCACCTCCACCTTCAGGTTGATCTCCTTTCATTCTTTAGGGTTGCCACAAAGACTCATGTAACTTGATTTTTCACCTGGATTAAAATGTTAGTAATTGGAGACCTTATGAAAAGTTATTTCCTGAGGGCCCCATATTCATCCAGAGACAGCCAGAACTACAACCATTTTGATGAAAATTACTTGCTTTCCATAAGATTCTGAATTGTTAAAAGATGGAGGAAACATGCACGAGGTGGCCAGTGGTCATTGAGTGCTTTCCGTGGTTGGTTTTGAAGCTTAGTGAAACAGACAGATTCTATTGTCAGCATTTTGGTGGTGATCATGGACGGCTTTTTCTTTGAGGAGGTAACAAGGTAGTTAGAGGGGGCTCTTAACCACCAGGGAAGGGTGCCTCTGCCCAGTTAAAAACTTCCATACACATGGGCTCTGTGCATTTCGCCCTCGAAAAAATCATTTGGACTTTTTCTAGTGTTCCTCAACGAACAGGTCAGAATGGAAAGCTAGATAATCATTTTAGATACAATTGCTTTGATTTGAAAGTATCTAGATGATGTATGTGTTGCATCTGGGGGGTGTGGTTGAAGCAATTCTTTGAATTATTTAGGAAACAGCTTGAGTCGCCCATTTCACTAGGCGAACGGTCTTGATGTCAAATATCCAGGGAGTTCCGAAAATATCCAGCCTTACATGAGGATAATTTTCAGACTTTTGAGGTTCTAGCAGAGCCTGGCTCTTTTTACGTGACGGGGGAAGTGTTCCCCTGCTCCTGAGAGGGAATGTTTTCAACTGTGGTCCGCCTACCCCTTATGTCTTCTCTCTTCCTTGGCCTTTACTTTCTCCACCTGCCTCTGCTTCCTATACAAACTCACTGGTTTACTACTCCACGTTCAGAATGCTTTGAGTTGTGTAGACAAAACATTTCAGTGTTTGATAAAGAAATTTCCATTTTCATACGAGGTCACATTCAAGTCACTGCCTACGGGGTTATTATAGTTCCCTCCTTACATATTTACCTCCCCTGGAGCTTCGCTTTTGAAACTATAACCTTTTCGCAAAAAAGACACTGAAATGACTTGTTGGGGGTGGGCTTCGGGTCCGGGCTTCTTATTGCAGGCCCCTCCACCACGCCACCTGAATGTCCCAACTGCTTTTCAGGCTGAGGTCGTCTAGACACAGAAGCTCTGTGGAGAACATTTTCTCTAAGCATTTGGTGGCTCGGAAGGAATGAATGCCTCAATTCTGAAGAATGTCACCTATTTGGTTTTATCTCTGTTTGGTTTTCAGGGAGTTGGCCTCCAGCTTGATAACACTTCTTGCCCTCCCTTGTGACCTAACCTTCTGGTACCAGGGCCTTGTTTTTGCCTTCTCAGGGCCCACCCCTTTCGTCTTCTTCTTTTGACCTCATTGCCACAGACCTCTAGCAGAGGCCGGGAGGCCAGCTGTACCCCTCCGGCATGGGGGCTGCCCTCCTGATACCCGCTGCTGCTAGCCAAGGCCCAACTAACCGAGAACAGACACTTTTACTTGGTTAAGCATCTTCCCTCAGGGAGCCAGAGTCGAGTTCAAATAGGTTAAAGCATTACATTTGTAAATTTGTAAAGGATCAAGTTGTGAAAAGAAGGGCAGTCTTGTTCTTTGAGACTTTATTAGGCAGTAAATGCAACATGATACATTTATAGGAGCAAAGACCCAGATTTTCTGAACTTCGCCGAGCCAGAGAGATGTGTTTTATTTCATAGATTTTATGGAATGGCTGCAGCATAGGTACATTTTTACAAGGCACTACACTGACTTAAGGTAATCATAAAGTAAAAATAGGCAAAGGGTGCGTTCAAGTCTAAGTAGAATTTATATACATATTTACCCAATCAAATCCAAAGACCCAAAACCATATGTTTCTCATTTTTGGTTTAATTTTTAAGCTCTTTAGTTGCTCTTTTTGATGGAAAAGAAGATGGGTTAGCTTTTTGAAGAATGTTGCTTGTATCATAATAAAATGCACCAACTATGACAATAAACACTCATATCGGCAGAAAGTGACACGAGGCCATGTTAAAAAAATTCCTCTCTGTGACCAAATAAATCAGAATTATATGGCAAACCTCTTGCAGCTTGTTATCATTTTGCTGAGAAAACAGAGCTACTGAATCTTTCCTACGTGGCAATTGAGCACAGGCAGGGAAGGTTTTTCAGATGATGCCACGATTCTCAAGCTGTATTTTGATACAGTTCTTCTATTAATTTTGTCGCTTTTGTTATTGTAGTCTTGTCATTCTTCCGTTCTACCGTAGTTATTTCATGGATTTTGAAAAATAAAACTCATGAGGGGAAGATGATACACATTTTAGGACCGGCAACAGGGCAGTACAAGCTATTTGGGAAAGGCAGAGGATATACATAGCGGAATTGGGACATTGTTAGATAGGTAGGCAGGTAGGTCAATCAGTAGGTGGATATTAGAAGTTTCCCTTATATTGTACATTTCTTCCTTCTATTTATCAGAAGCCAGAAAATTAGCGGACTCAGCCAGAAGTTTGCAAGGAAGGATGGAAATGAATTTAGGTGTGGTTGTTTTTTAAAAATATTGATTATTTTTTAACTATTCAAGTGGGGTGTTTTTCCACTTAGAATGGCAAAGAAAAAGGTAGTCCCACTTCATTCATTTCTGTTCTCAATGCACATGAGGCAACCAAATCAAGTTCACAAACAAAGCATGAGAATCTGTCTGGCCACCCTCCCCACTGCTACATCTCACTCACAAGTATGGGTGGTTGAGAGCTGAACGTACATGCTTTCAGTTCCCTTTTTATGTGCTTCACACATATATGCACATATCTATCCATATCTTATTTATATACATAAGATCATGATTTATATGTTGTCCTTTAGGTTTTTTCGCTCCATATGTCATAGAACTTTCTTTCAAGGGAAGTACCCACAAATCAAAGTCTTTCTTTTTATTGGCTACCTAGAATTCCATAACATGAATCTATCACATTCAGCTCCTTATTATAGTACATTTAAGTTACTTCTGGTATTTTAGTGTCATAAAACTCAACAATGAATATCCTTGTGTATTACTTTCTTGAAAAGTGGGAGTGTTTCTTTAGGATAGTTTCCCAGAAATGAAATTGCTGGGTCAAATAGTAAGGTTTTTAAAAAATTTTATAGGTTTTGGTAAATTGCCTTCCAAAAAGCTTATCTTTTCACTAAATATATGAGTACTCATTTTCTCATATCCTGGGAAGCCCTTGGGATTACAAATCTTCTTTTTTTTTTTTATCTTTCCAATTGTATGCATGAACATTTATATTTTATTATTTTGATCATTTATTTACTTAATTATAAGAACGATTGAGCATGTATGTCTTTATTTACCATATACATTCTTTGAGAGTTGCCTATTCATATTCGTCTATTTTTCTTTTGGGTTGTTTGCTTTTACTTTAGTGGGTTGTTGAAGTTTTTCATGTACTTTGGATATTAATTCTCTAATAAATATGTTGCAAAGATTTTCTCTTGGTTCATTGCTTTTTTTTTTTCTTTTTAGATTTCTGTATCTTGTTCGAACATGTAAAAATATTGCTAACATGTCAACATTTCAAGAAATCAGCTACCATATTTATTCAGTTCCATTTAATTATCATGTAATTAATTTTTAAAATGCAAACTTGGATTTTATTTCCTAAAATCTTATTCTGAGTTTACTAAAAGTACCTTTAAAAAGTTTTTTTCAGGTGCATCTGGGTGGCTCAGTTAGTTAACTGGCCAACTTCGGCTCAGGTCATGATCTCACGGTTTGTGAATCTGAGCCCCACACATTGGGCTCTGCGCTGACAGCTCAGAGCCTGGAGCCTGCTGCAGATTCTGTGTCTCCCTCGCTCTCTGTCCCTCCCCCGCTCGGGCTCCGTCTCTGTCTCTGTCTTTCTCTCTCTCTCAAAAATAAACATTAAAATACATTTTTTTAAAAAAAGTTTTTTTCAGGGCACCTGGTGGCTCAGTCGGTTAAGCATCCGACTTCAGCTCAGGTCATGATCTCACAGTTTGTGGGTTTGAGCCCGCATTGGGTCCTGTGCTGACAGCTCAGAGCCTGGAGCCTGCTTTGGATTCTGTGTCTCCCTCTCTCTCTGCCCCTCCCCCACTCATGCTCTGTCTTGGTCTCAAAAATAAACATTAAAAAAAAAATTTAAGAGTGTTTTTCTCTTTAACCATTTCACCCTCTATTAAAAAGCACTGTGCCCCATTATCACTTTTACCTTCTAAGTTCTGTCTATTTTTGACGTATAGAAGATACTTGAAATATGAAAAGTTTGGGGCGCCTGGGTGGCGCAGTCGGTTAAGCGTCCGACTTCAGCCAGGTCACGATCTCGCGGTCTGTGAGTTCGAGCCCCGCGTCGGGCTCTGGGCTGATGGCTCAGAGCCTGGAGCCTGTTTCCGATTCTGTGTCTCCCTCTCTCTGCCCCTCCCCCGTTCATGCTCTGTCTCTCTCTGTCCCAAAAATAAATAAACGTTGAAAAAAAAATTTAAATAAAAAAAAAAAGAAATATAAAAAGTTTATTTTATTTATTTATTTATTTATTTATTTTTTTTTTTTTTTTTAAATTTTTTTTTCAACGTTTATTTATTTTTGGGACAGAGAGAGACAGAGCATGAACGGGGGAGGGGCAGAGAGAGAGAGGGAGACACAGAATCGGAAACAGGCTCCAGGCTCTGAGCCATCAGCCCAGAGCCCGACGCGGGGCTCGAACTCACGGAGCGCGAGATCGTGACCTGGCTGAAGTCGGACGCTTAACCGACTGCGCCACCCAGGCGCCCCTAAAAAGTTTATTTTAGCAGCCGTGGTGGACAGACCCTAAGAATACCGTCTCTAGCATGCCCCTCTGGAAGGAATAGCTGCTGTGCTATGAATCTGCCTGTGGAGAAGCCCATGCTTTGGGGAACTTGGGGCAGCCTCTAAGAACTGAGGGCCTCTGGCATACAGAGCCAGGAAACGAATACTCCCACATTCTAAGTACGGAAGTAGATTCTTCCTCGGTTGAGTCTTCAGATGAGACTGAGGCCCGCCAATACTATAATTGTGGCCCAGTAGTCTTTTGGAAGTGGACCCAGGCAAGTTATGCCCAGACTCCTGAACCACAGAAACTTTAAGAATAATAAACATGTAGTGTTATAAACTGTCCTGCTTGTAGTAGTGGGGTAAAATGTCAGCATAATTAATGATGAGTATGATGATTGGAATTTCACCTGTGTAGACACTGAAACAAATACAGCCACCACCCTGGACCTTTCAAACTCATACTTACTTGTGTGTTTTGTGAACAAAGTTGTAAGTGACAATAAGAAGTGAAAAAATGAAGCCTTCTGTTCAATGGAAGAATTTCTGGCTTCTTCCTTCACCAACCTTTCTCTCCCTTCCCCCTGCCCCCCAGTTTTTGCAGTGGTAACTTCTACAATTTGTCTTTCTTTTCGCGTCCTCTTTCCCTTTGTTGCTTTGCTTTTTTCTTTTGCTCATCATTTATAGAAATCCAGGTATTGAGATACTGATTTTTAAAAAATTTACTGGCTTTAAGGATTCAGCTTAAAAAAAATCTACTACCAAACAATTCTAAGGTTAGAGCCAATATTTTTTTTTTCAGGATTAGCTTGTAAAGAAGTGTCATTGTAACCTGCTTAAGGGTACAGAGATAAATGATTTCATTCCCTTTGTGCTGTGAGGACCTTCCCCCCCCCCCCACCCGAGATGTATATTCTGGTTCATGTCTGAGCCCCTCTAAACTTACTCAAGTTCAGTGCATGTTTATTTCGAGCTTGACAGGCTTTGCCATTCTCCAGCTTCATCCTTGTCAGTCTTGGTATGAGAGGCTCCCTGTCTATCGAAAGGTCGAGCCAATGCAGTTCATGCCACTTGACATCTCAGTTCCCACCTTTTCCAGCTTTGCCTGGGTTTATAGGTGTCAGAATAAATTCCCAGCTCATTTTCCAAACTTTGCACAGCATTTTTCACTTTCTACCTCACATTATTATTATTTCTGCACCTGTCTTGTCTTTAGTTTTTGGAGAGCAGAACCCCATAATGACGAAGACTGTGCTTTGCAAAGACGAGGACATGAATAAACCGCTACGTGAATGAACAATGATCAGAATTTGAAAATACTTTAAAGGCATTTAATCCAGTTGGATTTCACAGATTTGGTGAAATAAGAAGGAAAAACATGGGGATGGTGACTTAGAACCACCAGTTTTTTATTTTGCCAAGAGCTTTAAATACACAATTATCTATCATCATTATTTCATAAAACACAGCATAGAAGCAAAATAGGGTTTAAAAATAAAGTGCAACATGCACAAACAAAATTCAAAGGACATTATGTTGGGATTAAAAACAAAATTGATCCTTACCCCAAATAGGTCCATCAGATATAAAACTGCTTGTTTATTTTCTTCTCCTTACTTTTCTCACGTAGCAGCAAATCTTCATATTGTACTAGCATAGTCCTTACACTTTAGAAACCACCAACCTAGTCTAACCTTCCACCCGAGTAAAACTTCCTCTTTAAACCACTTTGAAGATCTGCGTGTTGCACATCCAGCCGTCACATAGCCTCCCACCTCTTGTTTGTGATGAGTGATAGATGGGAAAGAGGATCACAGCAGGCGTGCCCCCAAATCTACCGCTCACCTTTCCGGCACTCGGAGAAAGGCAGAAGAAAGCGGGACTTTTTATTCTGCCCTGGAATATATATTAAAACAAGATGCTATTGAAAACTGAGACTTTTCTACATTCTTTGTTGTTTTGTTCTTCCATTTTGGGGAGGAGGGTAACAGAGTTGGTGGACTGAGGCAGTGTCTTAGAGACGGTTTTCGACCTGTATTACCAGCCAAGCCCCAAACTTGAAAATTTTTCAAATAAGTGTAGAAGTAATCCATTATGTATTTTCAACTTTATATTTTGCAATAAGTGACGAACCACAAAAAGTTGTAGAAATAGCATAGAAATTTCCCATATACCCTTCACTAGCTTTCCCCAATGACAAAGCTCCCCAATGACCCATCGTACCCAGAAATTTCCCATATACCCTTCACTAGCTTTCCCCAATGACAAAGCTCCCCAATGACCCATCGTACCTTATGAAACTGACATTGATACAATGCAATTAAGTAAACTGCAAGCCCTTTTCAGACTATCAGTTTTTACCTGCACTCTTTCAAAATGCATGCTATTATGAAATTTATCATTTGGATAGATTCATGTAACTACCATCCCCATCCAAAACAGAACTGTTCCATCACCACAAAGAAACACCCATGGCTACCCCTTCACGTCGTACGTTTTTAATCATTTATTTTATAAGCAGAGTGATCATAAACATATTCCTTTAAACTCAGAGGAGAAGGATGAAGTTTTCTGAGAATGGAAGTTGAAGGGTACACCTTGAACCACAAAGAGCTGGTATGATATTTGGAGTTGCTGGTAATAACCTTTACTGCCCTGCCTACCCTTATGTTTACCCAAGACGTGTACAATGAGTCAAAGAACATGAGTAGTTGGGAAGAAAGTGAGCCAATCCCAGAGGCCAAGTTATAAGCAGGGGAGAACTGTGCTGGAAACTTTCAGATTCGACCTGTTTAGGGGTTGTTGCAAGTTTTGGGAGGCCTAAGACATGAGTGCTTTGAGTAAACATTTATTTAGAAGAGAGATCCGGCAAATGAAGGACCCCCAAACATTAAGTTTCATTAATTCATAGCAAACCTGCCCCTGGATTAGTCTTAAACTAAAAATTCTTGGGGCAACGGGGTGGCTCAGTCAGTTAAGTGTCTGACTTTGGCTCAGGTCGCAATCTCATGGTTCATGAGTTCAAGCCCCACGTCAGGCTCTGTGCTGACAGCTCAGAGCCTGGGGCCTGCTTCGGATTCTGTGTGTGTCTCTCTTTCTGCCCCTCTCCCACTCGCATTCCCTCTCTCTCTCTCTCTCAAAAATAAATAAACATTAAAAAAATTTCCAATACATTGTGCCTTTTTAGAAAATTAAAGATAATAGCCTCACCTTATTTTCCTTATTATTATAGTTACAATTTTTTTCTTCATTTTCCCCATGCATAAATATCTTTCAAACTCAGATAACGTGCATTCTTTTCTATGTTTTTATCTAGGTACCTCTGCAGCAAACAATGAAACACGAAAAGTCCACTTTGATTTGTCCCCGAAATCTCCCCTGACTCTACCCACAAGAAAGAAAGGCCTGCTGACCCATGTCTCAGACTCATAACCCATCTACCCTGGCCTCTCCCTTCAATTCACTGTCCCCAGCTCTTTCATTCAAGAAACCCTTCCTGAGCACTATTCTATCCCTCCACACTGAGATGCATAGGATGAATAGCTGCTAGAGGGCCCTGCCTTCCACAATTTTCAACTTAGTAGCACGGTAGATGCCCACACGATTAACCACAATCCAAGGAAAGGGATGCGATCCCATGGAAGTGAGGAGAAAGCAATGGAGTCTGACAGGACGATGGTTGTGTTCATGATGGGACACATGAAGTGCCCTTTGAGTTGGTCCTTGAGAGAAGAGGAAGAATTAGGAGAAAGGGGGTTGAGCAAGCCACACGGGCATGGCCAGTGGCCCAACACACGGGAGCGGAGGGCCCAGGAGGGAGCAAGCCTGGAGGGATGGATAGGACTGGGTCACAAAGGCCATCCGCCTTGCTTCGGAGTTGGGCTACACAGTTGGAGCCCGTCAAAGGATTTTAAGTAGAGATGTGCTATAATCGCATTTTTTTCCCCTAAAAATAAAGACCATTCTGGTGTTAGTGTGGAGAATGGATTAAAAGGGTGAGAGATTGGAAACTGAAAGATCACTTTGGAGGCCGACTTTTACAATAGCCTCTTCCCTCTAGGAAATAAACTCATCTACCTCCTGGTGAGGTTCAAATTAGGAATAAAAGGGTGAGTTCTTTTTTCTTATGAAAAACTAAAGATGAAAGGACAGATGCCTCCCCACCACGACTGCTTTGATTGAAGTCCCTTATGGAAGGGAGAGCTCTAAAACCTGCAAGTAGCTTCAATTTGATTTTTCAGTCCGATAACTTTTTCTGGAACCTCTTGTATGCAAACATCTTCATGGGACTTGGGGGGAAATGTGCAGCAAATGCCAGGGGAGAAGCTAACAATTTAGGCAATTTTTTTTTTTTTTTTTTGCATGCCACTAAATGCTGAAAGAATGACTCTTCTTAAACAGAAGAGGAAATAATTCTCTCATTTCTGCAGGAAAGCCTTGCTTTTCTACTCCTTGATGGCCTTGAGTTTTCTTGTGTATATATGCATCCGCCCCCAGTCCACTCACCTAAAAAGCACCCACCTCAAAAACCTAGCACTAACGGCTTAATTTGACAATTTGTAGATGGTATTCTTATATTACCCTTTAAGACCTTCATAATTAGTTTTTCTTTCGTGCAGTATTAAAGCATTAGAGGTCATAAATTCCGCAGTCACCTGTATCCATTTATTGCTAATTTATTATGGAACATATCATAAAACTTCCCTTGACATATAGGCCTCTTCATAACTATAAATCTTTTTTCAACTGTTTGGTTAACTTATTGTGTAAGTTCAAGAAGAGACCTTGAGGGGCAAATATTTAAAACATCTATTTATTACGCATTAACGGCGCACGGCGGATAACCATGTGAAGCCACGGCGAAGTATTCACTTACGTTCAGTGTATTCATCACTTCAAACCCTTACAAAGATAAATTTGTTTTCAAGAGGGAAAAATGTTACCTGTCAAATAGCTGTTTTACTAAGTGCTTTAAAATGTCCAGCTGAATAAAGCTATCTTTCTAGTTAGTATAGAACACACAAAAAAATGTTTCCATTGAGATTAAATTTGTCACTAGTAACCTCAGTTAAGCTTAAAAACGTTTCTGACGGTGAAGTTCTCCTCAGATGGCAAATGTATCATGTTCTTTGACAGAGACATGTTGTTTGCTTCTGTTTCAACCAGGAAGATGATACACAATAAAGACTCACAGTTTACTGAACGAGTTTACCTTACAGCTTAAACTTCTGTATGGACGCAGATTGGTAGCATACACATTCAGAAAGAAGGAGAGGGGAAAAATCAGCTTGCTGGAAAACCAATTTGTCGAATGAGCAATTTGCTGAAATTCAAATAGTTTCCATGAATTTTGTCTCGTACTATCAGTAACCCTGATGCACGAGACGGCTGCCGATCTCCCAGGGATTTCTTTTTTCTTTCAAAGCTTTCATTTGGTTTTCGTTTTTCTGCAGCTACAGTGGTTAACCAAACCAGAATATCATAGGCCATACTTTAGAAAAGAAAAATATCCTTGTATATTTCAAATTACAAATGTAGGTGCGTGGCCTGTCACGATTTACAAGCAATGGGATAGGTTTTGCTATTGATGTATTTTCTTTTCTTTTTTTTAAATTTTTTTTTCAACGTTTTATTTATTTTTGGGACAGAGAGAGACAGAGCATGAACGGGGGAGGAGCAGAGAGAGAGGGAGACACAGAATCGGAAACAGGCTCCAGGCTCCGAGCCATCAGCCCAGAGCCCGACGCGGGGCTCGAACTCACGGATCGTGAGATCGCGACCTGGCTGAAGTCGGACGCTTAACCGACTGCACCACCCAGGCGCCCCACAATCCAGCTTTCTGTACTTTCCTTAATTCATTGTTTAGTTAATCAGACCAATACAATACAACCATTTCCGTGTGTTTTATTTAAGCTTCTGAGAAGAGCTCAATGTCTCAGGTGCTCAATGAACTTGACATTTAACTGAACCACACTGACAAGTCCACTGTAAATGCCTGGGGCACAAGGAATACGGCAAAACTAAAACCAAACTAAATCCAAAACTTGGATAAACTCTTCGTCATTTTGTTACATGATTTGCTGAAATCTTGCTGTGTTCTTTGGACAGCACATCCATGTGCAGAAGTAAAGATATGCCAAGAAGGAATTCCTATGTGCTAGTAGAAATTCAAACTACGAATTTGAACTACATTAGCCATAAATAAAGAACTATCCAAGAAAGAGTAAAGTGGTAGCCAGTCCTTAAAGAATGCTAAAAGATGGGAAAAGAAAAAGAAAAACAAATATAACAATAATTACGAAGGTACAGGGGGCCACCCCATTGCCTATTAAATTTTGGCTTCCACTAGATAAAAACAGCACATTGAAGTTGCCACGTGACTTGGGAAAACGGTGAAATAATCCTAAAAAGGGCTAAAAGATTTCTCAAAATAGAATCAGGTATCAGAATAGTTTTTTTTTTTTTTTCTTTTTAGTGGCTATTCATTTTTGAGAGAGACAGAGCATGAGCACAGGAGAGGCAGAGAGAGAGGGAGACACAGAATCCAAAGCAGACTCCACGCTCTGTGCTGATGGCACAGAGCCCGACACAGGGCTCAAACTTGTGACCCGCAAGATCATGACCTGAGCCAAAGTCAGACGCTCAACCGACTGAGCCACCCAGATGCCACAAGCATCAGAATAATTTTTAAAAATTTGTGTTGTATCATTCTGCTTGGACTGCCATCACAGAACAGCACAGACTGGGTGTCTTAAACAACAAAAATGTATTTTCTCTTGGTCCTGGGGCTGGAAATTGAAGATAAAGTGTTGGTACGGTTGGCTTCTGGTGAGATCTTTCCGGTCTCTTCTCACTGTGTCTTCACATGGCTTTTCCTCTGTGCAAACACTCCTGGGATCTCTTCCTCTTCTTCTAAGGACACTAGCCCTATCAGATTCAAGTCCCTTCCTTTTGACCTTATTTAACCTTAATTACTTCCTTAAAGATCCCACCTCCAAATACAATCCCACTGGGGGATTAGGGCTTCACCCTATGAGTTTGGTGGGGATATAATTCAGCCCATAACAGTATACGTGACAAAATTTCTGTACGAATTAAAAGTCATAAATCCTATGGTCACATATATTCATTTATTATTGCTTTACTATGAATTCCTGGAAATTGTGGTTCCTTTTCTGAATATTAAGTATACACACGAGATTAAACTGCCATGTGATCTCTAGCTTCTGACAAATTTAACATACCTATTAAAGGTATGGAAATCATCCCCTGCATTACTAATTTATGCAAACTTTATGATAGGCAACATAATCAAATTTTAAATAATTCTGGTGAATTTTGTAAGTTTGGAAAACTGGTGATTGAAAGAATTAGCATTATTTGTAAATTATCCTTCGGCCACAAAAAAGCACCTGAGGAATAATAGTTGTCTTACCATATCACAGTCAGCAGTAGAATAGTCTATACATTTCACAAAAGCATGTTCACAGCCTTATTGACATGTAATTCCCTGATGATACAATTCATCCATCTAGAATGTTCAATTCAGGGGCACCTGGGTGGCTCAGTTGGTGAAGCGTCTAACTTCAGCTCAGGTCATGATCTCGCAGTCCGTGAGTTCGAGCCCCGCATCAGGCTCTGTGCTGACAGCTCAGAGCCTGGAGCCTGCTTCAGATTCTGTGTCTCCCTCTCTCTCTGCTCCTCCCCTGCTCATGCTCTGTCTCTCTCTGTCTCAAAAATAAATAAAAACATTTAAAAAAATTTTAGAATGTTCAATTCAGATATATGCATGCAACCATCACCACAGTCGAGTTTAGAACATTTTCAACACTTCAGAAAGAAACCTTGTGCCCTCAGCTGTCAGCCCTCTATCCCCCATCAGTCTCCCCCAGCCCTAAGCAACTGCTAATCTACTTTCTGTCTTTATAAATTTGTCCTGTTCTGGACTTTCATATGAGTAGCATCATACGATAGGTGGCCTTTTGTGACTAACTTCTGCCACTTAGTGTGTTGTTGTCAAGGTTCATCCCTGTTGTGGCACGTGTCATGGGTGTTCCATTGATTTTTCTTCTGGCTTCTCTCAAGATTTTTCCCTTTGTCTTTGGCTTCCTGCACTTAGAATCCGCTGTGTCCAAATGTAGCATTTTCCATATGTATCCTGCTTGATATTCTCTGAGTTTCCTGGATCTCTGTTTTGGTATCTGACATTAATCTGGGGGAAATTCACAGGCATCATTGCTTCCAAAATTGCCCCTGTGACTTTCTTCCTTCTCCTTCTGGTAGTCCCATTATGAGGATATTACATCTTTTGTACATGTCACATAGCCCTTGAATATTCCGGTCCATCTTTTTCAGTCTTACTTCTCTTTGTTTTTCAGTTTTGGAAGTTGCTACTGGCAAATCCTCAGATGGTAACTCTGCGATTAATCATTTGTTTTCCGAAGTGGTTGCACCATTTCACCTTTCCACCAGCAACGTGTGCAGGCTCTTATTTCCATACATCTGCCTCTATGCTTCTCATTACCGAAAAAAAATATTTAAGCTTATTTATTTTTTTTATTTTGAGAGAGAGAGAGAGGGAGGGAGGGAGGGGGCAGAGAGAGAGGGAGACAGAGAATCCCAAGCAGGCTCTGTGTCATCAGCGCAGAGCCCGACCAGGGGCTTGAACCCACAAACTGCAAGATCATGACCCCAGCCGACACCAAGAGTCAGACGCTCAACCAACTGCACCCAGGCGCCCCTCATTGGTGAAAAGTTTTGATCCTTAACATAATTAAAAACAAATTTATCCAAAATCTATTAAAAAAAACTTTTTCAAACTCAACACCCAAAAAACAAATAATCCAATGAAGAAATAGGCAAAAGACATGAATAGACACTTTTCCAAAGAAGATGTCCAAATGGCCAACAAACACATGAAAAGGTGTTGAACATCACTCCTCATCAGGGAAGTACAAATCAAAACCACAATGAGATAGCACCTCCCACCTGTCAGAATGGCTGAAATTAAGAAGTCAGTAAATAACAGATGTTGGCGAGGATGCGGAGAAAGAGGATCTCTTTTGCACTGCTGGTGGGAATGCAAACTGGCACAGCCACTCTGGAAAACAGTATGGAGGTTCCTCAAAAAATTCAAAAGAGAACTACCCTATGGCCCAGCAGTTGCACTACTAGGTATTTATCCGAAGGATACAAAAATGCTGATTCAAAGGGGCACATGCAACCCAATGTTTATATCAGCACTATCAACAATAGGCAAAGTATGGAAAAAGCCCAAATGTCCATCAACTGATCAATGGATAAAGAAGATGTGGTCTATATATAGGCGATGGAATATTATTTGGCAGTTAAAAAGAACGAAATCTTGCCATTTGCAACACCATGGATGGAACTGGAATGTATTATGCTGAAGCAAAATAAGTCAGGCAGAGAAAGATAAATATCATATGATTTCACTCATATGTGGAATTTAAGAAACAAAACAGATGAACACAGGGGAAAGGAAGGAAAAATAAGATGAAAACATAGAGTGAGGCAAACTGTAAGAGACTCTTAAATACAGAGAACAAATTGAAGGTTGCTGGAAGGGTGTTGGGTGGGGGGATGGGCTAAATGGGTGTTGGCCGTTAAGGAGGGCACTTATTGAGACGAGCACTGGGTGTTACATGTAAGTGATGAATCACTAAATTCTACTCCTGAAATAATTATTACACTATATGTTAACTAACTTGGCTTTAAATAAAATGAAAACAAAAGAGAGACAAATTTAATTTTTTTTAAATGTAATTTAGAGCACACACAACATAAGATTTACCAGAGTAACCACTTGTCAGCCCAGTAATCTTACGTACATTTGCACTGCTACTCAACCAGTCTTCAGAATTCTCTTCATCTTGCAAAACCAAAACTTAATACCAATTAAATGGCAACTCCCCATTCCCTTTACTCCCAGCTCCTGGAAACCACCCATTCCAGTGTTTGTCTCTACGAGTTGGACCACTCTAGGCACCTCATATAAATAGAATCATATGATATTTGTCTTTTTGTGACTGGCTTATTCCACCTAGCGTAATGTCCCCAAGATTCATCCACGTTGTAACAGGTGTCAGAATTCTTTTCCTTTTTGAGGTTGAATACTATTCCATTGTATGTGTATTCCACACACATTTTTTTCGGTCCATCCAGCCATTTTGTTTGGGCATCCATCCACGGACACATAGGTTACCTCCACCATTTGGTTATTATGAATAATGTTGCCATGAACATGGGTGTTCAAATATCTCTTAGAGACCTTGCTTTCAATTCTTTGGTGTATATACCCAGAAGTAAAGTTGCTGTGTCACATAATAATTCTATTCGTGATTTTTTTAAGAACTGCCGTACTGTTTTCCATAGTGGCTGCACCCTTACCCATTTCCACCAACAGTGCACAAGTGTTCCAATTTCTCCACATTCTTGCCAACTCTTGTTATTTTCTTGTTTGTTTGTGATAGTGGCCAACCCAATGGATGGGAAGTGGCAGCTCATTGTGGTTTTTATTTGCATTTCCCTGACAATTAGTGATATTGAGCTCACCTGTACAATGGGCCCATGAGATTTCAACCATAAGACAAGATTCAATGAGACTCATCAGGGTCTCTAAAAAAAATCCAGGTCCCATCCAGGCCAAAATCTGTTTACAAGTAACCTAAATTACCTGGGACGGTAACAGGCTTTCTTTAGTGGTTGAGAACCTATTAACCCTGGGAAGATTCAGAATTACTAAAGAAAAGATTACGATGATTAACATTAAAGTATTACTATTTAGCGGTTAAGAAAAAAACACTCATATTTGTTATTTTATGTACTTGGCCTATTAGGAATGACAGTCTTGGAACTTCAATTTAAATTTGTAATTTAAAAAATTAAATTAAGGGGCGCCTGGGTGGCACAGTCGGTTAAGCGTCCGACTTCAGCCAGGTCACGATCTCGCGGTCCGGGAGTTCGAGCCCCGCGTCGGGCTCTGGGCTGATGGCTCAGAGCCTGGAGCCTGTTTCTGATTCTGTGTCTCCCTCTCTCTCTGCCCCTCCCCCGTTCATGCTCTGTCTCTCTCTGTCCCAAAAATAAATAAACGTTGAGGAAAAAAAAAATGTTTAAAAAAAAATAAAAAAAAAATAAAAATTAAAAAAAATAAAAAATTAAATTAAAAATTTTTTAATTTAAAAATCAAATTAAACTGAAATTCCTGCATCCTGAACATTCCTTGGTTTAGCAAGATTGGCCATTTAATTTAGTCCTGAGTTTTTAAAATGAAATCTTACTAAACTCATGTACAATACTGTATCATTCCAGAGAACTTTAGTGTTACTGTGTCTTTAAATTTAATGTACTAAATATATAAAAGCTATGTAAGTCTATACTGGGGTTTTGATAATTCAGATAATTGAAGTACTTAAAATAGAAATATATTAAATTTATAAGCAGAGCTTATGGTGTTAGAAGGTGTTTAACCAATGAAACCAAACATTATTTTAAACCCCTTTGAAAAACTTGTTAATATTTGTTATACATGGACTGAAGAGATTCTTAAGTTTAAGGTTTTCCTTATGTAAATTGGATACCAATTGTTTACCGCAAAAATAAATTGAGAAACAGTCTTTCGAATACACTAAAGCTACACTAAAGGACACCAGAAAGTGATGTCAACTATAACCCAAGATGTTTGAAAACATTTCCACTTAGGGAGTTTCGCAAGGAGTCAGATTATCCTGGTAACTTGGGGCCCAATACTGTTTGCCAAGTAAATCAACAGAACATGTCAATTACCATAAGTATATACGCTTTTGGAATGAAAACACATCCTTTTTGAGATCAAGGAGGTCAATCCAAATTGCTTTTTGTTTGGTCTTGTTTTGTTTCGTTTCGTTTTGTTTTAGGAGATGGCTTACTTTAGTCATTGAGAAACCAACATTTACCAACGTTCAACCAAAAAACAGATTCAGCACTCACCTTGTCTTAATGAAGTCCTTACTGCTTCTGTAATGTGTCTCAAGACCAGTGAGGCTGGAAACCCATTTTAATAATTTGGAAACCTCATTACAATGTACTCTTTTAGCATTGCATATACTTTAGCCTGAAAAGGAACTACCCTTCAAAGACTCACAATTATTTTATTTGTAATTTTTGATACATTTCTCTGACAGAAATTATCTTCAGAAATGTGGTTCATCCTGCAAGCTTTCCCAAAGTGGTAATTCCAGCAAGAAATCTAAGAAAACACGATATCTAAAGAACCACTGAGCTGTAGTCAGCAGTATTTACAGGCACTTGGATTCGTGCAAGGTCTTTTCATGCTGCGACAAGCTTCAAACCAAGTCTCCAGCCTATTATCTTCTTTGGGGAAGGCTGGCAGTGAGTACTTACTGGAGATACCACCGCCAGACGACCAGCAACCATTGTTTCCTACCTGCTTCTCTGTTATATACCTATCTCTGAAGTATGTCCCATTAAAGCATGATTCATGGCTACTGGCTTATTGAGATCGAAAAGTAAGAGAAAGTATTATGCCTTCCTCTAAAGGGACACCACATGCATTTGGCCTGTTGCGATGTTACAGAGAAGCCTTGCAAAACTCAAAATTCGCAACAAACTTTCACCATATTACACCAGAGTAGACTAACTGAACAATCTGGGAGACAAAAATCTCATTTTATTTTATGTTGCTGAAACCCAACCTTAAGTATTAAATATTTCGAGGAAAAGTTATAACATTTTAAAAGGTGGCTTATTTTATTATGAGGCATGTGCTACTATATTAAAGATACCTGCAGCCTTCTCATTCATCCTTATAGTTTAAATGTATCATGGCTAAAGGAAAAAGGCTAGATTAATGAGGCTTTTTTTTTTTTTATCAACATGAGCCTGAAATGTCTTTGAAAACCCTTCTATAGAGCATATTATAAAGGACAGATTTTCTAAAAGATTAATATTTATTTTTATAAAGAATGATTTCTTAAATTATAGTTTTAAAACATTAATAATTGCCAGTGCTTTCAAACAGACTTCCTTTTATCAAGGAGCTGGAATCTTTTGGTTCCCTAGACCTCCTTGATCTTAGTCTGTATGAATTGTTTAGTTTTATTTGGTGCCACAGGGACTCCTCCAAACTTATCAGAAGCCTCAGTTTAAGACAGAAAAAGAGAGGCTCAGAACATGTAAATATAATACTGTTAATGTTTTCCACGTTTGTGATTCGAAGGTCAAAGTCAAACTTCTTATTGTATTAATAATAGCAAAGCAAAAATAAGCTTTGTAGTTGTGAATTCATGGTTTTAAAGAATAATTTCCCTATGTTTTTATTAATTCAAGCCATCCATTGAACCATTCAAGGATTCTATTATGTATTCCAATGATCTATCTCATATTGTACCTTTAACTTTGGATCACTATGAGAATGGATATGCGTGTGATTCTTTGCAGTCATCAATATAAGATATTTCCTTTGTTCAAAAGCTATGTCAGCTTATAACATTAACAATGAAAGTTAGTAAAATAAACTTTAGGGCTTAATAGTGAAATAATTAAAAGCCAGTTTCCCCCTACTCGTTATTTAAAAATAGCCTGGTTTACAGCGGAACTCACATGCTATGCCATATATCACAAGGCCTGGCCATACATCCTGGCTTCTGACACTATCTGATTTGTAGACCAGCAATAACCAGAATTAGAAAAAAAAAAAAAAAAGGCCCCAAGGTAAACTCAGACAGCTTCAGCTCACCAAGCCCTTTCGTTTTGAGAACATATTGAATTCATGTCCCATTCAGCGGTGAGTGGTGAAGAAACTAACGTGAAGCTGTAGGAGTGTTGCAAGATGCCTTTGTTTGACCCAAGCCTTCATTTGGGACAAAGCTGGCACTGATGTCCATCTCAGGAGACTGGGAGTGAAGATGGAGAGATTTGAATTTATTTTTGAGAGAGCGAGAGTGAGAGCGAGAGAGCGAGCAGGGGAAGGACAGAGAAAGAGGGAGACACTGAATCTGAAGCAGGCTCCAGGCTCCGAGCTGTCCGCACAGAGCCCGACGCGGGGCTCGAACTCACGGACCACGAGACCATGACCTGAGCTGAAGTCAAATGCTTAACCGACTGAGCCCAAGATGCAGTGGTTTGGCAGCTACTTCTTCTGCCTACGGGCCTTTCTCCTTCCATCACCTCCACCTGGTAGCCTTTCTCCACCTTAAACTCGAACTTGGATGGGAATAAGAATTCAAAATACAGCTGAAGATGTTCAAAGCTCCCTCTTCTCAATTGCAGACCCGGACCGCATGTCTCTCGGAAGGGCAAGCTCATCTTCCTTCTTCTCCTATGAAATACATCCTTACCGAGCCAAACCTACTTCCCTTACCTAAGGTCGTAAGCAGGGTTTTATGTCAGCCTTCGCCCCGGAGTCCGTCTAGATCCCACTGGGCTGTGAGGACTCTGGCAGCTAGAATGGCTCATGCTTGCACAGAAAAGCCCAGATTTCGATACTCGGGAGAAATGAACATTTCTCAGCATTCTTTCCGCATGAACTTCATGGTATCATTTGTCATGGTGCTTTACCAGCGACGTACTTTTTGGATATTCTATTTGCTGTGTATCATAAATCTCAACCAAAGACGTTAAGTCTCGTTTTTAAGACATGGCAAAGAATATCTCGCCTCCTCCCCTTACTTGGTGCGTGAGTTAGAGGGCATGGGGAGGATGAGAGTTCAAACTCACTCCATGTTAACCTTCTCCTGAAATTAGGGGAATATTTCCAAGTAGAATTCCTTTCCTTGTGACAACATTTTGACTTGTCAGGAGCCACAGAAATCTTCTGCCGCAGCGTTTGCCAAATTACGTTCCGGACACATCAATTAGCACATGCGGCCAAGTAAGTTTGAGAACTTCGCGCTAAAGAAAGCTGAAGATGGGGCGCCTGGGTGGCACAGTCGGTTAAGCGTCCGACTTCAGCCAGGTCACGATCTCGCGGTGCGTGAGTTTGAGCCCCGCGTCGGGCTCTGGGCTGATGGCTCGGAGCCTGGAGCCTGTTTCCGATTCTGTGTCTCCCTCTCTCTCTGCCCCTCCCCTGTTCATGCTCTGTCTCTCTCTGTCCCAAAAATAAATAAACGTTGAAAAAAAAAAAATTAAAGATAAGATCAGAGCAGATTTTGAAGACTATCCCATAGAAAGACTAAAAAGATTTTACCAGTTCATCCCTGCGGGCTTTCCCGGAAGTCTGAGCGGGGGAGGGAGGGGACAGACATTTTGAGAACACAAATCTGGAAATGTACGCATCGTCCTCATTCCTTCGTTTATTCACCAAATGCTGGTGGCGCGTCTACCGCATGCCGGGGAATGTTCTAGACACTGGGGATATCGCGGTGGGTAAAAGAGACAAACCTACCAGCACCCACGGAGTTTGGGTTCTGGTGATCACCAGCATTCAGAGAACAGAAACCAAGAAAAGCCACCATCAAGTTACTGGCATGTCTCTAAGATTTCTGAATGCATCTTTAAAAAAAAAAAAAAAAAAAAAAAAAAGGGGCGCCTGGGTGGCGCAGTCGGTTAAGCGTCCGACTTCAGCCAGGTCACGATCTCGCGGTCCAGGAGTTCGAGCCCCGCGTCAGGCTCTGGGCTGATGGCTCAGAGCCTGGAGCCTGTTTCCGATTCTGTGTCTCCCTCTCTCTCTGCCCCTCCCCCGTTCATGCTCTGTCTCTCTCTGTCCCAAAAATAAATAAATGTTGAAAAAAAAAAATTAAAAAAAAAAAAAAAAGTGAAGAGATGGCAAATTCAGTATCTCTAAATTTTAGTGAACTTTAAACTTTTTTTTTTTTTAACAAATTAGTGCTTATAACACAAAATAAATACAAAAACAGTATGTTGAGTCTCTTTTAGGTGGACATTTCAGGCCCTGGTTTAGGCCAGAAGGCGGCTCCTACAGGCTCCCCACTCCCCACTACCCATTTCATCCCACCTTGAACTTGGTCTGAGTCCCAACCTTAATTAGAATTCAATCAACTCATCTGCCTTTTTTAGGCCGAAATCATGACATTCCTCTTTTCCCTTTAGCTCTGGTTCAGAATAAACCTCTCAGAATTTTAGTTTGTAACTTCTGTAAATGAGAATCTTTCATTTAATGACCGTGTGAAATAGTGTATTAACATTCAAGAGACATGGTTGATTTTTTTTTTTTTTTCATCATTTAAAGACAGCCGAACGCATCTCTGGCTCAGACTAAGCTCAGGTCCTGTGATAAAATTTAGAAGGATGGCTACACTTTAACTCCCTAATTCTTTTTTTATGGAATGCAATTTTGGCACATGGTAACAGGTATGATAGTGAAATGAATTTCCCCTTAACAAAATTATTTAAGGTTTGTTGTTTGTTTTGTTTTGTGGTGTGTGTGTGTGTGTGTGTGTGTGTGTGTGAAATTTGCTAACAAGGATTAGGTAAATACAGGACAGTGACACTTGAGTATGTCAAAAACTCTGAAGATCAGATGTGAACGACAAGTTCAGGAAACATATCTGGAGCTCCTGTTTATGTGTCTTATCTTTTTGCCTTCGAAGGCCAAACAGCATAGGGGAGAAATTCTGCAGAGCGTGGGGAAAACCTGACTTTTTCAAGTGCACGTGCCCTTTGGTCACCTCTCCCTCTCCAACATCCTGCCAGGTCTCTGTTCCTCCCCAGTCCTTCTGTGAATGGCGAGGGGGTGGAGGGATGAATGAATGAATGCATACCAACCACAACAAAGCACCTAACCTCCCCATGCACACATAATTGCATACACGCCTATTATTCTTACCTGTTCTATTGCAGGTTATTGAGTATAAAGGAGGAAAAAATATCTAGAGAGCAAACTGTTCACTTGGAAACACGTTTTTGATCGGTTGATTAATTTCATAGTTTTCCATTTTTTAAACAAGGGACTCCAGGGACACACAATTCACAATATATTCCGGTCTAGTGACATTTCAAGAAAGTAACGATCTTATTTCAGAAGTGTCTTCAGAGCGAAGTAGGTTCACTTTGCAGAGGAACAAAACTCTCCTGGGCATTTCTGAACGTTCCACTCAAGACCGAGATGAATCCAAAACGGGCTCCACAGATGTGATTGTCGCACAATCTCTCTCTCTGCTCCTCCCCTGCTTGGGCTCTCTCTCTCTCTCTCTCTCTCTCTCTCTCTGTACTGGGCTGAATTCCTCTGAGCACCGAGAAGTGAATGTTAACATTAAAATGTGAAAGATCTTTCTTTCCGTGCTGTGCCCTTCTCCAAATCTCCAAAGCATTTGTTTTGTAAAATCTTAAGTGGAAACACATTTCGGTGCCATAATTTCAAACAAACCATCTCTTTTTGAACTCTGCAGCCTGGATGCGTTAACACAATAGCATATCAAGTTCGCAAAATTTCAGATAAACCACGTCCGAGCAATAAAACAACCCCCCAAAAGTCTTAATTTTTCCCACATCTCATTTCCTCTTCCCACACCACTTTAAGAAAGCTCAGCTTTGGCATCTCTTGGTAGGGAGAGTTGCAGCAGAGATGTCCATGGCTGGATGCTGGCTGGGTATCTACTCACAGTTTAGTGTAAGTTACCTTCCCCAGGCACGCTGACAGCGGAGGCAAGGTCCTCTTGACCACACTCACCGTTTTGTGAGGCACTGAGGAGGCAGAAGTGAGTGAGCGAACGCTCCAAGAAATAAATAATTGGATTGAAATTAACTGTCGTTCATACAAGAACTCAGTTCAGCCAACCTGCTTTTGCAACTGTCTTCTGAGAGAGAAACATAAAGGTGTAAAAGCATTATGTTAAAAGCCCTGCCTTCTGCCTACACTAGTGGGCTCAAAACAGTTAAACGTTGCCACGTTGCTTTTTAATGTCAATTTTAAAATACTTCATATAAAATTCACAAAGTTTGGTTAAGTTCATCCCTTGGAAACTCAAGATGGTGATTGGGCTAAATACGACGGCTTTTATGTTGAAAATAGCAGCAAAATAGAATAGCCTGAACAAATGACCTGAATAAATAAAATGACCTGAAAACAGCCCAGAACATTGCAAACAGGAGTGAGAGAACCCGGGAGAATTCCTCTTTAATCAGGCACCGAAGTGTTTTCGTATTATACAAAGGCTTTATAACTATATTATAGAAGCTTAACATTTAAGTTCATATAGACATTCCTTAGAGCAAAAAGGTGCAAATATCTAAGGGGTAGAGAAAAAAATGATTTATTCTGTTTTTCTAGCATTGCTAGTTTCCAGGTGTTCACCTTTTGATCCGGCTACAGGCAATGATTTTCTGAAGTGGTTTCTGATGGTATCTGACATCATTTATAGTACTCTTGAACAATCTTGTAATGTGCTAAACTACACCAAATTAAGTGAGTTAGTGGCCAAAAAAGAGTCCAATAGGCCCATGGGTATCATGAGTGTTTTGCTACTTGCTGCCTCTTTTATTCACTGCGCAGAGGGAAGGAATGAAGTTTTTTTGATACTCTCATACCTCGAGTGGTGGATTTGGTGGAGAGCTAAAGCAGATCTGGGACAAATCTGGAAGGATTCAACAGTCTTAAGCGGGTGGAAGTTTAGACGTTGACAGGCTGTGTCCTTTTGAGTCATTCATTCATTCGCTCATTCAGCCGGTTAATCACCAAATAGCTATTGAAGTACCATTCTCTGTAAAGTGTGACAAAATATGTCGTTGCGAACTGAAGATGACAGAGACTGTGGTCCTGGGCTCAAGGAGTTTGTGGCCAATAAGAGAGATGGCAGGTATAAATGAACTGCCTCAATGATAGGATGATGTGGTGACATAGAAAGGAATGTCACGTATGAGTTCAGAGGAGGGAGAGAGTTCTTCTGGCTGATCTAATCAAGGAAACATTCACTTATGCGTCCACTGAGCTAACACATAGACTTGAGGACTATCGTAAGGAAGCTACAGGTAGAGTCTGTTAAAATTCATTTATCTAAACATTCAACAGGGGCGCCTGGGTGGCTCCATCGGTTAAGCATCCGACTTCGGCTCAGGTCATGATCTCACGGTTCGTGAGTTCGAGCCCCGCGTTGGGCTCTGTGCTGACAGCTCGGAGCCTGGAGCCTGCTTCCAATTCTGTGTCTCCCTCTCTCTCTGCCCCTCCTCTGCTTGGGCTCTCTCTCTCTCTGTCTCAAAAATAAATAAACATTAAAAAAAATTTAAAAAAAACAACAACAAAAATTGAACAAATATATATTGAGGGTCTACTGTATGTCAGGCATTTTTCTGGATTCTGAGGGTTGTTTGAAGAACAGGCCAAGCCCTTTCCCTCACGGAGCTTACATTATAATAGGGAGACACTCGATAAACAAGCAAATGTATAATAATATGATTTTAGATAATAAGTACCATGAAGAAGTAAGATGGTTTAGGGGCACCTCGGTGGCTCAGTCAGTTAAGCGTCTGACTTCGGCTCAGGTCACGATCTCACAGTCCACGAGTTCGAGCCCCACATCGGGCTCTGTGCTGACAGCTCGGAGCCTGGAGCCTGCTTCGGATTCTGTGTCTCCCTCTCTCTCCCTGCCCCTCCCCAGCTCATGCTCTGTCTCGCTCTGTCTCAAAAATAAATAAACATTAAAAACATCTTTGAAGAAGTAAAATGGTTTAGTAGGCTAGATGACAAAAAGACATGGATGGTCATTTTAGATAGGATGTCCAGAGAATGCTCTGGAGGAGAGAGGTCTAATGGACAAAAGAAGCAGACCATGGGAGAACTTTGGAGAAAAGCCTTTCAAGCAGGGGAAGTGGCAGGTGTAAGCACCTGTGAGAGGCAGGAGCTTGGTGCTCTCAAGGAACAGGTAGGTGGCCTAAGCATCGGGAGCAGGGTGGCCAAGAGGGAGCAGAGTGGGGGTGAACTTGGGCGAGACCGTTTGGGGCTCAAGGGGACCCCGTTTTGGTACCACGCTTAGTCTGAGGACTTGAGAAGCCACTGGCAAGTTTCAATCAGAGATGAGATGGCGGTGAGTTTAAGAGTGCCCTGTAGTGGTTCAAGGAAGAATGAAACCAAGGAACTACCCAGGAGGTGAAGGCAGCAGTCTTCAACCAGCCTGGAACCATGTGGTAACAGCTGGTTGGACGAGAAGTGATTAGGGTTGGAGTAACTTAAAAAGCAGAGAGGAGAAAGCTTACAGCCGTGAGGTGGGATAGAAAGAGAGGAACCGAGGATAACTCCTAGGGGTTTAGACCAGAGGAATACGATGGAGTTTAGCACACTTGATGGAGAGGAGGAAGATGAGAGAAAAAGACTTGAGGGAGGAAATCAAGAACACTGGTTGGGCATTATGACAGTTCTGGAGACCAGAAGTCAGAAATCAAGATGTCGGCAGGGTCGTGCTTCCTCTGGAGGCTCTAGGAGAAAATACATCTCTTGCCTCTTTGGCTTCTACTGGTGTCAGACGTGCCTCAGCTTGGGGCTGCGTAACTTCAACCTTCTTCCTCCATCTTTACACAACCTTCGGCCCTGTGTCCTTGTCTTCTGTTTATCTCTTATGAAAGAACAGTTGTCATTGGGTTGAGGACACACTCAGCTAATCCAGGATGATCACATCTTGAGACCTTTAGCTTAATCACGTTGGCAGAGAAACTTTCTTCCAAATAAGAAGACATTGACGGTTTCTGAAGGTTAGGATGTGGACCTGTCTCTTTGGGGACCACCATGCAACCCACTACAGGCATATTAAGAAAAAGATGCCTATTCGACATCTAAATGGAAATGTCTAACAGCAATTGGTTAGAGCATTTCGAGTTCAGGGTAAAGGTCAGGTCTGGAGATATGGTCGTCATCAGCATATAAATGTAGTTAAAGCCCTGAGGCTAGATGGCCTCCTCTGGGGGGAGGTGAACACAAAGAAGAGAAGGCGGCTGAGGACTCCAACACTTAGAGGTCTGGTAGAGGAGCCAAGCCGGCTGAGAAGGGATGGAGAATGAGGTAGGAAGAAAACCCAGACAGGTTAGTGTCCCCGAAGCCAAGTGAGTAAGGCGTTTCAAGGTGGAAGTTGTGGCCAGCAGTGTCAGATGTGGCTGAGAAATCTAGGAATGTGAAAACTGCAGATTCATCCCTGGGCTTGGCAAGATGGCAACTTTGGTGTGTGTGGCTTCAGAAGGGTGGTGGGGATGAAAGCCTTAGTGGCACGGATTACAGATATAACGTGAGATGAAGAGAGGGAGAGTGTGGATCAACTTGTCTCAATCAAAGAAATAGTGGGGCACCTGGGTGGCTCAGTCAATCAAGCATCCAACTTCAGCTCAGGTCACAATCCCATGGTTTGTGAGTTCCAGTCCCGCGTCGGGCTCTGTGCGGACAGCTCGGAGCCTGGAACCTGCTTCGGATTCTATGTCTCCCTCTCTCTTTGCCCCTCCCCTGCTCGTATTCTGTCTCTCTATCTCTCTCAAAAATAAAGAAACATTAAAAAAAAAAAAAGAAAAAAAGAAATAGAGTATATCATGAGAGAAATGGAGGGCAACCAAGACTTGAGTGGGCGATCAAAGGATTCCAGGGGGAACTGACCTATAAGTTGAGGCCTGAAGGCTGAGCACAAGTTAACCAGTTGGGAAAAAAAGGGGGGTGGGGGCAGTTTTCTAGGCATAGAGGACATAAGAAGTCAGCAACAGGGGCGCCTGGGTGGCGCAGTTGGTTAAGCGTCCGACTTCAGCCAGGTCACGATCTCGCGGTCCGGGAGTTCGAGCCCCGCGTCAGGCTCTGGGCTGATGGCTCGGAGCCTGGAGCCTGTTTCCGATTCTGTGTCTCCCTCTCTCTCTGCCCCTCCCCCGTTCATGCTCTGTCTCTCTCTGTCCCAAAAATAAATAAAAAACGTTGAAAAAAAATTAAAAAAAAAAAAAAAAAAGAAGTCAGCAACAGGTTTTAAGGAGGGCAGTGATATGAACACATTTGTATTTTAGAAACATTACTGTGGTCAATGATGAGTAGTAAATGAACCAGAGACTGAAAGCAAGAAGAACAGGGAGTCATGCTCCAATTCAGGTCATAGCTAGTGGCAGCCTGTACCGGGAAAGAGGTGGCAGATAAGGGTGATATTAATAATTCTTAACAATCAGTGCTTTAGGGCCACTGGCCAATCAACATGAACACTGGCTGTAACACCCCCTGTGGCTGTGGTGGCCTGTACCAGCCTGCCTGTGTACGTGGCAAAGACTGGATAGATCCTAGAACAATTTAGGGGTTAGTGTTGACAAGCTTGTTTCATTGATTAGATGAAAGTAATGAGAGAGAGAGAGAGAGAGAGAGAGAGACAAGGGCAAGCGTGGTCCTGGCGGAGGGAAGGTGGCACTGTTTAACAAGGTAAGGAGCTCAGCAGGAAGTGTAGTTTGGTGAGAGGGAGGGGGTGTTGAGTTGCATGAGTCAAGCTGAAATTCAAGATGCTTTGAAGGCATGCAAGTGCCTTCAAATTCAAATCCACTGGGCCAGAGTGGAGGGTAGGGGGAGACTGACATGGATATGAGACATGGATTTGGGAGTCATTAGCATAGAGGAATGGCTGTAGAAGCCAGAAGAAGGAACGAGGAGGAGAACAAAGGAGTCAGAAGTGAAGGAGACCATCTAGGCAGAGGAAAAAGAAGTGGGGGGTGGTGAGGAAGGGCGAGGGGAGAGGAAGGGGACAGAGAAGTAGGACAAAAGCCAGGACAATGCATTGCCAAAGAAGCAAGTGGAAGAAAGGGTGTTGGGAAAGAGGAAATGGTCCCATAAATCTAGAGCTGCAGAGAGTTTAAGACAGGGAAGGAGGGAAATACCAGACCAAGAAGGTGGAGCCAACAGTGAGGTTATTGACAAGCTTGGGAAGAGACCTTACAGAGTTGTGGTGGGGGTGGGGCCTGGAAACCAGAGGGTGAGAAAGTGACCCATCCATCGGGGGGTGAGAACACAGAGATAGTGAAGGGAGAAGCTCTTTCAAGGGAAGTTGGGGAGAGAAAAGCAAGTTGTATCTAGAAGGGAATGTGGAGCTGGGGGAGACCTGAGCATGTTTAAATGCTCCCTGCACTCCAGACTTTTTATGCATAGAAGGAAAAGTGAATAAAGAGGCTGAAGACTTTGAGAAGCTGCGAGAAGAGAGGATAGCCCTTGGACAGGAAGAGAACTGCCTCCTCTCTTGCAACTAAGGGGAAGAAGCCAAGGACGATTGCCAAGATAGATGTGAAAGTTACGCGGCAGAAATTGAGGGCGTCACTATCTTGTGCCTTATTTTTTCAGAGCCGCATTGAAGAGAAGCTCAGTCTAGGTGGATGAATCAGCCTTTGGCCCCCATCCCTCCGTTAGAACTGCTCTTGTCAAGGTCACCATGACCTCCAGTGTTGCTGAAGTTTAATCCTTAGCCCTCATCTTACTTATTAGCATCACTTGACACAATTTATCATTTCCCTTTCCCTGAAACGCTGTCTTTCCTAGCTGTACCAGGTATATTTTGTGCATTACTTCAAACTGTCTGGGCCCCACTTCTTCCTCTAACCATTGCTCTGGGGAACAGTTACGTGAAGTTTTCAAGCAGTCTTGTGCACATATGAACCGACCATGTCTTGCCTCTCTTGCTTCCTGCCCTCGGGTTTCTCCAACACCATGGAGTTGGACACCCTACAGAAACCAGGTGGAACTAACACATGCATGATCCAGGAGCGGAAGGGAGTTAACATTCCTTGGAGCGATCTCTGACTAACCAAGGAGAGGAGCCAAAGAGTCGATGCTTTTTCCATTCTTTCCTGAGCAGACACTTTGGAGGTGCATTTCCTAAGGCTTTTGTGAAGCTCCTACTGGATTGAGTCATCCAGAATAGTTTTCCCCTACTCCTCTGTTTTGCTATCCTTATGCCTTACTCCCGCTTCATGGAGTTCACATTCCAAAATAAACCACCTACGATAGGCTTTTTTTTTTTTTTTTAATCAGTTTCTTCTTTAAGGGAGGCTAGGCTAAGATTCTTGATGTAAGGCAGAGGTATAAACAAACCCAAATGCATAAACTAAACAGATATCTTTATAGTTCTGTCCCTTCACAAACAGAACCTGGGTCTAATTTTAAGCAATCTCTTCCGTGGCTGTGAAAGATGTAGGGCTTCCTGATGTGCCAGGGAACCCCTCAGGATCTCACTATATGCCTTAAATTGATAGTTAATGACCCGAGCTTCTTATTTATTCCCCTTTTCCAGATTTCTAAAAGTACTTCACAAAGGCCAGGCCACTCCATAACCTATCTAATTATTATTGGCCCCATAACACTCAAGTGCCACAAATAACTTTCGCCTGTATCTACATCCAGGAGGTTATCACCACCCTACTTACCACAAACAATGGGATTCTTATTCTCATATGGCTAGTGAATGAAATCCAAAATCCTGCCCTGAGGGTCTGCTTCCTAGGGTCCCTCTTGATAACAGGAGTCTTGGCCTGTGTCTTTGAAAGACACACCCGAAACAAAAGCTTATGGTAGGGGGCTTATTTTGAAATGTGATATCCTGGAATCAGGAGTTAGGGAGAAGGATGGAAAAACAGGGGAGGAGGGAAAAATCACTATGGATGACTCAATCCTGTAGGACCTTCATAGAAATCTAATGAAATGTGTCTCCAGACTATTCACTCAGGAAAAACATTTGACTGGAAGAATGATAGGAGATATCCCCGGGGGAGTTGCTAGAGTTACACTCAACGATTTAAAGCTGCAACACTCGTGGTGTCCATTATATCCCTGTGCAAAATGATGGTGTTCCCTTCAGATCCTCTTAACTCTCTCCCTCCTTTGTGCACTCCACCTCACAGATTGGTGTGTTTTTGACTCTAACACCCAGCACTGGAAGTTCTTCCTTGGAGCACGGTCCTGGGGCTACAGAAAGCTGTATTGCCTGCAGGTGATAAGAGCTGGAAATGCCTGAGAGTTTATTTTCTCCACTAAGGTCCCAACTATGGGACAACCGATCTGGAGCTTGGGCCAAATGTAACAAGCCTAATCTCAAGGCACAATCTGAAGTTCACAAAGTAGATGTCTGAAGTTCTGGACCAAGGTCCTGCCTTCGGTGACAGAGAATCGCTTGTAAATTAGCTCCTGGAAGTGATACTTGGTCCTTGGAGAGATTGAGCACTTGACTGTGCTGTGGGACACCAAGGGACTGTGCACATGGAACCGTCCGTCATAATCTAGATCCTGTGTCGTAAGCTAGGTGGGCCTAGTAGCAATCCATTGTATAATGAAATGGTACCCTTGGGATCAGGACAAGTACATTTGGGATCGTGTCTGGAAGACACAAGTATATTGGATAAACGTGGCATTCACCTTTGCTGTACCAACTCCCGTCCTTCAACTCACACCTAGGACAGCAGGGGGTGGAGGAGGGGAATGTATGACCTGTTTTCAGGAAAAAATGCAAGATTAGTTCACACACGGGTTTGCATGATATATCGGAGTTAGCCTAAAGTCCGTGGAGCAGGACAATTCTTCCAGCGGGTACAGCTGTAAGCCGTGTACTTGACTATCCAATTTGTATGGGGGCAGAATTGCCCTGACATATGGATATACACACACTTTTTGGCAGAAGCAAATAGCTTCACTATGTGTCAGGAGTCTCAAATGAGTAAAACCAGAAGATTGGAAGCCCAAAAGTCGGGAAGGGGCATGTGGATGGACCTTGGTCTCACAGCGATGTCCACCGGCTAGAACTCACTGCAGAGGAAAGAGTTGACAGCTGGACTGACAAAAAGCTGGTCCTGTGCCTGCCAGGCAGCTTCTTTATTTGGCCACCTGGTGCTGAGACAAGTCAGTGAAATGGGGATGAGTGGCGGGGGGGGGGGGGGGTGGAGCACAGTGGCAGAAATGGATCCTAAGCACGGGACATGTAGCATAAACTTCCTGTCATCAAGTGTTACCTCGCTACTGCCATTTAAACTTGATATTATCCATCTCTTTTCACTAGCATAGAAGCTCCACGAGTATAGGTATTTTCATCTTTTGTTCATCGTCCACCACCTGGAATGATGCCTTGCATATAATACGGTTTCAACAAATGTTCATTGAATGAATGAGTGACTGACTGAATGAATGATATGATATGATTTGTTTATGCAGCCATCAATATCAAGAGGGCAGTCTGGGTGGGAGAAACAGCTTATGCAGGGACCAGAAGGCAAGAATTTACAGGCATTGCTTAAGGAATAATGATTTTTTTCCTTTAGAATAATTTGACTTGCAGGCTACTTTTTCTACAGAACCTTCAGTAAACCTCATTGTACGACAGCTTACAATCCGAATGTTTTCAAAGGGATGAAGGTAGAATTCAGCCCGTAGGAATTTCGTTTTGGCACATACCAAAACTTTGTCCAACTTCAGAAAGGCTTCCAGAATAACTCCTACCACTCTCTGACAGAACATATGGTGTCATTAGATGGCTGAATTGGACAAAATACCCTGCTATTAAGGGAAACCTATCCTTTTCTTGTATCACTCAACTTAGCTGATACTATTTCTCCAAACACACTGATTATTCACTTCTCCACATTGCCTGGGCTAGCAATTCCTTAGGATACTAATAACAGAACTTTAATAAGGATAATCAAAATAATTTTTAGGGTTAAAAAATTAAACACACAAGAGAAAAATCCAAGCTTCTATAACTTAACTGTTTTCCAGAATCCCCTAGCAGACGATAGATGTGATAAGCCATAGTAAATTCTTTCATGACAGCGTCTGTCAAATGTTCTACGGCCTTGGAACAGATCTGTCTTGTATTTATTTTTACTCAGGGACTACATCTTCGGCATTGTTCAGAAATACCAGGTCAACTTGCATTCCTTAAAGAACTACATTTCTGTCAAAAATTTAGCACACTGGCTCGAGACCCATCATCTGGTAAGAAGCAGATTTTCTGTCCTCTAGGTTGGGTGGTGTTCCTTGAGTGGAGTTTGAGAGCTTGTCGGCCCTCTTGGAGGACGACGGGATTGTTGACCTCCTGTAGCTATGCCTCTGTTGGAGGCTGTGCTTTCAAACTGCCTTCCTCCTCTCTGGGCCCTTCTCCCTACCTGCCCCTCTTGTTTAACTCAGTTAATTAATCCCCAGGGCTCCTGAGATGACTTACCACATCTCCCCTTCCATTCACCTTTTTGCAAGGCAGGAAGTACAAATGAATGTTGGCTAGAATTGATCAATCCCGGGGTTATTTCATGATGTAATTCCAGACCCTTCCAATAGAAAAATGAAGTGGAAGGTTCTGAGGCCTTTAGCAGCCTATTTGAGTCAGAGGTATGGCAAAATAAGACGGAACAAGGATGATAGGTAAGCTTTTAACATTTCTCCAATAGGAAGAAGTGCATCTCATCATTTTTATGGCATGGGATGGACATTATTGCAGCAATAGCATATCTGTGTCTACCACACACGTTCTTATGTACTTTACTTCAAAGGGAAAATGCATGTCACTGTAATGTGCTTATTGGTTGGTATGATTCTCTTTATTTTGGCTAAGGCCCTAAAGAACAAAGGGCCATCCTTCTGTAGCGAGGAGCCGTCAGTGGATCATTCAGCATGGAATAATAATTTCTTTCTGCAGCTAGAGCACTTGTGTGTATTTTCGCTTGGTTACGTAAACTACTTTGGAAATATAAAAGTAATTTGTAAAGGCAAATTGTCCACTGTTGTTGCAAAGCACTCTGTGGGGCAAGCACATAGCTCCTGCTTCCTGCCTAAGCGTTCTGAACAGAGACCTCCAAGATCTCCAACATTTAGATCAATCTGACTTTGTTTGTGGGTTTGGTTTGGCTGTGAGACAAATACCTAACTTTTCGTCTATTCCATTCCTATACCTCACAGACTGGAGGCATTTCTCTTAAGCAATAAATATCCACATAGGGTTTTGTTTATCAGTCAGCTGAACAAATGGAAAGATATTGTTGGTTACTCAGTTACTTATTATTAACTGGCTTTATTGTTAGACATGGAGGATATTGTTAGTCATGGACACACACACACACACACACACACATGTCCATTTTAAAGCTTTAATGCTAGAGGTGAATGTAGGGCTTTTGTAGTTTAATTAATTTATTTTGCAAATGGGGAAATTAACTCCAACAGGATGTAAATTATTTGCCCAATGCGGGGTGCCTGGGTGGCTCAGTCGGTTGAGCAACCGACTTCGGCTCAGGTCATGATCTCACGGTTTGTGAGTTCGAACCCCACGTCGGGCTCTGTGCTGACAGCTCAGAGCCTGGAGCCTGCTTCAGATTCTGTGTCTCCCTCTCTCTCTGCTCCTCCCCCACTCATGCTCTCTCTCTGTCTCAGAAATAAATAAACATTAAAAAAATTTTTTTTTAAATTATTTGCCCAATGCTTTAGAACTAATTGGCCATAAGGTCAGAATTAGGACCCAGGCTTCCAGACTCCAGTAGTGTTTTTCTCCAATCTATGGGCAGGGAAAATGGAAACCATGACCTCGGATGACTTAATTCTTCAGAGAGCCTTCTTACATCATGATGTTATTAGGCCAATAAAGATACAAGCATTCGTTCTTATTATTGCCTCTCCTTTTTTCATCTCTGCTTTTGGATGTATCTAAGTAAATGTCCTCAGGACAGCCATCAGATTGTGGCTCCCTTCTTAGATATTGGTAGTAACAGCATTCAAGGTTAAGAATTTAAGGTATATGAGATCCAGAAATATTCCTCCGGTAAGAGACTTTTGTAAGAAAACACAATGATTTTTGATGTAATAACTGTTAACATGGCTGTTATCAAACTTGACAACACACTAGTAAAATTTCTACCTAACCATATCATCCAGATATTCAGTCTTCTTTGCAGAACAGGGCACATTTGTATCCATTTTGGTCATTTCAGAAACATCAATAATTCTGAGTGTAACCATGCTCAGTTTCCCTCAGAAAGTTGATAGGTATTTAAAGGCTGGGAAACATTGGGGGGTGGGGGAAACGGAGGCCATCCTCAGAGCTTAAGTGTAAACTTGACGGAGAGACAGAAAGAATATTAGGATAGATGCCAGAAAGTTAAAGGAGAGGACATGGGTGTGCAGACATTATTGTCCTTCGTCAACCATCACGTTGAGTCTACTTATCAAAAGTAAAAGAGCGGGGCACCTGGGTGGCTTAGTCAGTTGAGCGTCTTGATTTTGACTCAGGTCATGATCTCACAGTTGTGGGATGGAGTCCCGCATCTGGCTAGGCACTGAAGGTGGAGACTGCTTGGGATCCTCTCTCTCCCTCTCTCTCTGCCCCTTCCCCACGCGCACGTGCTCTCTCTTTCAATATACATAAACAAGCATTCAAAAAAAAATTGAAGAGAAGGGCCATCTACATTCAAGGAATATTCTATCCTTAAACTTCAAGAGGGGCGCCTGGGTGGCTCAGTTGGTTAAGTGTCCAACTTCCAACTTCGGCTCAGGTCATGATCTCACAGTGTGTGAGTTCGAGTCCCGCGTTGGGATCTGTGCTGACAGCTCAGAGCCTGGAACCTGCTTCGGATGCTGTGTCTCCCTGTCTCTCTGCCTTTCTGCTTGCACTCTGTGTCTCTCTCTAAATAAATAAATAAACAACAACAACAACAACAGACTTCAAGAAATAAAATATATGGTGGTTGTGAATTTAAAGATCTTGGTGGCTATGTTCTCAGATGGTATTAGTTTTGTTCATACTAGGCTATCTTTGTGATTGCTGGGAACTTTCCAGAAAATGTAGTATTTAGGAATTTCAGTAGGTCTTATCTATTTTCTCATGAAAGAGCAGATTATGGTTATTTCTTCAGGCATGTATGTTACATCCTTCTAAAAATAAACTACAGAATTTCCTGTTATGTAAAACATATATATTAAAAAGGGAGAAAAATCCTTTTTCCAGCTAACATTTTTCTGCTTAAACTTGTATTTTTTCCTAGGCATTCATTCCTTTATTTATATACTAATTAATTCCCCCAAAAAAGACAGTTTACCATCGAACTATGCTCTTCTTTAGCAATAGTTAAATCTCTAGTTTATGAAAACCAGAACTTATATAATCAGGCAAGAATATGTAACAAACCAGAAAGACTGATGTGAGTTAGAGTTTGGAACTAGTTTTGGAGATAGTTTTATCAGAACATCTAGAGCACATTTTAGCACAAGACTCTAACTCCCGTTTTGTGAACGGAGAGGCACTCCACGTGTCATTAATTTTCCTGAAAGACATTTTTGCCCTAAAATTTATTTCTCTACCTCTCCGCTTTTTCCAACAGGTTCAAGATGCTGACTTTGTCAATAGTGTGGGGCCTGAGAATCTGCCTTATAAGAGAGCACCCTGGACATTTCTAAACCAGGCTGCAGAGAGACAGGCACTCCCCAAGGGAAATAGTCTCCTAACTCTTCTCCTCAAAAAAAAAAAAAAAAAGTAAAATAAAAACAAAACTTTTCAATGTCACTGAGTTGTGAATGATTTTTTCTGTTAAAAGAAGAAAAGCCCTATAATCGAGCACAAGAAAAGTGCCTACGTAGTAGTTTATACACAGACAAAGCAGCTGGTTGAAAATCAACACTTCAGCTCTTTCGTCTACATAGAGCCAAAATGCCAGTTCGCTTTACCGATGTCTTCGATGATTTGACTTTTTCCTACAACGTTTACTGAGCTAACAAACTAGACACAGATTTATATATATGGTGGAAAGATTCTCCTGAAAGTGGGCACCATTACGTTAGATGACACAGTCCCGTGGTAGACCAGAAGGTCGCGTTATACGGAGAGGCTGCTTGAATTGGTCCTTCGAGATCCTGATGCATCATTTACACCTACAAAAAGTTGTATGCATCTGAACATCAGACGCAGACTTTCTTGCCATTTTGGAGAATTGCTTTAAAATGTTCTCAATAATTGCTATTTTGTAATATTTTTTCCAGAGTATGCTGTAAAATCCTTCAGAAAGAGGTAAGGTGATGGGACGCGTCTGCTCCCGGTGCCTGGCCCTCAGGCCCTTTGGGCCGCCCCCTGACCAGAGCCTCAGGGTCGAGACCCACAGTAGTGCTGGTAGCCGGTAGGGAAGAGGAAGTGTCTTCAGACCCGGCTCCCTCATACACTTCTTGGACTCAGCTCATCATCCTTTTGTCCTATCTCTTAGGGACTTGGTCACCTAGTTCCATCCACTTCACCTCTGACTTAGAAATCCCGAGAATGTGATTTCAGGACATTTGTGGTTTCAGACATCCTTGTCTGTCACCTTGACCACTCAGGTCACTGTAGCCTGTTCCTAGAAAAGCCATTTGGACACCATGGGATATTAACACGCATGACAACAATGACGACGGTGACGATGCTAGCATCAGCAACAATAGGGAGGTAGAAATAGCTCACAGCATGTTTACAGTGTGTCTGATGCGTGCGTAATACACACACGTATATTACCTCATTTAATTCTTACAACAACCACGTGAGGCTGATTTTAGAATCCCCATCTTACAGATGATGCAAATGAAGCACGGGCAGATTAAGAAACTTGCCCAAGATTAAGTAAGTAGTGAGCAGCAGAGTCAGGGTTTGAACCAAGAGAATGTTGTTCTAGAATCCATGCTGTTACTCACTTCCCTGTGCTGCCGTAAGCTAATCTTAAATTGACTAATAATAAATAGACCTTACATTTGTGTAGCTAGAAGCATTAATTTCATATGATCTTCACAAGAGGTATGAAATGGCTATAATGATCGCAGTCTTAAAGCAAGAATACCACAAAATACTGTAACTATTTCATGCTGCCCTGTGGTGAGAAACCGTGTAAATATTTAATTACTTATGTTGATATTCTTTCTACATCGAAGGAAACTTTTCCCCCAGTCCTGAGATGTTAATAGGTACAAAGATTTTTCCATTTGTCTCTTTGATTTTGTTTGATGATAGCTTTAAAATTATTGTTTCAAAGCCCTCTAAGGTAATCCAGTAGAAAGAGTAAGCTTACTTTTTCAGGAAAACTAAAGGCCATTCAGTTCCTTCAAAGAAATTTGGGACAGATGTGTTTTTTCTTCATCTTCTTCAATGAACCCAGAGGAAGAAAAATGTATTTTATTTCTTGTGAAATGCACTTTACTGTTCATCTCTGTATGTGGGACTGTCAAAGTTTATAAGTTTGGCAGTGTTCTAACATGGCCGTTCTGTTCTCCTTTAGAAACTTATTAAATCTATATTTATTATGAAAACCAGAACATGGCAGAAGTTTTTTTTCATCTTTTGACATTTACTTGTTGGTTAGTGTTTTTAAGTCATGCTAGATCTCAAACCAGAATGACAAAACATCCAAGACTTAAGTGTTTCCAAAGCTTATTTGAAGAGGGGGGAGGCATGATGAATGACGATGCCCGACACTTCTGTGCAATGTTTCATCTGAGAATTGACAGTGATGTGAGAGCCGTGAACTAACTCCTTTAGGTTGACGTAGGTTTTTCAGAAGGGGAAAACGAATGGATTACCCTTTTGTCAAGGTTTCGTCCAAAACAATGTTGCTAACTTACAACACGTAAACTCCGTGGGATTTTTAGAAGTTTGGATGTGGTCTAGGTTGGAGACAGGTGAGCAGACTGGATGGCATTTCCCGTTTCCTCTTGGATCTAGGATCCTGAGATTTTTTTTTTCCCCAGGTCATTTCTTGGAACTCATGAAGCCCAGCTGGTCTGCCAACACCACCCATTCCAATCTCCCTTGAGTTATCAGGCAGGCCCCCCCAAGCTCCAATTTTAATATCCCAGCTTTGCCTGATGCTCTAGATATTTGAAAGAGGTTGGGAGTTGACATTAGCTGTGTCCTAGTGCATTGGAGAAGTTATTCTATTATCTTCAACTTATACTGGATGATTGGGTTTAACCGCCTCTAAGAGGGTTTGGGGAGGTTTTAGCTTCATTCCCTTGTGATCACCGATGGCATTTTTTTCATTAACTAAGAAGCTTTTCAGGTTAGAGGAAATGGCTAATCATGTCATTTCTATTTGGGGCTCATTTTAACTTACTTCTTATTCAAAAATCCACCTTTAAATAAAGTGATTCAAGAATCATAATTATTTATACAAAATACGTATGTTAACCCAGTCATAGTAATGAGTGGAAGATGAGATTTAAAATGTATTCCCTACCTTCACATGGAATTCAGCGTTAGATACGGCTCCCATCTTGTGGTAACATCACTTCAACCCGCGAGGCTGACAGGGCAGTCTCGAGGAAAGCATGGAAACAGAGAAAGAATTCTCCACAGTTATGAACGAACATTCATATGATGGGGTGGGGAGAAAGGGGAGTTCTATAAACACTTTTCTATACTCCCTACACTTTAATAGGCTGAATTTTCTCATGCCCCATTATTTTCCTGTTGGGTGCAGGAGAAAATAACTATTCTACAGATAGCTCACAAAAGAGTGGCCAACAACTACAGTTACATAGAATGCTTTTACACAGATTTTTCCAGAACCCATAACTTGAATGAAAAGCTCTTTTTTTCCTTTGCTCCACAGTGATGAGAACAGTTTGTTTGACTCAAACCAAACCAAATCAAGCATTTCTGTGGGCACAAAGAGGAATGTGGAGCAAAGAAAGATTTTCTTCCTTAAAAAAGAATATGTGCATGGAAAACAAAATTGCTTCAAATTTCACAACATCCTAACCATTAAACACTGAAGGCGGATTCGGGTCAGTCCAATTTCCTTTGCAGATATTTGACTTTAAAAATCACATATTCAACTTTTAAAAATGGATTTGTGTGAAATGATATATAAAAAAATCCCATGATATATAAATCATGATGAGTTTCAGCTTATGTTTAATCTCTGCCTCTTCATCTTTTTTTTTTTTTTTTTTTTTTTTTTTTTTTTTTTTAAATTTTTTTTTCAACGTTTTTTATTTATTTTTGGGACAGAGAGAGACAGAGCATGAACGGGGGAGGGGCAGAGAGAGAGGGAGACACAGAATCGGAAACAGGCTCCAGGCTCCGAGCCATCAGCCCAGAGCCCGACGCGGGGCTCGAACTCACGGACCGCGAGATCGTGACCTGGCTGAAGTCGGCCGCTTAACCGACTGCGCCACCCAGGCGCCCCTCTGCCTCTTCATCTTTAAGAGATGCAAATTGCCTTCAGGCAATAGCAGAGATGTCCTGCCCTATTTCCTCCAAATCAGCCCCTAAAGACATTTACATTAGAAACTCGGACTGACGCCGAAATAAATGAGTTTCTTCAAAAGGCTGGCTGCCCCCTATCTAGGAAATTAAAAGTCATTGGGGAGAATTTTATTTTAAAAAAGCAATAACAGATAAGTACACAGTTCTCCGTCTCTCAGCCCAGCCCTATTAGGACATTTTAGAATCTCGAATGACTGATCCCGTTAACCATGTGGCTAATCTTAAGAGGGAGAGCAAAACTTTTTCCAAAGGACCCTAGTATCATACTCTCCCAGTTGTTCCAAGATCTCAGCGTTGTGACTGTACTTATTCAAAGAATGTCATCTATTTGTTCTCCTCTTTGAGAATATTACATTACCGATGTATTTTAGATTTGATCTGATTTTATTTGAAGCTACGATAATCCCTCACCACGCGTTGGAGAACTAGCTACAGATTTGGGCATCAGAGCTAGGAGAGATTCTCTGTTCTCTTGTCCTTGAAACAAGGAAAACATCATGGTATCTACCTTCCCACAAGGCTGCTGTGGACACTGAAATTATGGAAAATCAGGTGACCAAGGTGTAGACTGAGTCTTTGGTGATTGTCCAGGCCTCGTTTCCCTGCTCAGCCTTGCCACAAACCTTGCAACATAAGGAGAGCACGTGTCCCCGCTGTTATTCCTAGTGTGTAGATGAGGAAAGCAATGCTTAGCAAGGAAGAACGGCTTGCCCAACATCACAGAGTTAGCAGGTGTGAGGACCAAGAAGCAAGCTTGATGCTTTTGACTCTCATCCCCATACTCTTTATTGAGGTGCCAAGAAATTCCTTTATGAACGGTAAGGTGCCTTACAAATGTGAGATATTACACCATCAGACCCTTTAAGCCTTACTCCTGACCTTCCGGGGCCAAGGCCAGGAAAAAACAGGGAAATCTTGGAAAGCTAAACCAATGAACTTTAATAAAACAGTTGAGGAGAGAGGCCATGCAGAAACAACAGGAAAATACCGGATATTTGGGGCAGAAAACTCAGCTGTTCGACAAAGACTGGTCATTCGTTGGGGAAAGAAATAGTGAATCGACAGCCAGAAGAACAAGTTCACAAGAAGGAAAGGTGACTGAAGCTCTCCCGCCCCTTAGGAGTGCAACTCTGAACACATACTCTACCTTGGCTTCTGTGGGGATGAAGGTCCAGTTATTCACTGTGGTAAGTTGCTTGATCATGTTCTTCTTTTGCTTGAATGACTTCCCTGTCCTTTTCCCGTTTGCCCACCCGTGCTTCCTTCACCTTCCAAATAAACTACTTGCATCCACATCCTTCTTCCAGAATTGGCTTCTGGAGGAACCCGAACAAGACACATCCTGCTGAGGGAAATCATTGAGGAGCCATTGTCCAGGCAGAGTCAGGGGCCACGGGCCAGCTAGGATACATGGGGAGAAGGGGCATCAGCCTTTTAATAAAAAGGAACTAAATGGGGTGCCAGGGTGGCTCAGTCGATTAAGTGACCAGCTCTTGATTCTGCTCAGGTCATGATCTCTTGGTTCATGAGCTTGAGCCCTGTGTCTTGCTCTGCACGGAGCCTGAAGCCTGCTTTGGATTCTCTTTCTCCCTCTCTTTCTGCTCCTCCCCCACTCGTGTTCTCTCTCTGGGTCTCAAAAAAATAAATAAATAAACATTTTTAAAAAAGAAGGAACTGAAGCCCTGAGATGAAGGGTATTCAGGGACTATTTATACCTTTCTTAACAGGAAGAGTCTATTCCCAAGGATAGGTGGAGTCTGTAAGGAAGTGTTGCTGGCCATGGTGGCTGGTCTCAGGAATACAGGAGCAGAGACAAATTCAGCACTAATTAAGACCAAAAGGGATCTTGGGCAAGATTTAACCCAACCTGTCGTTCTACGGATGAGAGACTGAGGAACAGAGAGGATGCATGTCTTACCCTGGTCAATGACACAACACTTAGTGGTTGGACTCAAGCCTCCCACTGGTACTGTTTGATCTCTCCATGCTGTAGAGGCAAATGACCAAGGCAGAACTTTGGTTCTTAGTCTTCATAGTTATTTTGAAAAGAGTGCTTAGTCCTGTGGGTTAAGCAGAAATAGAAAAAGTCAAATTAAGTCTCAATTTCCTCTTAAGTGCTGGCACCCACAAAGAAGGGCAGACTACAAGGTCTAAAGTCTACCTATTTTAGAAGATGTGTATAATAAGCCTCTGTCACCTGATGGGAGTGCTGCTGTGAGTTTTAATTACTATTCATTAAGGGCACAGATGTGGTCTGTTAAGTGAAATACTCTAAATGAATTGCATAATCGTTTTCCCAGGTCCTAAAGAAATGACAAACTTTTAAGGACCCAACTATTTTGGCCAATGCTGATGTTGTATCATTATTACTATTATTATTATTAACAACATTATGTTATATGTAATATCAGATATTATATAGACCACATATTGCATAATATCTCTATAGACTATTAATAAATAATAAATATCGTATTGTATTGTCTGATCTCTCTCTAAATCCAGGTAAAAAAAAATATTTACTGTTGAATTTAACAGAATGTATCTTCCTGAGAAGTTCTAAAATTGATTTCGGTCATGAAGGCTGTGCAGAATTATGCCCGCGGAGAACTTCAGGGGCAAAGATGTAATAGTCTCCCCACTTCCTTCCTTCTTATAAGCGGCCCCAAATATTTAGGGAAGCATTCTACCTCTGAGGTACTTTGGTGAGCTCAGAGTCCCTCTTGTATGCTCTTTTCAAATATCAAAGCCTGGCTCTAGAAAAATAAGACTTAGGTCTTAGAGGAGCTAACTTCAAGTGACTACCTGTGAGGCTGTATACGTACACATTTATACACACGCACACAGCCTGATAGAATTCTTTGGAATATTTAACACACTTTTTAACAATATTGCACGTGTTTCTCTCTGCAGGGGACTACGTGGTTATAAATTGGATAAGAAAGCAAAAACTGGATTTCTGGGAATGGAGGGCTGATTTATTTCTAAACAGTAAAGGGTGAAAATGGACAGGACCATTTAGTTCATGTAGCTCAATGTCCTATGACTAAGGAGACTCAGGCCAGAAGGAAAGGACCAGTCAAAGGCCACCCAACTCATCAGTCTTCCAAATCTCAGTCCACCTTCCTCTCCCCAAGACCAGCAGAATGGTTTCCTTGTCCTGAGGAATGACTATGCATTGGCTCCTTTTGTGGCCATTCTTCCTTGGCCCACGGCACCTCTCCTAGACCAAGCAAAACAAATACCACTTATGTGAGAGTCCTCTTGGGGAGAAGCCTGTGTTCTGAGAAGAGGTGCAAGTTCTCCATCCTCACTGATATTGGTCTGTAGAGATATCCAGACTCAAGAAGCCGCGGCAGTTTGGAGTGCTGAAACATTTGTGCAATTGTCATGATGAAATGCAAATGGAAGCATTTTGCAAGCTGTCCTTTACCCTTGTCAGGGGCTCCACTGAGGAGGATCTGAATGTCAAGTCGCGTCTTTTCAACCCCAGGAAAGGATGGTGCTGACTCCACGTCCAGGAAGCAGTTCATCAGTTTCATCGCCTCGTTCTCAGAGGATTTTCTAGGTGCGGACAGGCAGATCAAAAGGCCCTATGGGCTGATCTGGGCTCTTCGGCAAAATGATACGATGGATGAACAGCTCTCTCTTTCCGCTGGAGTGCCTGGCAATTGAGGTGACCTTCGACACATAGAGGAGGCAGCCCCCTCGAATGTCACAATTTCAGGGCCCTAGGAGGACCCCTCCTATACCCGAACACCCCTCCAATACCCTCAAACCTATTGGCTGGCCTCTAGAAGGACACTGTTCAAAACTCTTTCATGCTTGTTTTAGATCTCTAATAATGCACAAGAACCCCTGAGAAGAATAACCTAAGGTGTTAATGGGTCGTTTTTTTCCCCCCTTAAAGTAAATTAAGTCTTAGAGCCTGGGTTTTGATAGGGAATGTGAAAGCACATGCCAGAGGTACTTCCAGTAGGTAAGTGGAAGCAAATGCCATGCAGGGAGGGAAGCCGACCAGGGAGAGGCAGTGCTGGGGTGGACTAAGAAAAGCTGTACTTTTGGAGACTGTATCTCCTGCCATGACCTGTTCGCAGTGTTCTCGGAACTTAATTCACGCAATCCTCCATCTAATGGGGGAGACACTGTTAGCATCGTCTCCGTCGGAGATGAGGACCGAGACACAAGAGATTAAGCAACGTGTCCCAGGTTACATGGCTTATAACTAGCGGACCTCAAATCAGTCGTCTGGCTCCAGAGTCCGAGCCCTGCACCGCTATAGTGACCGCTCATCTGCACTACTGTTTTGTCCTTGTGATGACCTGGTTGACCATCTTGTCTTTCTCACCATTGAAATGGCTCGAACAAGGCTCTTCTCCGCTCCCCATCTGGATGTCCTGATGAGTTCGGGACTTAAAGTCCCAAAGCTGTGCTGTCTTGATGACCCTTATGGAACACTGTTTGCCCGAGATTTGGGGAGCCTTCAAGCACGGAGGTTTCGGTGCCCCCCCCTTTGTAGATGAATGTCTCAACAAAGAATAGAAAACGAGGTGAAAGGTAGGTAGGATGCAGGGCAGAAATGGAGGGCTACCTATTTATAATAGACGTGGGGAAGGCTGGACCGTTCCTGCTGATATGTACTCAGCCCCAGAGTCCTAACAAGGGTTTTGTCTCTGTGGATAAAGGAGCACCACCCCGGTTCTGAGGCTCAATGATGGGAATGAGGTAATGGCTTTTAGGTTTGAAGCCCATTAATAATACAGGCTCTAGGGTAGACAGTGCTACCACCCACCCTGGTGTCCTTCTCCACGCACAAATAGAAGACCGGGGTTCCCAAGCCATCCAAGGTAGCACTTTTCACAAATATCAGACATAAATAATTGAAGTGGCAATGTTCAAAAACAGGAGAGACAAAATCCCAGGTGATTTTACTGTTTACCCCTCTCTCTGTGTGCCTCTGCCTCTCTTGCAGATCGTGGGCTGGGTGAGGACTTTGAATCACTGTCCCTCTAACACCTCAGCTAAATTCTTTCAGAGCCGTGTGTGGTTTTTGTCACGGTTTTGAAGAGGGTCAAACGACAGAATAATGGATTCCAAACGTCTTTCTTAAGTTAGCTGCGTGGACCAAAAGATGAAAACCAAAAGGTCAATGAATTAGATAGCAAAGTTACCCGTGTCCCGTGTATGGAATTTACTTCCTGCCCTGTCGGAGCCCCACCAAAGTAGAGAAAAGTCCAGTACAATCTATAGGATTAATTGTCACATGAATCACTTGTTTTTATTTATTTATTTATTTACTTATTTATTCATTTTTAAGTTTATTTGCCTTGAGAGACAGAGAGAAAGCAGGAGAGGGGCAGAGAGAGATGGAGAGAGAACCCCAAGATTATGACCTGAGCCAAGATCAAGAGTCAGACGCTTGACCATCTGAGTCACCTAGGTGCCCCGCGAATCATTTAGTTTTGCAATGATGATGCTAAACCTCTGGCATACAGCCTCATACACAAAACTCTTTTCACATTTAGCTGCAATAGATACAATTGAAGGATCTTTCAATTTCTCTAACAATGTCAGGTTTGAAATTAGTGATAATCTTCCTCAGCTCCAGTCATAGCCGTTAGTTACTGAAATTAGAAGGAGGAGTTATAAGCTAGTTATAAGTTATAAGCTAGTTATAAGCTATGTAACCTGGGACACGTTGCTTCCTATTTGTCACTCCCTTAAGTGACACGGGCCTAAAAGCAGCGGTGGCCAGGCCGTGCCCCCCGTTTCAACCCGACACGTTACATATGTGCTTCTACAATTAATTGGTTATTCAATGCTTCAAATAAGAAGACTGAAGATGGATGGATTAGGCCACACCTGCTAAATTACCCTGTGTAACAGAGGCTTCCCACGTGAAATATTATGCCCCAAAGAATCCTGTCGCAGTACTACAAATGTAGCAAGAAAATCGATGTCCCTCAGGCCCAAACTATGCCTCACGTTAGACTCCCCCGAATGAACGGAGTCAACATTTCTGGTCACCTCCCATCCCAGGTGAGGGAAAGCCAGAATCCAGGCAGAGCCAGGAAGGACGAGATGATAACGGAAATACGGTCCTGTCTCGGGGCCGTATCAGACACAGCGCTCTGCCAAGTCAATAAAAACCCGCAAGGGCACCAACACCCAACGGCAGGGGGAGAGGGGAAAGACAAGATGGCAGAGAGTCGCTTTTCTTTCCTTCCACGAGGTCCAGGGAAAACAAACGGGACTGTCAAAGCAAACTCTGTCGCCGCCGAGCACTGGGCTTGGCGGCCCTGGCGGCCGGGTCGCGCGGTTTTGTTTGGGCCGCCGGTGCGTTATTAGGCCTTTTGAAGAACAACCTCGCGGCGGGTCACGGAGCGGTCAGCTGCTCATCTCTGCTGTGGTTCCAAGCGGCCCACCCCGGCCGCGAGGGGGAAAGAAGGGAGCGATTTCTGCAAGGAATTGGGCTATTTATAAAATAAATATAAAATCTCCTATCTATTATGCACAAATGATAGCGCCGGAGAGCTCCAGCGGCTGTCTGTGTGCCGAACATCAGCCTCCCGTGCGTAGAAATTGCCCCGTACTGAGGAGAAACACAATACAGTTCACCAAACACTTGGCTGGAAGGTATAGCTGCTTGTCTGTGGGCAAGTAATGACTTGCGTTTTCAGCTGCTTCTTGGTAAGAGCTTTAGTAATTGGAATCAGTTATTCAAAACATCGCTAAATGTGATTTAAATGGCAAGGATTTAATAACAGAAAAAGAAGCCATTAAAGGGGTTCAAGCAGGGGAGAAGGGAATTCCGTTTTTTAGAGCAGAGGGAGAAAAATAAAGCAATTACTTGATCTAAAGGCCAGAAACAGGACTCCTGCTGTCAGGGAGAAATCAAATCTGTCAGCAATTAGTGGGATCTTAGGAGGTAAAGAACTCTCCAGTGTTGAGCAGTGAATAAGGGGTTAGCAATTATATGAACTGATAAAAGTGTTCTGGTTTCCAAACAGCAGGTTAACAAGCCTTACTTTTTTCATAACTTGATGCAGATGTGATGAGTCACACTTTATGATATTTTTCAGTGGTCCGCTAGGAAAGTTCCTTAATAAGCGCATTGTGCGGCCCCCTTCCGTCTCAAACCGTGTTCGTGCTAGCCAGCCCGAAACGATGGGCTGGGAGGCATTTTGATAGCAAGGTTCTTCTTTAATTAGAAACTAGAATAATAATTTCCATGAACATGCAATTTAAAAAAAAAAAAAACAATCAAATAGGAATCCCACGTCCCTGCTTCACTCTTCCCGTGGGGACGCTGGTTACTGGTATTATCAGCACAAAAAGAACAATGTTGTACGGTATAAAGCAGGATGGTTTTTCATCAAATAAGCAAGTTAACTTTATTATGAGATGCCCCTTATTATTTTGCAGAGTAGGGGGAAAAGTATTTATTACTTATATTTATACACATATGTGACCCACAAATGACTCTTATCTGAGCTTTTTAAAAATCCTTGTGTACTGATGCACGTGGTTGTGAAACAGGATGAAAAGTGAAGTCATACCAGAAAGAAAAATCCATTGGTCTGTCCCAAAAACAGTTACAGCCTTTCAATTCAAAGATCTAGTCTCTCTGCTCAGGGAACACTCAGATGTCAATAAAAAAAAAAAAAAAAAAAAAAAAAAGGAGTATTTGAAGTAAGGTCATTTGAAAAGAATTCTCTTTGACCATCTGGGACGGTGAACTGTTTACGTTTACACTGACATGTATTCTGTTCGAAAGACGTAAGTGATTACACCTAGCAACAATACGGCAAAGCGAAATCTCTCATCTGGCATATGCTCCCGATTTGTCGATTGATAAGAGACAAATAAAAACAAGGATTTTTCTTCTTCCTTCCCCCCCCCCACCCCGAAGAAATTCAGTCTTCATATATTTAGGCACTGAGGACCTCCCTGCTTCCGTTTGAAGGGCTGTGTAAGCTAATCGTTAAACAATTTCTAAATATCCAATCAATGTATCTCAAGGGGCTTTCCGTTTTGAGCAAAACTCCTCCGGCCAGAAAAATCGCCCCCTCCTTTCCGGCGTCGTCGTCATGGGTCTGCGGTGCTCCTGCTGGCCAAAAGAGCTAAGTGCCCTTAAAGGCCAGTGATCGTGAAACATCTGTGAAACCCACAGTGATTCGGAAATGTAGGATTGCCAGAGCGTAGCTTTAAAGGGCAGCTTTTAATCCGGCTCTAAAGTCGACGTAAGTTTTGTAAGTTTTCTCTTTTGCAATGTGGCTTTTGGGTTTGTATTATTATTATATATTCTATACCTTATTTTATATTACCGTATCTTACTGCTCCAACCTCTTAAAATTATATTGTTTTACACAAATTTACAAACAGCAGCTAGCTACCGTTCGATCGGTTCGCGGGGAGAGCAGGGTGTGGAATTGGGGGTGAGGGGACACCACGTGGAGCAGCTGTAGTTCTCTGCAAAGAACTAGAACCGTCTCCTGATGTTGCTGTCAAACACCCCCAAATCTCACACCAACCATACAGGCTCACTGAGATCCCACACCCCGATGCCCCTAAATGCGCCAAGGCTATTATTCATTTGTGCTTAAGCTTTCATCGCCAATACACTGTGAAGATTTGTACGAAGATAAACAAGTGACCTCCCTGTCACTGACTTGTTAATTCGTGCACACACGCATGCGTATGCAGGTATTTGAATCTAGAGGACTGCAATTTTGGGGCCTGCGTAGTTAATTCCTAGTTTTCTTTTTGCCACCTCTCATGATCTAACCACAAAAGTCGCTCGAGTCGAAAAGGCAGGGAAAGCTACTGAGTTAAGAAAGCAGTAAAGATGAAAAACAGCAGATTAAAAAAATATCCAGCTCAGGAAAATGCTCGTGTGGGAGACTTTGCCGTGACAACCGTGATGTTTCTGTGATGATCGTACCCAGATCCTTACAGCCCATCCCTCTGTCCCTATTGGGCCAGGCTGAAAGGGTGCTGGATCTTGGTCTCATCACAGTGAGGATAGAGTCACAATCCGCTGGGTTTTGATGAGCAGACCACTGGGTTATTACATGACCTCACCCCATCTCTGCCATGGACAGGCTGTGCTTCCTTTAACAAGAAGGTCCTGAGTTTTCTCATCTGGAGACCGTAATAATAACAGTTAACAGGATGTCCTTGGAACTTTCTACATCCCCTGGAAATTATAAAGCTACAGTGTAACCTTGCCTTAGAAAAAAAAATCAGAGTAAATAATCTCTTCAACGCTATACCTTATCTGTTATACCTCACAGGCTTTACTTCCCTAAGGTTTAGCATCAACTCTGGTTTCTCGTTCAAAACATCTGCGAAGGGACAGAAGCAAAGAGGCATCTGGCTTGTCCCAGCAGAATATAGTCGTGAGACCCGAACATTTATTAAAGACATGCTTTCCGTGACATCCCGGAGAAAGCTAAAGGTATTTAAAGTGACGTCTGGGAAGGACTCGGTATTGTTCAGAGCAGTGTGTGAAAAGCCCCGGCAAACAGTCTATGTGATTCATCAAGTTCAGAGTTGTTGTCATAACGTGTCTACTAATAGTCATTAAAGCATCTTCGTTAGCCAGAGATAAATACCAGGGAACGCTCGGAATCCAGCTCCCATGCTTTCAAAGCTGCCTGGGAGGAGAGCAGTTGCTTAAGTGGCTTCGCTGCATCCTGGCCTGAGGATCCAGCTTCCAGAGCGTGAGGCAGGGAGAACCCACCCCGTGGGTGCCGCTGACACACGGCAGCGAAGGGCCTCGACCGGACAGCGTGGGCCCTTCACCCCAGGATCGGGCGTCGGGGGTCTTCTGGGTGAGGAGGCGGCACTGCGGTCCCCAGACTCCGAGATTCCAACAGCCCCGGCGGGAACCGGGTGGACGTTGTCCCTCTTCTCGCTGACCCGGGCCCCACTGGCAGGAGCCTTCGCGAACCGGCCACCAGTGAGTATCAACCAGGACCCAAGACTGTTGCCAAATTAGGAATCGGAGGGTATCCGCTGAATCTGGACGCCTGTCCAGATAGTTCTTAGGCAAGTAAATCGTAGCAGCTTGCAGGTGCGGGAGCCTTACGTGGCGGCAAGAGGGGAAACTTGATGAACTGCGGTTTTTTGGAGGATTGGGGTAGGGAGCCTTTCGGGATTCGGTATAAAAGGACTTGCTAAATCGCTTCCACCGGGTCAGTGGAGGAGTGGCCCTCTGCCTTTCACAACCGCCTTCAAATCCTGTGTTGGGCACCGGGGCAATTAGGACATTCCTTCCATTGAAGGATACGATTGAACTCTGCCTTTTAATGTCGTGATTTTGATCTACGTGAATTACTGATTAATCAGCCTTCCACGTAGGCACCCTCCCACCTGCTCGGGGGCAAACAGTAAAGAAAAGTGGTGTTGCCAGGCTGGATGCCCTTTGGCCCCGCTCTTCCGGTTGGGGCTGCGGGCTAGAAAAGCAAAGTGGAACAAATGACACGGGCACTTCCTTGCCAGACGAACTATTTCTTACCTCCTCCGCAGCCCTGTCGCATCCAGGACTGTTTCCTTGACGAGATGACAACTTTCACTGGTGCGGTTGGACCGACAGCCTTATAGGGTATCGTGGTGGTGACCAGGCTCTCTGCAAGGGGCATCTTCAAACTGTCAGACTTTCCTGACATCCCAGAGAGGAGAATTTAAAAGCCACCTAGACCATGAGCTTTGCCCCCTTTTAAGAAAAAATAGGCAATCTTCAGCACAGGAATTTATTTTATGGTATTACTTTCAGAAGTTGCTGAGGAAGACACATCTTTCCGTGGAAGAACTCTTCGCTACAGTGTTGGATAGCCGTATGCAATTTTGCTGTGTTTTGCTTATCTTTGCCTAAAACAAATGTTACATATATGGGGAAATGGCAAAAACTGTGAGATTAAACAAAGAGAATTAAATGTCATTGATTTCAGCTATTCTTTTAACATGAAACTCATATTCTTAGCTTGTCTTCTTTCCTTTAGGTTGAATTCCTATTAGTGTGGTTCTTACTGCGTTTTTTTTTTTAATTTTTCTTATTTTTTGTTATTTATTTTTGAGAGAGAGAGAGAGAGAGAGAGAGAGTGAGCACGAGCCAGGGAGGGGCAGAGAGAGGGAAACACAGAATCCAAAGCAGGCTCCAGGCTCTGAGCTGTCAGCACAGAGCCCGACGTCGGGCTCGAACCCAAGAACATGAGATCGTGACCGGAGCTGAAGTCGGACGCTCAACTGACTGAACCACCCAGGTGCCCCTTACTATGGGTTTTTAATAGTAACATATTCATGCACAGCCTAGCGACCCTCCCCCTCCCCAATATCTAAGAAATGATTATCAGAAAAATGAATCCTTAGAGCTACTTTTTTTCCCTGTAATCCGTGGTGGGCCCTCTGAAAAATAAAGGAGAAAACTTTGATGCAAAGCATTATTCATTGGACGTTATCCCCAAATCTTGTTGACGTAGTAGAAAGTAGTATTCGAGTACCTAATTTGGGAGTCAAGACTGGAGAGGCCAGTCTATCCACTGTCTCTGACTAGTTCTGTGATCCTGGAAGAGATAGGACATTTTAAAAATGGGATCTCAGGGTTCCATGTGTTATGTTGCTATTTGGACAGGGCACATCAATGGGGTTTTCTTCTGGAATAGGGATATTCTGCAATTCCATAGAATTCTTACATCTGGGGCATGTCACTGTTCCGGCAGCCTCCACCTCTTCTCTCTCCGTCTGATAGAGTCCTGTATCATACAAACCTGAGGAGGTACAAGTGCGTGTCGCTCTGAATTATGTTCATGACGCAGGAGCCAACAAAACAAACCCCAACAAAGTAAAACTCCCTTGATGGAAGTTGGGTATGGTTCATTAATAGCCTTGAAAAAAGTGTGTTCAGAAACAGATCATCTTGTGTCAGAGGAAGTAAAACTGAGAATGCATCTTACCCTTCATTAACTAGTTTCTGGAACATTTCTATTTAGTCAGCAAGTTTTTAAAAGGGTATTTTCAAAAAGGGGGAAATGCAAATTAGAGGCATTGGTCATTACCCAGAAAATAAAGGAACTGTCAAAGAAAAATCTAATGAAATGCCAATGGCTCTGTGGAGTAGACATTGATGGAGCCTGACTATAATGTCATCCGTGCAATTGGGTCATGGGTCCTTGTAATTGTTGAAACTCTTAGAAGAGAAAGTTCTGAACTGCTTTAAATGGGAACAAAGACAACTCTGCCTTATCTGAACTCCATCCTTTGGGTTGTGATACATGGAAAATACCAGAGTGACTGTAGTTTGGAGAATGCGTTAAGTGCAAGAGTGTGGGTGGCAGCCGGAGGTAGGGACTGTACTATTATTGTGATATTCTGGGCTCCCACATGGGCAGAAAACTTCAAGATTGGTTCTACCTCTGCCACCTTATGATAACGCAGCGTCTTTTATTATGAAAATTCATCATTGGCTGATAAGTAATTCAAAATTATCCTGATTCCCCCCTCCCCTTGTCCCCATTTGTCATAAGGAATCTCTGCCGGTCTATGGATCCTCTTGCCTTATTGCGAATACTTTTGATCCCGAGTATTTATTTGTGAAGGAAGGAACAAGTATATAACTGAAGGAAGTTAGGACTGTGGTTTTTGGCTATCAATTGAGGTGGGACTAGGTTTGGCTGGGGGGGGGTGCGTAGGGGGAGTCGTTTTTGTTCTGTTTTGTTTCGCTTTACAATTCAGCCTACAGTTCTTATTGTCTTTGACTTGTGAGTACCCTGTTCCAAACAGTGGACCCAATGACACCCTAACTGCACTTAGAGACTTTTCGAGTCACTTAGAGACTTTGTGTGCCGTGCTAAATTCGGCATAATGATCAGTAAACTAGGTAGGTACCAGAAGAGACAAGTTCTAGCATAGGCTCTGTTACCGACCTGTTCACACAGAGCAAACGGTTCTCCATGCTGCAGTCTCCTATTTGCAGAATGAGGATAATAATACCTGCCATATCTACTTTACAGGTCTGTCACGATGAACAGTCATTGAGATAATAGGCATTATTAGCGTAAATAAAGTATGAAATGGTATTTCTCATATAACTAACAATTTAGGCAACATAATGACAGTCTCGTGTCTAATTAGAGACATTTTACTTCACCGAGTCCTATGAAATACTGTTCTCCTTCTTACGTGCTAGGAAAGCAAAGTGCTTAGTGTTCTTGCTTCCCCAAAGTGATATAAACTTAATCAATGGCCGCGCATCCCTGATTTTTTTTCCCTACATCTAAGATCTACCGAATTTTAATGATTGTTACGCACAGAGTGCTTTTGGGGTCTGTTGCCCCCGTGTAGCCTGTCCCCACCATGTGCACTATGCTCAAGTGGTGGCCTTTGTGCCTGTCTCATTGTTATTCTCGGGTGCCACAGTCACTTGAATACTTGAGCAGGGGAAGCAACGGTCCCAACGTCAAGTCACTTTCAGCGCTTGAGATCTGAAAGGCAGCCACTTGGAGTTCATTACAGTTTTCTACTCAACCCTCCTGCCTTAACATTGTATTGCACGAGAATTCTAAATTCACTTTGGCTGCGTTACAAGGCCTGTTTTCTGCCTGGATGCCCAGGTCTCTCTTTCTTTCTATTGTCTCGGGTTGGTGTCCAGGAATAAAGGATACTTAACATTTAAAAAGGCAGAATTGTTTGCAAGGAAAATACTTCCCGCTAACTGGCTCTCCGAGAACTTGAAAGACTCAAATGAGGACAGTCACTTCCTTTGGAAGCATATTTATTTCTGTGCATCTTTTCTGGAAAAAAAAAAAAAAGTTACCTCTTTGTGTGTCTTACTCATCATTATGTGTGTTTACAGAGTCCATGAGAAGTTCACAAAAAGAGAATTTCTTAGTGCGAAAGGCCCTTTGTTGAACAGGAGCTTTAATGCTTCCATACCTGGCCGAATCTCTTTTACGTATGATGACAGAAACCTTTTTCTTAAGCTTCCTGTGACCCACTAGGTCTTTCCATCAGAACAGTGAGGTAAACTATGTGAACGTATAAATGCCTTTCAACACGCTTTGGCATGTTTTTGTCGATAGAGGTAATCGACTAGGAATTAATTCACTTCCATTCTGCGTCTTGGGCACAGTGCGCAATAGCACTGTGAGCTTGGATAAACCCTGGATGCCTTAGCTTTCCTGTTTTAAGTGCGGCATATCTAGAAAGTATTCTTTGTGGTGGTGTGTGATTTAGAGACGTGTGTCTGTCAGCTTCAGAGAAAGAAAAGCCATTTGACCACTTTTGAAAGGGCCGAACAGCGGCGGTGGGCTTAGGGAGGTGGGAGGGAACAAGGCCCGCCTGCATTTGTAAGTGTGCGTGTGTGTGCGTGTGTGCGCGTGTGTGTGCGTGTGCATGTGTGTGTGTGCATTGTTTTCCACAGGGAAAAACTAATCTCTTGGCTTAGATCCACCTTAGTATTAGCCTCAATGCGTTCTCTCCCTCCTTTACTCTAAATCATTATTAAGTTTATTACTTCTTTTTTCTTTTGCTGGAGAAGATTAATGGCTTTCCCTGGGCAGAGGGAACTCTGCAGAGCCCAGTGGCTCTATAAATAGCACCTGCTGCTAATTCTCCAGTGCCTGGTATCTCCCCAACACATCTTGGTCTTTAAACAATTTGTTCAGAAGAGGAAAGCTAAGGGTCACTGTGCACTTTGGTGTTACTCAAAATGTGTTTTATGGATAGTGGGTTTTTTCTCCAGGAAGTTTGGCCTGGTGGGTCCTTTAGAGAAACTGGGCGTCCTGGTACCTCCCCAGGGAGGCATGCCTCACTAACCAAGCTTGTAGGGATATCACAGAACCTGTTGGACCTGTGGGGGTGGTGCCTTGCTAATAGCTTTGGCCATTAATTTCACCCCTCTTTTTTTTTTTTTGTTCTAATTTCTTCTTTCTCAAGAGTTTTCAGGCTCAGCTGAACTGTTCCAATAGCCCGGGGGAGATGTGACTTCACGGAGTTATAAAACACAAAAAGGGAAAATGCTGGGAAAATTGCGTTGCTAAGGTTCAGTAACTTGTGGTTTCAGAAAATGGAACACTTCTGGACAACGCAGATGGCAGGAAGGGCCATGGTCATCGTTGGAAAACCACCTTCCCCTTTAGGGGTAGCAGTAGGAAGGCGAGAGAACACCTAACCTCTAGGGCACATGGCAGGGGTGCCTTCCTTCCCTTAAGGAAGTCTTTGTTGAATACTGAACGGATGAAGGAAAGGAGAGGCATTTCCTGTTATCAGAAATGTGACTTGAAGTCAGTGCAGTTGTGGGCAAAGTTGGGTGAGTTAAGGAGGCCATATGACCTGCTAAGGTAGAAAGAAGGCGGGGGTGGGAGGAGAAGTTTCCCCTTCCTTGCTGTTCAGTCATTGCCCTTTGACAGCCTCTCCTGGGTAGACCAGATCACCAGCAAAACAGGGCCGGCTGTGCTGAGTATTTTGCTAGGAACCTTGATGGAACCACGGAGCTGTATACCTTGTATGCAGAGTTTCTCACCAATACCTTCCGTTGTTATCCAATATTGACCACGTAACCTTGAGAGCGGAGAATTCTCTCTCAGTGGCACTTTTAGTGAGACCAATGAAAAAATCCAAGGGTGCTTCCCAGACCTTGAATTTGGAACACTAGGAAGCCCTAACTCGTTAGATGTCGACTTACTACATGGATTCAGATTCAAAGTTTCCATTCTCTTAGGATAGGACTCCCATGACAACCCCAGCTAACCTTTAGGTTGAGGATTTTATTTACCCTTGTCATGTATGCAGTGCAAACATTTTCTCGCCCTGTTTATTTCATCAGTATTATCAGATAATTGCACAACAGCATCTTACAGCTCAGAGCTACCTCTGAGATAATTTGAAATAACAATTGCCTTTTGCAGATGAAGAAACTGAGGCCTGGGGAGATGAAGTACCTTGCCCAAGGTCGCTTGGCTTGTCGAGAGCAAAGTTGAACTGTAACCTGAGCCTGTCTGTCTGTCATATCCTCCAATTATGGCTTGTTGTCCTTAAAAACTCACGTCATGTGCCACTTCTCAGTGGCAATGTGAATTCCTTAAACCAATAATTTTTAAACTTTTAAAAAAGAGATCCTTTATTGTGCCTATTATATGGATGTAGGTAAGCAATAGAAATGCCTTGAAGTGACAGCGGTAGGGATAGGAGGACCTGAAGCCCATCATACTAACATCGCCCCATCTTCTGTCCGTACCCTGGGTGGTCTCTGAGACAAATCCAAGGAACCCAGGTGATCAGAAACTCAGTCTGGAACATCACCACTTGTGCGCAAGAAAAACCACCTAACATCTATCTGCATCTATCTGTCTGCACATCTGTCTGCTCATTTCGATCAAACGAGTTTTCAAAGCCTTGGCTTCATCACCTTGAAAATCACCAACCGAGGACTCACGGAACAATGTTATCTCCCGGTAACACAAAGCTTGGCACATCCTGGCTGTTTAATAAATTTTGCTGAATGAATAAATTAATGAAGGGTAACGCTTCGATCCCTGGAAACTCTTCATTAGCTCTCATCGTCTATTGCTCTTTTCCTGTCCCATGTGGCCAAAATGCATCACATATACCTTGCTAACTCCCTTTTTGTTGTATTTGTCTCCATTGTTACTGGTTTCTCCTTCTTGACTGTGAGGTCCTGGAGAGCAGAACTCCGAATTCCTAGTGCTGGGACACAGTGGGCCCAGAGTAAGCTTCAGTAAGAGCTTATCGTTAAATGAAGACCGATGGGAAGTACATCAAACCTGTAGTGCCAAAGCAGAGTTTCTCAATCTCAGTATTATTCATGTTTGGGGCTGGAAAAGTCTTTGTTTGGGGGACCGTCCTGTATATTGTAGGATGTTTAGCAGCCCCCCTGGCCAATACGCACTCCAAGCCAGTAGCAGCCTCTCCTAACCCCAAGTTGTGACAACCAAAAATGCCTCCAGACATTGCCAAATGTCCTCTGGGGGGCAAAATCGCCCTTCACTGAGAACCACAGAGCTAAGGCATGTCTTGTTTTCTTTCCTCTGAGCTTCTGTTTCAGATGGACTCAGTCTGAAATGAGGCCGTTCCAAAACGTAAAATGTCTTGGTAAGTAAAAATAGGTAATGGTGTTGCTCAGATCTTGGAATTTAAGAATAAGCATCGTCAGCCATTAGTTCATTTCACCCCCTATATATTTTATTTGGAGGGAATTTTAGTGGAGAACATGATGTTTGCTAGTTTGGGAAGATCATGTTCATTTCATGAAGGAACATAAATGCCAGTATTCTCTTGAGCCATTGGTCTGAAGTTGGCCAAATGCCACAGTTTCAGGATAGAGATAAAAAATGGCAGCTTCATATATTCTGTCATCATCAAGAAACTGGACTGGCAAATCAGTTGTTTTTCCCATGTTCTCCGGCTTTGGATGGTTTAGCGGAAGGCCCGTAGGATTTTAAACAGATGCCCAGCCCAAGTCCAAGACTCCAAGATTTAATAGCTCCTGTCTACCTCATCCTAGATGTTACACGATACCTAAGTATCATGGGATACATCTTTTATTTGAGACAAATGAAATGCCATTGAGTATTGATTCTCCCTAATGGAACTCGGCCTTTCCACTTCGAATCTAATCAAGAGTTTAAAGAAACACTTAAGAAAAAGATCCCATTTCTCCCTCCCAGAAACATATAAGCAAGATGCAGAAGCACAAAATACAGTTCTCTAAAATCGGCATCCTCAACCTCTCACTCTTCTTATCCTCAGTCTTAAATTATCCTCTCCATATAGGTCATTTCCCAATATCTAAATATTAACAATTTGTAGCCTCGGTATCCCCAATTCCTACAAGCTTCTGAGAGCTTTCTTTCTTTCCTTCTTTCTTTCTTTCTTTCTTTCTTTCTTTCTTTCTTTCTTTCTTTCTTTCTTTCTTCTTTCCTTTCAATTTACTTATTTAAATTCAAGTTAGTTAACATACAGTATAGTATTGGTTTCAGGAACAGAACGCAGTGATTCATCACTTGCACAGAACACCCAATGCTCATCCCAACAAGTGCCCTCCTTGATGCCTATCACCCATTTAGCCCATTCCCCCACCTACTTCCCCTCTAGCAACTCCCAGTTTGTTCTCTGTATTTAAGAGTCTCTTATGGTTTGCCTCCCTCTCTGTTTTTCTCTTATTTTTCCTTCCCTTATGTTCATTGGTTGTCTTTCATAAATTCTACCTGTGAGTGAAATCATATATTTGTCTTTCTCTGGCTGACTTATTTCACTTAGCATAATACACTCTAGTTCCATCCATGTTGTTGCAAATGGCAAGAATTCATGCTTTTTGATTGCCGAGTAGTAGTCCATTATATATATATATATATATATATATATATATATATATATACACATATATATATTATATACACACACATATATATATATACACATATATATATATATACCACACCTTCTTTATTCTTGCAAATGGCAAGAATTCATTCTTTTTGATTGCCAAGTAGTATTCCATTATATATATATACATATATACATATATATATTTATATACACACACACACACATATATATATATATATATATATATATATATATATATACCACACCTTCTTTATCCACTCATCAGTCAATGGGCATTTGGGCTCTTTCCATAATTTGCCTATTGTTGGTAGCACTGCTATAAACATGGGGGTGCACATGTCCCTTCAGATCAGCATTTTTGTATCCTTTGGATAAATACCTGCTAGTGCAATTGCTGGGTCATAGGGTAGGTCTAGTTTTAATTTTTTGAGGAACCTCCATACTGTTTTCCAGAGTGACTGCACCAGTTTGCATTCCCACCAACACTGCAAAAGTGTTCCTCTTTCTCCACATCCTCGCCAGCATCATTTGTTTCCTGAGTCGTTCATTTTAGCCACTCTAAAGTGTGAGGTGGTATCTCATTGTGGGTTTGATTTGTATTTCCCTGATGATGAGTGATGTTGAACATCTTTTCATGTGTCTGTTGGCCATCTGGATGTCTTCTTTGGATAAGTGTCTATTTGTGTCTTCTGCCCATTTCTTAATTTGTCTTTTGGGTGTTGAGTTTAATGAGTTCTTTATAGATTTTGGATACTTCTTCTTTTCATCAATGCCCAAATAAAATGACTCACCACGTCCCTAATATTGCAGGCTCTTGGAAGTCCAGTATTCCTATCCCGATATTTCTATAGGTCTATCCATTCACACATTCATTCATTCAACAAATATTTATTGAGAATACAGATCTTTCTTGATAGGGTTACATTCCAAAATGCTTTGAATAAACCTAACCCACCGAACTTCATAGCTTACTTCTTAGCCTACTTTAAACGTGCCCAGAACATTTCCATTAGCCTATAAATGGGCAAAATCATCTAACACCAAGCCTATTTGATAGTAAAATGTTGAAAAATCGCTGTAATTTATTGATCACTGTACTGAACATGAATAGAATGGTTGTCTGTGTGCGGATTGTTTACCCTCATGGTCGCATTGCTGACTGAGAGTAGTGGGTCACTGCTGCCCCGCATGATGAGAAAGTCTCTGCATATTGCTAGCCCATGAAAAGATCAAAATTCAACGTTCAAAACATGGTTTCTACTGAATGCATATCACTTTCACATCATCTGAAAGTCAAAAACTTGTACGTCAAACCATGGTAAGTTGGGGACTGGGGACTGTTGGTACCATGTGACTACAACATACTAGATTTCTACTCTGGAGCTCAGGTCCCATCGCATTCCCATCGTACCTCCTGCTGATGAGCTCTCTCCATCAACTTTGCCTCCTGTCGGTTCACCGTATCTTCTTTATTCTCCAGAGCAGCGCAACTCAAGGCTGCATGACGTAGTCACAGAAGTGGAAGATATTACAGAAGATGACAATCTCTCACACAACAAGAAACTGCTTGAAATCACATAGCAGTCATCACTTGTCCTTAAAAGACGCTTTCCTATCCCTGCCACTAATGACAGCTCACTGGCCACCTTCCCTCCTCAGGATCTGCTTAACAGGCTGCCATGTTGCCGGGCCTGCTCTCTCTCTTCCCAGACCAGAGGAATCACTTCCTCAAAGCTTCCTTCCCATTTACTACCAAAGAACATCTCCTGGTTGTGGTTCTTGTTGCTTGTAACTTTATTATCTAATGTCAGTTGGGTCTTTTGTATCAATCACCTCCTTCCAAATTTTTAATCATCGAAGAAAACCTATCAAAGTATTTTCCTTTGCAAGAGATCCTACATCCTGAGCAAGGCAACACATTAACAGATGCTTTGCTTTCCCCTTTAATTTTCCCCAGTTCTATTCTTAGGCAGAGTTCTTAAGCAGCACATCATCCTTTGTGATAGAGTGAAGGCAGCCGGCAATTTATTTTCCTTTATCGAGAGCAAAGGCACTGGGGTAAATTTTTAAAAATCCTATTACATTATTACCTAAGTGCACTCACTTCTCCCTTTAGCTCTGCTCCCAGTGGAAACAAGTGACAAATCCTTATTAGTGCCAATTATTAAAGAGGAATGGCTGTAGCCTTACCTCAGGTCCACTAGATTTTTCCTTCTGAATAACATTGGGATACGTTTTCATGAAGGGGGTAGTTATAATGAATGGGTCAAACTGACACTTGTTGATTTACTTATTCTATTTCTGCCCAAGGACCATTGCAAAGTATGGATTAACTCAGACTTGGAAATGTAAATTCTATCAGAAAAAAAAATAGCTCATGCTATTGAGTTGAACATTTGAGCCATCCTCAGAAAATTCAAACTATGAAAAGACAAGAATATATTTTCCTCTAGGAAAATTCTGAACTTCTGCACTGACAGCACAGAGCCTGCTTGGGATTCTTTTGCTTCTTCTCTGTCCTTCCCCAACTCACACACTCTCTCTCCCTCTCAAAATAAATAAATGTTTTAAATATTCAAATTTTAAAAAAGAAAGCACTTACCTCCCCCCCCCCCCACCATGTATCAATACAGGGATGATACGATAATACTAATACTCACTATGGCTGATCAAGAATCTGCCACATGCCGGACTTTTTTCCTCGGTGTTTTTAGATATTTTTTTATATTTGGGTCTTGGAGCAACCCACCACGATAGGCATTTTCTCCATTTGCAAAGTTAGCCACCTTACTGGAGACCCACCATCAAAGTGGGTGGACAGCAATGCAAGCTGATTCCTTTCTGGGTATAAAATGGAAGGGTGGTCAGAGGAGGTGAGCTATTAATGGGTATTATTTTAAGTTTGTTTATTTATTTATTTTTAGAGAGAGTGAGTAGAGAGAGGGGCGGAGAGAGAGAGGGAGAGAGAGTCCCAAGCAGGCTCCACGCTGTCAGTGCAGAGCCCAACATGGGGCTCGAACCCACGAACCATGAGATCATAACCTGAGCCAAAACCAAGAGTCAGATGCTTAACCAACTGAGCCAACCAGCCACCCCTATTACTGGGTATTTTCTATCTAACATTTAGATGAGCATGCTTTCCAGTGTGAGGAGCTAGTAGAAAACTCCCCTGTGGTACGTGTAAGTGAGGGTGTGAGTACACAGCTGCTTCTGTGTGTGTAAAAAATGAATACGTGAATAAACCGAATGGGCGATGAAACAGATCCTTAAGCTGGCAACTATATAACCTGGACTACTGCAAATAAAATAGGAACAAAAATCATAAGGATATGTATTTTTTAATTTAGACACAAATATTGGTCTGATCTTTCTTGAAGTGGAATTAACTTTGTTACTGATTCTTTTCATGGATGGACAACATTTATTGAGCACTTACAATGCCCCAGATACTCAGCCTAACCCTTAGCACTGCTTTTATCTTCACAGCAATCCCATGAAGCAGTTGTTCGTATTCCCATTTTACTGATGAGGAAACTGAGGCACGGGAAAGAGAAGTCACTTGTCCTCAGTCCTATCAGTGAAAGGACGGAACCAGGAATCAAGCCTGGCTAACTTCACAGCTGTGTGCTTTACTGCATCACATTGACTCTTTTGAAACGAGCTCGATTACTCCTCATTTTGTTCTGTTTTGATTTTCATACCTTATTTCAAAACTCATACAGTGTTTAGTCCTTACTATGTTAAGGTATACAGTGGCCTTTAGCTTAAGCTTCTGATCTGATCCTGACGATCTTAGTAAATACAGGGACTCTTGCCTGGTCCCATCACAGGCAAAAGCAGAAATGATGGCTTCCACAGAAGTCACGTGCTCCACAATTTTGTTAAAGTTTTTCTATCCTTAAATGTCCGGGTACATTTAGAACCCTCATTTATGTCGTGAAATAGCTCTTTGTTCTTAATATAATTTTAAAATTGGCACTTGTAAATCCTGGTATAATTCTTTGCACATGCTAAGTGTTCGATGAAGTTTTGTTGACATAAGTAAGCATATTACATTTTTTTGTAGAATAAAATATGCCCCAAGAGTACTTAAAACCTGTGAAGTTTGGAAATAATTTCAGTTCTCAAAATAGCCAGCCAAATTTGTATGATTTGGTAAAAAAAAAAAAAAAAAATGTTAAAATGAGTTGCCAAGTATTTTCTTATGATCTGGCCTTAATGTTTTTTTTCTTTTCTTTATCACCTTCAGATGACATACATAATTTGTTTAGAAAGTACTTATCTTGGGAAACCTGGGTGGCTCAGTCAGTTAAGCATCCGACTCTTGATCTCCGCTCAGGTCAGGATCTCATGGTTCATAGGATCAAGCCCCACGTCAGGTTCTGCACAGACAGCACAGAGCCTGCTTGGGATTCTTTCTCTCCTTCTCTCTCTGTCCCTCCTCCACTCGCACTCTCTCTCCCCTTCTCAAAATAAATAAATTTAAAAAATTTTAAAAACGAAAGTACTTACCTCCCCCCGCCCCCCACCGTGTATCAATGCAGGGATGATACGATAATACTAATACTCACTGTGGTTGATCAAGAGTCTGACACATGCCAGGCTTTTTTCCTTGGTGCTTTTAGGATTTTTTATATTTGAGCCTTGTAGCGATCCACCGCGATAGGCATTTTCTCCATTTGCAAATGAAGTTACCCGCCTTCCTGGAGACCCACCACCGAAATGGAAGAACTATAATTCGAGCCTGTGTTGGCCTATTTCCAGTGCCCCTCTCTGCTCTTTTCTATGAAGACAATAATCCCTGCTCTTTGTGCAAATTTATGCTATGGAACTTGCTCACATCACTCTTGTGTACCACAAGGTGAGATATTTAGCCATTTGCATTTTATCTGCTGATAGACATTTGCAGATGACAAAGGGCGGTAATAAGTGAAACAGCCTACAGTCTTGCTTTGTCTCAAGTGACTTCTCTTCCAGAGAGTCCTCCTGTCACCCACACAAGCTCAACACAGTTAATTATTTTAATTAAACACATACCTATATATTTCCACTGGAGTTATTGCATGGTATGGGACTCCGGATCCTTGGACTAGATGCCTGGAATCCTTCCTCCGGTTCCAGCTTTTCCACTGGATGACCTCTCCAATGTCACTTAAAGTCTCTGGGCTCAGGCTTCTTCATCTGCTGTCTTAGTGGCTGGCCAGCTCTTGCATATAATGATTTTTTCAATAACATTAATGTCTTCTAAAAATGATAAGACAAAATATGTTTTACCTAGTGTAGTGGGATAGACAGTGGTCCCCCCCAAAAGATAAATTGACATCCTCACCCCTGGAACCTGTGAGTATACCTTATATGGCTAAAGAGTGGCTATTATCTTGTATGGAAAAAAAAAATGTGATGAAGTTAAGAATCTTAAGAAGAGGAAGGTACCCTGTATTATCAGGGTGGACCTTAAATACACTCAATGTATCCTTATAAGAGAGAGGCAGAGGAAGTTTTGAGACAGAAAAGGAGGCGGCCATGTATCATGGAGCGGAGATGGGAGTGATGTGGCCACAAGCCAAGGAATTGCCTAGAGACACCCAAAGCTAGAAGAGGCAAGGAACAGATTTTCCCCTAAAGCCTCCAGAGGACACATGACCCAGCCAACACTTTGATTTCAGATTTCTGGCCTCTAGCAACATAAGAGAATACACTTATTTTATTTTGTTTTAAGCCACCCAGTTTGTAGTAATTTGTTACAACGGCCACAGTAAACTAAAATACTTGGTTATGCCACAAAATGCTTCTCCTGGATTTTTCTGGACTACTTGTAGGGGAACACTTATAGAGAAAAATGCACAAGACCTGAATATTAATTAGGTCTTCTCAACTCAATATGCACCCTAATGTAGCACTCAGAGACTGTGATAGGAAATGTGTTTAATCTCTTCTTTTAGAGGAGGTCTGAGCTTTCACTTGAGTTGGCTATACTGAGAATAAGCTTATGTGTTGGGGGAAACCAGTTCTTGCTGGAAAGTGTAGAGCAAAGAGGAGTGAAAAGAATATTCCCAACACCCTTTCAAGAATTGTAAAGGACTGTCTTAATTGCCAAATCCAAATTGGAAATGAAAACAGGTTATGACAGGAAATCTGTATAGGTAGGATCGGCAAGGTGGATAGATACAGGCTCCATCCGACTCAGGCCCTGGAGTGTCAGAAGAAATTCCTGCAGCATTGGCCCATGGTTATGAGGATTGAGAACTACAAATAGAATGGGAATTATTCATGGTTAGCAAGGTGCTGGCTTTTAGAGAAGGATCTTAAAAGTCTTATAATCCAACCCTTGAAATGTTGGTTGAATTTCCTTACCTCATAGCCACATTATCACCTGACTTCTAAAAACCTCAAATATCATTCATTCGTTCATTCATCCATTCAACATTCGAGTGTCTCCTACCGAGGCCACAATAATGGATCAGACTAGAAATGAACAGTCTTCTGTAATAAGATGTAATAGGAGAAAGAGAACATCATAGTAGAGAAAGACACAATGGGCTGAAACAGCAAAGCTGAGATGACCACCTCTGCCTGGAGGACTCAGGGCCAGCATTGTAAGAGGTGATATTTGAGCTGAAGCTTAGCAGTGAATAGCACTTGCCCCCGGAGGCAGTTCATTTCCTCTTTGAAAAGTCCTTCCTTACATTGAACCAAAATGTGTGCTTCATTAATTTTTACCTCAACTCTGAATGGTCATTATAAGCCAATGACTCTAGGGACTTTGATCTCAATGGGTGGAAAGGTACTAGGAATGTATAAACTCTGTTTTCAGTATGGCTTTGCTTTATGGAGGGTCTTTTGAAAGGAAAGTACCGAATATTCTCATTTCTTGGACAATAAATTCTTGAATAAGAATTTTTAGGGATTGTCAGAGGAAACTGCTTTGATAGTTAATATTACAGCAAGTATGAATTCTTAAGGAAATGGCCCAACTTCCTGCACCACACTTCTGAGTAGATCTTCCCCATATGTGCTAGGAAGGTACAGAGATAATAATGTAAGAACAGCGTAAGGTGTGTGACATGTAAAAATACAACTGCTTGAGCCAGAAGCCTGGGAGACAGCAGAGATGCCTCTCCTAGGTCATCACTTCCTGCTGATTCTAGCTTTGGCTGGACTCCGTCCATTCCTCCCTGGCCCTGTGGCCTCCACATCTCTCCCCTGAATGACTGTGTCGGCCTCCTGCCTGTCTCCAATCTTCATTCACACCTTTCTCCTGGCCACTCTCCATCACTCCTGGTGATGCTCAAAAATGAGAATTTGATCATGTCTTCCCAGCCTAAAGCTCTTCAGTGTCTTTCTATGATGTGAGAATCAAATCCAAACTCTTCTGTGTGGTTTATAAAGTCAGTGGGTGCTGGACCCACTGGCCTGTTCAGTGACTTGCAGACCACGGTCATCTTTGCCCCCTCGTTGGCCATGACACTTGACTTCTCTTACCTCCTTGAAAACACTAGGCTGTACCTCATACACAGGCCTTTGCACAGACTTTTCCCCTAGCTGGAAACATCCTCATGCTTCTCCCTTTCTACATCTGCCAGTGCCCCTGCCTCCAGAAAGCTCTCGCCCTCTCTCTGTCTTTGTCTCTCTGTCTCTGTCTGTCTGTCTGTCTGTCTCTCTCTCTCTCTCACACACACACACACCTCTTTAGCCCACCTTGCTCCTGCTTCTCCTTCATGTTTTGGTTCAAATGGCTCATCTAGCAGGTAGTCAGCTCCCTGTAACTGTCTTGGCTTCCCCCCACTGCAAGCTTCCCCAGTGCCCTTACATTTCTCCTTCTACTCAATACTCTTCACTCTTTAATTCCTTGGTTAATGCTTGTATTCCCAGCTAGACTGGGAACCCCATAAGAGCAGAGACTACAACCCTCTGGTTTAGTTTTGTATCTCCAGTATTGAGGACAGTATCCGACACATATTGGGCCTTAGGTATATATTTGTTGAATCAAGAAAAAAGGGATTTGAATAATTGGCATGAACTTATGAATCATTGAGGGGGGAACAACTTAGGCAAACTCAGAGGGGGATTATGGTATTCCCTAAGGGAAACAGAAAAGTAGGATAATTTCTTCCTCTGTCAAGGAATTGGCTCTGAGAAAACCAGGCTGTTGGACGTTGGAGAAGTCGGCTCAGGGCACTGCAGTGAAATGCTCTGGAAGCCAGGAAGGGCTGCTGCACTAAAGGGAGCTGTTATTACTGTTATTTGTGTGGAGGAGATTTCTTGTTCTTCTCCCTTTATATGCAGGCAAAGAGTGGTCTCTAGGGTGGACCACCGAACAGTAAAGCTGGGGCTGGAGAGACAGCCTTTCATCCAAATCTAGTTTCTGAATCTCTGAAGGGTCCTGGTTTCCTAAATCCCCCAACTTGGCCTTCAGGACCCTCCACAATCTGGGAGCCCTCTTCTCATCTGGCCTTTTCTTTCCCTTTGCATTGCTTTCCATTAAACACCCTTTGCTTCAGTGACTCAGCAATCAATACATGAAAATCCAACAGGCACTCTTTTTCTTTCTTTTTTTTTTTTTTTTTAATAAGACCTTGCATTAACAGCTTTAGGAAACCCTAAGAAGGACCACTTAACAGGTGCTACCATGGGCATGGAAACTGATGGTCTGGATTCAGGCCCCTGCTTTGGGGTTTTCTAATTCTCTGATCAGAGCAGGTCACCTAATGTCTTTGAACCTACTTTATGTGTTTATCCGTGGAATTGGTGAAAGATGGGATGAGATAATACACGTAAAGTGCTCAGCTGGGCCCTGGATCGTAGTAAGGGCTCCATAGACGTCACTGTCATCATTGTTATCATCATCGCCATTGCCCTCGTCATCATTGTCGCCATTGTCATTGTCATCATCGTCATTATTGTCATCATGGTCACTGTTGTCATAATTGTCATCGTTATGCACAGTACCCCACTTCAGTTGGAAATTCAAGTCATGAGCGCACGAGTAGCTAACACACAAAAGAGTGTGCTCTAAGCATCCAATGTCATGGTATTTCCTTTTCCTGACTTTTCCTTTCCTCTCCTCCCACTCACTTCTGTCTTCTTCCTTCAGAGCCAAGGACCCTTCACCTTGATGAGTTTGCTCCTTTTCCGCAGCCTTCCCCAGGCTTTGCATCCCTGCCGTTCTTACTCTTTCCCCTCTGGACTCATGGTGGAGTCACTCGTTTGGTTATGAATCATAGGTGGCCTTTATACTCCCCATAGGCTTTGTCTTCCCAATGTTGACTTCCTGAAGGCAAGCCTGAGTCTTGGTTTTGGCCTTCCACAGATCACAAGCAAATATTCCTTGAGCACCTGTCATGACAGCGTGGGCTGTGGGCACACCAAGCGCCGGGGCCGAGCTTAGCTGGATGGATGCTCAGTGAGTGTTTGGGAATAGTCTGATCTAGCATTGTTTCATCAGAGAGTGGAAAGCTCATACCCACTTTTGTAAAGAATTAAATTATTTAAGCACCAAGACTGTTTGTAGCTTACAGCAAGTAGTCAATTAGGTGACTTAAATTAATTTTTGGCAGCAGCTAAATGGAGCCTCAAGTCTTTTGTCTTTAAATAGCTAATCCAAAACAAAAAAAAATAATAATTAAGTATTTCTGAAACAATATTATTCACAGACTTAAAATATACAATTTAATTAAATTTGTGTTCTTAATCTTTTTATAGAAATTAATTTCAAGTTCATTCAGAAAAGAAAGGGCCATGCATACCTCAGGATTCTGCCTATGAACGTTCAACACCCAGCCTACCAATTCTTGTGATATCTGGGCTGGGAAGGAAGATATCCTTAGGTTCTTCTGAATGAGAATCAGACTTCTTACTTATTCATGGTTTTATTTTTTTGGGTATTTCGAGGTTTGAGACATAAACAAAACCTGGCTTCTTTCTTGGGGATGCTGAATGGATCGAAAATTTGTAAAAGAGACAATATTTAAAATACGGAAGCAACCCAAGTACACATCAACAAGGAATGGATAAGCAAAATGTGGTACATCTATATAATGGGACATTACTCAGTCTTAAAAAGAAAGGAAATTTTGACACATGGTTCAACAGGGATAAACCTTAAAGACATTATGTGAAATAAGCAAGTCAGCAAAAGACAAAGACTGACTGTGTCATTCCATTCACAGGAGGTACTTAGAGTTATCAAAATTAAAGACAGAAAGTAGAATGGAGTTTGCCAGGGACTGGGGGAAGGGGGAATGAGGAGTCATTGTTTAATGCGTACAGAGTTTCCATTTTCCAAGATGGCAGTAGTCTGGAGATGGATGGTGGAGATGGTTGTACAACTCTATGAATGTATGCAACCCCACTGAATGATACATGTAAAAATGGCTAAGGTGGTAAATTTTTTGTTATAGGTACTTGACCACGGTAGGAAAGTTAATAAGAAATGCATAAATTAAAATCCTAGTAAAAAATCTGCAACACATATGCAAAAGTTTCTCTAGAAACCTCAACTTTACCTGATACTAAACTACTCTACAGTGGTTTTTACCAGTGTCTCTTCCCGTCAGCGGTATATCTGAAAATCTTCACCAGTACTTAGTTTCATCAACCTTTAAAGTTTTTGTGAATCTGGAATGTTATCAGTTGTTTTCATTTGTATCTCAATAATTACTAGTGAGTTTTAAAAAATGTTATGTGTTTATTGGCCATTGAAATATTCTCTTCTATGGGGGCGCCTGGGTGGCTCAGTTGGTTAAGCATCCGACTTCAACTCAGGTCATGATCTCACGGTTCGGGAGTTCAAACCCCACGTCGGACTCTGTGCTGACAGCTCAGAGCCTGGAGCCTGCTTCGGATACCGTGTCTCCCTCTCTCTCTGCCCCTCCCCAGTTCATGCTCTGTCTCTCCCTCTCGTTCAAAAATAAAGAAACATAAACAAAAATTTAAAAAAATATTCTCTTCTATGAATTGCCAACTTATATCATTAAAACATTTTTCTTTTGGGGTGTTCTTCTTTTTCTTGTTGATTTGTAAGAACGTATACATTCTGAATGCTAAAAATTTTATTGTCATCCATATGGAAAAAATCTTCTCCCAGTTGAAAGCTTGTCTTTTAACCCTGTTTATGATGTTCTTTATTTTACAATTTTTTTATCTGGCCAATTTTTAAAAAAATTTTTAATGTTTACTTATTTTTGAGAGAGAAACAGACAGAGTGCAAGTGGAGGAGGGGCAGAGAGAAAGGGAGACCCAGAATCCGAAGCAGGCTCCAGGCTTTGCGCTGTCGCCACAGAGCCCGATGCAGGACTTGAACCTGCGAATCAAAAGATCATGACCTGAACTGAAGTCAGACACTTAACCAACGGAGCCACCAGGTGCCCCTGACCTGGGCAATTTTTTGAAGTATTTAGGATATGCTGTCTTCCCAACCAAAACATATTTTTCTTTCTCCTTGTTGTTAATACCCATTTAGGATAATTTTTAATGCAGTATTTTGCTGCTTATGCAATCAAAGCCTTGGTTTTTCCATATTAAAGATTTTGAGCCCTATCAATGTATAATTATCAAGATGTTAAAAGCATATTTCTCACCTAATAGATCTCTAAGTTATTCATCCACCTTCTCAAGGTCTGAAATATTTTCTTCTGTGTCCTCTACTGCTGTCTTAATTCAGGCCATTTAAAAAAGTTCTACTTGGGGGTGCCTGGGTGGCGCAGTCGGTTAAGCGTCCGACTTCAGCCAGGTCACGATCTCGCGGTCCGTGAGTTCGAGCCCCGTGTCAGGCTCTGGGCTGATGGCTGGGAGCCTGGAGCCTGTTTCCGATTCTGTGTCTCCCTCTCTCTCTGCCCCTCCCCCGTTCATGCTCTGTCTCTCTCTGTCCCAAAAAGAAATAAACGTTGAAAAAAAAATTTTTTTTTAAAAAAAAAGTTCTACTTGGGTCTTGGCAGTATCCTCTTAACTGGTCCATGTCTCCAATGTATCCTTCTTCTCATCCATCTACCACAGTTGGCCAGTTATCATCCTAAAGGGCAGAGCTGATCATGTAATTTTTATGCTAAAAAAAAAAAAACATTCCACACCCATTCTTCTCCATTATTTGAAATAAACTTCAAATCCTTAATGTGCCCTTTAGGCCACTTCGTAGTCTGACCCAAAGGCTTTTCAAACTTCACTACAATTCTTCTAAATCTACTTCCCAAAGCATCAGCCACAACAGCCTTCTTGATTCTTTGTATGTGACATAAGCTTTCCTGTCTCCCTTTGTATAGTCCTTCTTGCCCATCACAGTCTTTCCTCTGGGAATGTGCATCCCCTACTAACTACCTTCCATAGCCTGGCTCGCACAACTTCTCCTTAACTTCCTCTTCCACACTTAGAATAAATCTCTTCTTGAGCCTCACTTGCATTTTCCTTCGTGGCCCTATCAAAGCACTCAACCACGTATTCCCATTATTAGATGGATTATTTACACCTCTGTCTCCCTTAGGAAATTATAAGCTCTGTGATGACTTAACTATGTCTTATTCACACTTGACCGTGGTACCTAGAATAGGGCCTGGTACATAGCGCTCGTGTGTGTTGATTACATGTTCTTGCCTTTAATAGAAGGGCTTGAACCTAGAGAGGTAAAGCAAACACTGAAACCCTGAAAGAGGCACAGGGAATGAGAGGCAACTTTGTGAAACTCTGAACTGGCCTCCTTTTCTCCTTCTGTTGTTGAGAAAGAGAAGTTTTATGAGGAATTGATCTCTCCTGAGGACTTGGCCCTGCAGCCTGGGGAATGATGTGGTGTGATAGGACAGAGTTGTCAATCTGAATTGTTTTTAAATGATTTATACATTCAATGTATTGGGACTTTTAAAATTTCTCAAACTCAAAGGATGGTCAAACTAAAATGATGCGGAGCGGAAAAAAAAAATCTAAACATTGTACAGAAGGTATTTTAACTAGTCAAATGAAAAACAGATGTCTTAAATTAAAACACATAAATTATTTGAGCTTAGAAATTTCATATATCTTTGTGATGAAAATCTGTCACTCAAGACTTAATAAGATAGATTTTGAAAGCTTACATATTTGTATGTTTAGTTAATTGATGACATTCAATAAAATGTCTCTTTAAAAAGCTGCTTAAAATTATAGACAACAATGATTATGTTGTTATTATATTATTTCCACTTGGGTATTACTATCAAATCTTGTTTAACTTTGGAAAGCTCGAAAGATATACATAGTGCATGGAAGAAAATAACAATCATCTGTATTTCCAATACCTATGATTAAGCATTATTAATTATTTCTTAAGAAAAATTACTCCTCACTTGTTAAGAAAGATTACTACTTTTTATAAAAGTGATACATACTTATTATAAAGAATTCACAACACTTAGCAAAATACAGAGATACATTAAAAAAAGTTTCGTTAAAAATGTCAATCATTTCACAAATTTGTATATTGACTTTCACAAGGGCCGAGTGACTCTTCTGGGTCTAAATTTCGGGAAAGTTTTTAAGCTGCCCTATGGAGTGTTAGTATTACTCTTCTGGGAAATATCAATTTCTGTTTTATACTTAATAGTTACAATGAGGTAGATTTTCAAAACTTGGACCAGTTCCATTCTGAAAGAGTAATGTCCTCTTTCATGGGTGAAAATGGAATAAACAAATTATGTAATAAGAATTGTGAAAGCCATCAGCTTGAAACTTCATTGAGGACTATTCTAATTAGGGGAGATCAGTGTTGGGGTAGTTGTGTCTACACTTGATCTTAGCCAAAAGGCCGAGAAGCGATGGGCCTGGGGGGCTGGGGGTGGGGGTAGTTCTATCAATTCAGAGATCCTGGAGTGTATTTACAATTCTGCCGGTTTGTTTACTGCTCCTGAACATATTTCCCTAAGAGCTGGAATTTACACAAAAGCATCTGTAGCAACCTTGAGTCTCTTCTTCCCCAGGGCCTGCCGTTCTGTCTGGGGTGGGCCAGCCAGCAGGTCATTTCTGAGAAAGACACCCCTCCTCGTTCTCGCCTCTTCTTCCAGATGCAAAGATTCCTAAGAAGGCATCTGCAGACAGTTTACCTCTGTACCAAAATCTTGGGTAACGGAGGCATCTTCTCTTAGGTGTCACCTAAGGAAACAAAAATGCAATGAAGATGGGACAACACATCCCATTTCCTCTGCAGTGTGTGGGGAAGTGGAAGAAAACCTCTCTCTCTCTGGCTGACTCCAGGACCGGGACTTTAGATGAATTGCTATTTGTCTTTATTAATAACGTATTGTGTCTTTGTTAATAATACTTTGACATGGGATGTTTTTGCCTCCAAGATCGGCAGCAGAGCAAAACTCCTGTAAAAACATTTATCCTGCTTAATGAAAGGGTGCTCCAGGGAGAACACTTGATGGGAAAATGCATCAGGCTGAAATTGCATATGTAGCTGGGCGTATCCGTCTAAGTGGAACTAGAGCTGGGGTCCCTTTTGGTGACATAATCCACAGAAATTGGTATGAGAGACGTCAGCGGAGCAAGTCCGTGGTGATCAAGGAAAACCACACTCTGTCATCCTATACGAGAAATAGCAGGAGAGGAAGCCAGGACTACACTGTATGTTAGCTAACTTGAGAATAACCAACCAACCAAACAAACAAACAAACAAATAAATACATAAATAAATAAGCAATACTAGCAGAATACTTTCTTCCTGCCTTACTAAAAAGTGCTTTCTACCTGAATGACTGAATGACTCTTATTTTTATAAGTTCTCAAAAACCGGTTGATCTATCTTTTCCATACAGGGGATCTAGCTTCTAGAAAGAGTGGAGCTATCTTCTGCGCCCAAGTGCCTCCCCGGCCGGGATCCCTGGCTCTGCCACCGGTGAAAAACGAATGAGAAATAATACTTCGTTCTCAAATTTTGTGACAGCCACACCGTGTTTGTGAGGAGCTGGCATTATGGACTTCACTTAACAGATGAAGTGGCTTGTCTCAGGTCACGTGGCTAGGAAGTGACAGGGATAAGACTTGAACCCCTTTTTTTTTTTTGTCTTCAGTGTTTTGCCTCTGACTCCACAGAGCCTGGCCAGTTTCGAGAATACGTTATTATTCACATGACACTTTTGGCGTTATTATAAAACCAATCCCATGAAAAGCTTGCTCGAGAACCATTTGGAGGAATGAATTTTATCGGTCTTATTGGGGGACTCCAATCCTGGCCAAGTGGTGCCCTGAGCCAATGTGATCGTCTCCTTCTGCTGCAATCTTCTAGAAATTCAGGATAAAATGAAAAAAATAAAAACCAAAAAACCACGTAGCTGAGCTTGAAAGAAAGTGACATCCTCAGATACAAGAGCAAATGCAAAGCCAGGGCAGAAAGCTGGCCAGCTGTTAAGGGGCTGCCGTAGGGTTATGAGTTTTAAGCCTGAGCAGGGTCAGAAGCTAAAACCTGAGACCTTCACAAGGGGTTTTAGAAAGGAAAGATCCAGGATCTTATAAAGGAAGCAACGTGAGGTGTCTCTCTGCCTAGAACTCTGCATGGGGGGTTGGTAGGGGTCCCCATGAGAAATCCAAATGAACTCACATAGATGCAGAGGCTGAATGTCACTGCTCGCATGGTGTGGACATTCCGCAGCAGGAAATGAATATAAAAACCAGTCCCCGACCTGCAAAGCTCAACAGATGCTAAACCAAGATGGTTCTGTAGCAGTATTTTCAAAACCTGAGACACAAGGGAAATAGCCTTGTGGCTGAACGTTTTTTGTTTTTGTTTTTTTCTTTTAATATGGCATTAGAACTGGTGGTCACTACGAAACTTTTATTAAATAAATGATTGCCTTGGGAGCCCAATCCCAAGCTAAATCACTAACCCTTTCGGCAGGAGCGTGGGGTGTCTCTCCACACCCAGAAGATTGGTCAATTTAGTTCCTGTCCTCGTTAATTAATTCTCTCTGCTACCAATTTAAAATTTGAATTAAAAAAAAAATAAAGAATTCAGCCAAATCAAAGAAAACTTGTTAAGTTGACTTAAATCATTACCAGTATAATTTTTAAAATTAGTTTAGGAAAACAGCAAAGGATATTAAGTAGAAATGATGTGAAATTGCTCGTTGAGTTGCTCTGTAGGACCAAGAGCCCACAGGGATACGTGTATTTTTTCTTTAACCTTTTCGGTAATTACTTCAGAGTAATATTCTTCTAATTAGGTAGCTTTCCAGTTGTCATTGTCTTCGTATAAAACTTTTGACAGTGATTGATTAGAGGGATTTGTCAACTTTGGGTTTCCAAGAGTTTAGGAATATTTCGATGACCTTGAAAATAAATGGGAGTACACCCCTTTTTTCATCCTGGTTCCGGGGAGGCTCAAAGCCAAGAGGCGGCTTGTTTACTTTCACTGTAGCCCCCACCCCTCTGCAATCCCACTGAACCTGCCGTGACCTCCTTTGACCAAGCCTCTTCATCCACAAGGCAGCCAGAGAGCATCTTGTGGCCAGATGTGCGCCCCCCACACCCAGCGTTCCTGGGCTCGAATTCATAAATCCCCTGCTACCCGCACTGACTGCTTTCTCCCCGCTAACAAATGCCTCTCTGGACCGCTGCTCCCTGACCCACTTCCAAGGCAGGGAGGTGATTGGCCAATTTCTGAAATGACACAAGATCGATGAGGTGTCGTCATGCCCAAACCCAAGAAGATGACAGTTAGGCCTCATGCCCAAATCCTCCTTCTCCTTTCCTAGCAGGCACCAGGCTGTGGAAGTCATCCTGTAACACCACTGGGTCCGGGTAGTTCCTCCATCCCAGCAACATGGGGTGTGTTTGTGTATCCCGTCCACATAGGTGCAAACACCATCATAGATATCCAGTCCCCTTACTGATCCTCCAAGGTCTACGTATTTTTTTCTGTCTGGCGTTTCTTACCTCTCAGTGCATTGAAAAAACGCTCAGTGGTGGAAAAAATACTTGAATATAGTGCGTTAGCTCCAGGAAAGCCAGGTTGGGTTGTGACTGTCTCAGATCCATATTCACCGGACAGAAACCATTTATACACTTGAGTCCACATTTCCCACTTCTTCATTCTTTTCCCTTTACTTGTGGGGCCATAAGCAAGTTGACATTTACATAGCTCTTAACTAAGGATTTCTATCTTTATTCTCCCATTTGATGCTCTCTACAGCCCTGTGAGATGGGCAGTCCTGGTGTGTGTTACAGACGGGGAAAGCAAAGCTCAGACAGGTGGAAGTGACTTGTATAACATCACATAATCGTAAATGATACGGCTGGTTCTTCAAACCCAAACCTCCACTCCCTAATCCCTAGACTTTCCGCTGTAACATTACCAAGTCTCCGGAAGGTATCTTCTTCAGTCTCCTTCTTGTTTTGGTGAGTGAACTGAGCCCCAGGACTTCTGACGATTACCTATTTGCAAATAGATAATGATAGAGCTGGGAGAGGCCAGGTCCTCCTTGCTCTTTGTCCATGTCTCTTTTTTTTTTTTTTTTTTTTTAATTTTTTTTTTTCAACGTTTATTTATTTTTGGGACAGAGAGAGACAGAGCATGAACGGGGGAGGGGCAGAGAGAGAGGGAGACACAGAATCGGAAACAGGCTCCAGGCTCTGAGCCATCAGCCCAGAGCCTGACGCGGGGTTCGAACTCACGGACCGCGAGATCGTGACCTGGCTGAAGTCGGACGCTTAACCAACTGCGCCACCCAGGCGCCCCCCCCCCCCGTCCATGTCTATTTCTACTCCCCTCTGCTCCTGTCCCTGCCCTCCCTGCACTCCTCTGTCCCATGCACCCAGACAGCATGCATGGTGATCTGTGTTCCCGGCACGAGTGGTAAAGAAAGCTACTGCGCTGATCCCAGGATCCTATGTTTCCAAAACTTGGTGGCACTGGATCATCAAATGAACGTCGCCCACCTCTCATACTCAGCTCCGTTGTCTTATAGATTTTTCTCCTTCTGACTCTCAGATGCTTTTATAGAATGAACTAGCAAGTCCCAAGCAACGGGTTACTGAGACGCAATGGATATGGACAAGCAAAACACTTCTCAGGACAGTAAACTCTTCTTTTTTTCTTTTTTTCCTTTCAATTTTTGTCATGAGCCATGAGCTCTCTTTGCCTTCTTTACAGTTCTGGAAACACAGAGGCAAGGCTTGATTATTATTATTTCTGCAGCGGGATTTACTCATCGCTCATCCTTCTGGTCACTTTGGCAACAAAACGACATCTGAGTGTTGTTGCCAGAACATCCCCCTTCCCAGTCCCAGGATTTCCGTGCCGTCACTCATGACATACCACTTGTCCAACTCTGATAAAGAACAATGATTGTCTCTCTCATTTCTATAGTTCTTTACAGCTTATAGAATCCTTGCAGATCATTTTTTTTTTTTTTACAATTTCATTTACTACTAATAAAGCTGAGTTTCAAAAACCTTAGGGAATTTGCCTCAGATCAAACAGCTAGCAAGCGGCCGACCCATTGACTCCAACGCCAATGCCACGGGGCAAACCCTAAAATGCATCATCAGAAGAAACCTCGCAGGCCTGGGTCAAAATCGCCAGGGTTTATTGATCATGCAGGTTCGATAAGAGGCATTGGAGGATATTTGAAGCAGTGATTAGATATGTCTCTCCACTGAACTTTACATTTTTTCAAAGGGGATGCTTGTGGTAAGTTACTCGCGGTCATAGCCTTGAATGACGCCGGGAACCACCACCCACCCGATGTTTTGGGGAAAATGGGAGTTTTTCTCTAATGTAACTTGGGTGAAACGTTGACAGTGATTTCTCTTACGTGAATAGAATCATAGTTTTATAACTGAAAAACCTGCCTCAGTCTTCGGGACTCTGGAACTGAAACTGGCTATGGCTACCCCCCCAACACACCCACCCACTTGCCCCCTAACATTCCCAGCTCCTGGCTTTCCATCCCTTTCTGGAACAGAGCCAGTAGGGAGAAGCTTATTTTCTCACAAAGCAGCCTTTTGGGTTTTGCCAGAAGTCTATGTTATGGAGAAGTTCTTAGACCAACAGAACAGCTCTGCTTCTGCCTATTAGCTTTCATTTTTAGCCTGATGAGGGAATTTGGGCCAGGCAGGTGAGGTGTCCCACGGGGGTCATGGCCCCTAACAGGGCTGACAGAGCCAGCAACCCTGTCAACGAAGGGCCTTTCCAAAGCGTATTCCCTAGACAAGAGCAAGGGTTCTATTCTCCTCTGTCCAGAGTTGATCTGGGCAGGAAAGAGCGCCTGGGTGGTACTTGGGTATTTCTGAGGGATGGCCGCGGTGACCCGCACTTTGCCGGTAATTGTCACACTTTATGGTATTTGCTGAATTGTCTGTGAGCTCCATGAGGACGACTGTGTCCGTCTGGCTTGGCAGTGTATCCGAGGACCGGGCACCCGTCTTAATGGTGTAGACTTGCATTCTCAATAAATAAAGAATAAACCCCAATTCCCATCCCCCTCAGGACCTCTCTGTCCCCTATCCACGCGCTTGCCCCAGTCTGCCACTGAAGGTCACACGAACTTGTCCCAAAGGGACGGGCTTCTAGTTTTAGAAACACAGGATTCCTGGGACCGATTTGGTCATCGAGACGCAAGAGCCAAAAAAACACGATCCTCATGTTTGAACTTTTCTTGTCCCTCAGAGATCATCGTCAAATTTTTCACCTCGAAAAAGTCGGGAGGAGAATATTAAATGCAAATGGACTCTGGCAGGGTGAGTGATTATCAGGCCAGTACAAGAACGCACTTCTGCATCCACTCTTGAGGAGGGAAGGAGGCAAGGTCTCAGCTCTAAGTGGGAGATTTATTTTTTTTTAGGTCAGGTGTTTTTTGAAGTTTGCAGATGGCAATTTCATTTGCATTTAATGTCCTTCAGATTATTTCCTTTCTGTTGTGCTAAACACCTCTCTCAGTTGGGTCTAATTTGATGAGGTCATGCTGTGACCCTTGACCCCTTGGATCTTAAATGAAACCATCTGACCAGAAAGGAGAGAGAGCGTGCTCAGTCTTGTTCGCAGACATTTGATATTTGCAGATGTGCGGCCAAATCTGCTAACTACCCACTTGCCAGTTTAGCTCCTGATTAGAAGTGGAACTAGTGAATTATCCACATTTGAGTCCAACATTTGAAGAATAAATGGGTCCAATTAATTCTTTGTCACATCCTTGTCAAAATAAGAGCACTATGCCAAAGAAAAGAAAACAACCGCCTGTACCTACAGAGGGTAATTTGGGATATCAGCAAACAATTAATCTTGGAAAACACCGAAACATTGCAGGGTACAAAATATTTGCAGAGTGCTCTGCCGGTGAGCTGAGATTTCCTATGGAAAAGGAGACAAAGACCCTTTCGGGTGATCTAGAATGCTGCCCACTCCATTTGGTCCTTGTTGTTAGAGGCTGGGAGGAAGGGACCAATTCTAACTCCTTAATTAAAACTCAAAACAAAAATTCAGATTGCAGGTGCCTAAGTAGAGGGTGAGATTTTCCCAGACGAATAACATTTTTATGCTTGGTTAGGCATCTGATTGCAGCCTCATAAACATTTTCGTAAGCATTCTTATTTTTCTCCCCTGGAATTTTACCGTGCATCTGTCTTTTTACATTTACAGGATTCCACCTTATTCTGTCTTTGCCCGTTAGGGCACATGATATGACCTATGAAGTGTCATGCTGGGAAAAGAAACCGTTATCCCAACTTTCTACTCAGAAAGGTATCTGCTTCTGCAGTAATGATTAAGTTGCTGCTTGGACCATGTCCACTTTTTACTTCTGATTGAATGTAAAGTTCTGATTAAACCATGTCTCGGGAACACACAGGAAAATAGTATTATGGAACATTGTTTAAATTCAGTTTCATTTTTACGGAATGTCCATTATAAGCGATTCGATCAAAGCTCATTGCATCTTTCCGGACATTTGGATGTTAGAGGCTACATGGCATGGCCAGAGCCTGAGGAAACAGGAAGGATTGGGACAGATCATCGATTCACCCAGGTGACAGACACGCGGCTGTGGGGAGCGGGGCATGAGAGCAGATGCCTACAATGAGCTTCTCGTGGTTTCAGGGTGCTTTTAAGTATTTTGAATTAATTATCGATATTTAAACATGGAGAGATTTGGGGCACCTGGGTGGCTCAGTCAGTTGAACATTTGACTCTTAATTTTGGCTCAGGTCATGATCTTAGGGTCCATGAGTTCGAGCCCCACGTTGGGCTCCACACTTACAGCGTAGAGCCTGCTTGGGATTCTCTCCACCCCACCCCACCCCCCGCCCTGGCCACTCTCTCCCCCTCCCCTGCTTATGTTCTCTCTCTCTCTCTCTCTCTCTCAAAGGAAAAAAATATATAGAAATTTAACATTCAAAAGCTAGATTTCTGGCTTCTCTTGAAAAAATCCAAAGATCTGGCAACACTGGACCTGTCTTCTTCCATGGCAGAGATCAGCTGGACGAGAGGAATGGCTGCTCCATTTAGGCAGAGCATATGGCCTCCAAGGTGACAGAGGTCCTACCATTTCCTAGTACTGACACCCTATGCTCTTGGTTCATCACCTTTACCTGACAGCTCCTGTAGCTTCTGAGTCTGTGACCCTTGATGCGGTAGAATAAATGCAGCTTCGGTGTTTGATGGGGTCTGATTTAATTCTTGCCTCTGCCCTGGATTGTGTGTTGACTTGGATAGGATTTATTTTACTTTTTCTAATTCTAAATGAATACATGTTAATTTTGGAGTGAATGAAAGTGAAGACAAGTAAAAGCACAAAAAAGAATCGCCCAACTTAATAACTATAATACATAAGTGGGTCACCCTTCGTTTTTTTCCTGTGATTTCTTAGTACAATTGAGATAATACCGTATGTATAACTTTGCGCCTGCTTTTCACTTAATGTCATTATGCCTGTATTTTCCTATGCTTTGATAAATATCACATTTAATAATTATACAGTATTGCATTGTATACAATATACTTGACCATTGGTCTGTTGCTGGCCATTTTCTTTCTTTCTTTCTTTCTTTCTTTCTTTCTTTCTTTCTTTCTTTCTTTCTTTCTTTCTTCTATTATAAGTAACACTTTGATGGACATTCTTATGTATCAGTCTCTATTAAAGTTTCAGATTATTTCCTTAGACTAGATTCCAAGAGTTGCAAATACTATGCCAATGGGTAGGAAACTTAATTTAAAATTCATGGATCACATTACCAAATTGTTCTCCAGAGGGTTGTCCCAAACTACGTTCCTACTAGTAGTATATAAAAGTTCTTATTTTATTTCGACTGCATAGCTTGAGTAATTTGGCTCATGAGGACACAAAAATTGATGTGTTAAAGGTGGTATCTCAGTGGCATTTTATGTATATTTCTCTCACCAGCAGTGGATATGATTATATTTTTACATTCAATAGCTACTTTAATTCCTTCTGATATAAATCATTTATTGAATAACTTATTTAATCTTAGCTTCATTTCCTTCCTCTATAAAATGGGTATGATGCTGCACCTGCCTAGTAGGTTAGTTTTGTGAATTAAATCAGAGTGCTTACATAAAGATCTACACCCAGGATAGGCACTTAATATGAGTCACTGTTCTTTATTTCCTTGCAATTAAACATAAGGTCAAGCTACACTTTTTTGCTTTCTCTCTGTTGAATAAAACAACGTTGAACCGCAGCCCCTTAGAAACTCGATCTAATCATACCAGACATTTGTTGGTTCTCACTATGTGTTAGGCACCGTGGGTCTTCTTTGGGTGTTCACAAGAACTAGGAGGTGGTCGTCATTATCCTTGGTCTTCAAGTGAGAAGGCTGAGGTGTGGTGAGGTTTAACCACTTGCTGGAGTGGAAGAGACAAAGCAAGCTCGAGCCATCTCGTAGTGGAGCCCACCCTCTCAACCATCAGGCCACACTATCCAGTGAGGGGTCCTACTCGGTGCTCTGGTCCACGAGTGGGGCTACCCAGATTCCTACCTCCTCTGCTCTAACACGGTGATCTGACGAGGATCACACCCCAGTTCTGGGCCCAGCATTCTCCTTGGTAAAATGAGAAGATCTGAATAGATGATCCCAAAGTCCCATCCACGGGTACAGGGGTAACTTTACAGACAGGTGTGTGTGCACACCTATCTGCACACTCACCCGTAGACACACTGAGAAGTCAAGCAAGCATATACATGCTCATGCACTCGTGCACACACACACACACACACACACACACACACACACATCCCTTGAGGAGAGCCAACCCTAGTAAACCAAATTTTGGGGTTGTTTTTCTTCTTAGTCTTCTAAAAAAAAAAAAAAATATATATATATATATATATATATATAATATAAAATACATATATACACAAATATATATACATTATAATAAATTATGTAAAATATATACACTCATATACTTGAATATGTAAGTATACACATACATATACATATGCAAATACACATACATGTGCTTATTGTGTGCTAGACTTTGTTCTAGAAGCATTACTGGTATTCATTTGCTCAGTCCTTACAACGATGCTGTGCGGTAGCTCTTATTATCCCATTTCCAGGAGGAAGAAGTGTAGGTACAGAGGTGTAGGTACAGCTCTAAGCACGTGCTTGTACCCACTTTCCTCTGCCGCCCTCGTAGATGGAGATGTTGCTTTAAACAAGTTCAAATAAAGTACGAGTAATCCCTAAGGCTTGACAGAATATATGTCTTATCAGTTTTTACGTTAATACAGTCACAGAAGCCTAGCCCAAAAGAGATAAGATCATGAGCACTTATATCACCTTCTCTGCCGTGACTTAAACTATGTTTCCTCTGTTCATAGGAATACATGGAATCACAGCATGGCTTTGAGATTTTGCCTTCTTCGATTAATATTGTATCATAAGCACTTCTATGCCACTACACAGTCAGCACACCCAGAGTTTAAAACTGGGGACTAACGTCTTATCAGGTGACCAATCTATTCATTTACTTACCCCTTATTATTATGTTACCGTTATTTCCAATTTTCTTCACCGTTACCAGCCACACCGCAATGAACACATCTATTCATGTAGCGTTTCATTTTTCTTGGGGTTATTTTTAAAAATCAATTTAAATCAAAATAATTACCTGCTGTTGATGACTTTTGGTTTCAAAAATTAATTCTGTGACTTCTAGTGCTCTCATAGTCCTAAAATTATGACCAGTGATTGCACTGGAAGATGACAGAGAAACAAATACAATAATCGATACATGTAGTATTCTGCACCCGAAATTTGTGACAAAAACACACAGGAGATGCTTTGCAAGGGGATTTAACAGTTGTTTATTTTCAAAGCAGTTTTTTTTTTTTTTTTCTTAAAGGGAAGTTCCTCCAGGGCCGGTTTATTTTGCAATGATCACAATTTCTTTTTGAGCTTGCAACCGAAGGGTTCAAAGCTCTTCTAAGTTGTGTGGCTGGATCTACAATTATAGGACAACAGACACAGATGTTTCCCTAGAAATTTAAGGACTAATGAACACAATTAAGAAAACGTTTATGTTTAGCCTGAGGAAGAGAGGCCGTGGAAGGGAGGTCATTACCGCAACCATCTCAGTTTGCCAGAACCAAGGGTTTCCTATCTAGGACATGGGACTTTCAGCATCACAGTGGGAAGGTTCTAGGCAAACTAGTAGGTGTCGGTCACCTTAACAGGGATTCGACATTTTCTGTAAATCCTCCAAGGACAGAAACCAGGCCGAGGCTGAGTTCTCCAGCTTAGCATCAAGTGGACCACAATGGACCAGCTCAGCTTGCCGGTCTCAGAATACACTCAAGACAAAGCAGGGCAACACACGTTGACTCTGCAAAAAAGCAGTGGTTCTCAAATGGTGTTACAGAGTAGGATCATCTGGGAAACATTTAAAACTCCCCGTGCTCCAGGAACATTCCAGAACAATTAAACCCAAATTGCTGAAGGTGAGTTCAGACTTCAGTAGTTCTAAAAGCTCTTCAGGGCGATTCACACACCAGATGAAGGCTGAGAGCCTGTGCTGTAGGTTGAGGCTTCCAGAACTCTCCTGCTTGTAGGAATCACCGGCAGTCTTCATGAGGGCAGTCTTAATCAGTAGCTCTGAGATGCCACATTTCTCAAAAGCTCTCAGAACAAGGTGATGTTGCTGTCCTAGGGAGCAGTTTGAGTACTAAACTTGTAGCAGAGACTCAGGCATTAGAAGAGGTAGGGAGAACACGTGTATGGCTGGGGAAGGGGGGTGAACTTGGGAATTACAACGGGCCTACCTCACTTTAAAGATTCGGAGGTCTTGGGGTGCCTAGGTGGCTCAGTCAGTTGAGCGTCCAACTTTGGCTCAGGTCATGAGTTCATGGTCTGTGAGCTCGAGCCCCACGTCGGGTTCTGTGCTGACAGCTCAGAGCCTGGAGCCTGCTTCACATTCTGTGTCTTCTTCTCTCTCTGCCCCTCCCCTGCTTGCTCTCTCTCTCTCTCTCTCTCTCTTTCAAAAAACAAACATTAAAAAAAGATTTGAAGACTTTCGGGTCTTTTTTTAAAAACCACAAATTAAGTCTCCTTCAAAGATGTTTTGCAATGTAACTTTTTCTTCAAAAATGAAAACAAGAAATCTAAACCCCATCCCGTTAACAACACAATGTATATGCTATGTTTGGGATCACTGCTGGAACTGTTAGCAGAACAAATTACATCAATCATAACCCAATTACTTAATATAAATTATCCTGCCCTCATTTTGTTTAAACAAATGAGAAGAGTTGTTATCATAGATTGGCTCCGATGGCAGAAAACTCTCATTTCTACTTTGCTTTCAGAGCTTTTTGCCTGAGAGGGGGCATTGGTCTTCAGGATAGAGTCTACATATGGATATGCCCCTCTGATGGGTGAGTGGCCTTGGAATCTTTCTATATTTGGGAGATCTGACCCAGCCAGGAGGAAGACTAAGGCTTCCTGCTTGTCATAAATACTCGCTTCTTAAGAATCATTCTCTAGCAAGCAGGGACCCAAAGACAGGATTGGGTGCCATTCAGCAACTGGAGGCGTCTTTCCGGGGAATGCTAAACTCACCCGAGAGCCTCAAAGACAGCCTGGCCTGTTGGTTAAATCGGGGATCTGGTTGGCATCTGAACTCCTGGGCTGGACACCTGGTTCCATCACTTCTAAGCTGTGTAGCAGTGAATAAATTATTCACATTTTCTAAGGCAGCGGTCGTCCACGCTGCAGACCTCACGGAGCCATGGTCGGTTCTGTATTTCCTTCACGTTTGCTTCGCGAGCCCAATTTTCCAGGCAGAGGGACATCTGCTACACCACGCTGATGCAAGAGTGATTCTTGTAAATTCCGTCTTATTATTTGTCTCTTCTGATGAAAGTGCTTTTTAAAAGTATTGTCTGTGTCGGGACTTGGAGGTGGCAAAAAGTTGGAATTTTCATTTATTTATTTTTTTGCGTGACTCCCTGACTGGTTCTCAAACCCACTGGCTATGTGGCCCAAAGGAAAGAAAGTTGGGAGTGAGGGGGGTACAGGAGGAGATGGGAGAAATCTCTGGAAGAAAGGACTGGAGGGTCCTTTGCTCCGAGCGGGGAGGGGTCTTGGCCTACCCGCTGCCCGTTCTCGTTAGCGTTTCACATCTGCCCAGGCCATTCCTTTCGTGGAAGAGGGCCACTCACTTTCTAAGATGCCAACATCTTAACGACACCATGACCAACATGCTACTCTGTTCCTTGGGCCTCCTTGAAAGTGGAGAGACAAATCCCAACATCAAATGCCCAGACACTGAAGTCAGGGACAAAGAATGCCATAACGTTCTAGGACTGGACTTCTAAGACTAGAGCATATTTAACTTAGAAATCTTGTCTGCAGGGTGGCACCTGGGTGGCACAGACAGTTAAATGTCGACTTCAGCTCAGGTCGTGATCTCACGGTTCGTGAGTTCGAGCCCTGCATCAGGCTCTTTGCTGTCAGCACACAGCCTGCTTCAGATCCTCTGTCTCCTTCCCTCCCTGCCCCCCTCCCAACTCTTTCTTTCTCTCTCTCAAAAAGAAAGAAAGAAAGAAAGATATTGAGCCCTACTTCTTTGTCAACCACTTACTCAGACCACCTCATCTCATCTTTCCGGCGAGCTTCTGAAGCAGAAGTTGCATGTAACTGCTCCATAAAGAAGGCAAGGTCCCAGAGAGGCTGGCTAATTGGCCAAGATGCACAGCGAACAGTAGGGCCTGGATCCAAACTTGCGTCTCAGGCTCTGTCTTTCTGCTCCTGGTTCCGCATTTTTTTCCAGTTTGATAAATGCACCTGTCCTGACATTTTATCTGTAACAAATAAATAAATAAAGACCGAACGGAACGCGGTGCTCTGCGCCACAGAATCACCCTATTATAGGATTTCGAAGTGCTTTCAAAGTATTCAGAGAGGGCATGTCTTCCTTTAACCAGGCGTCGAACGTAAGTAGATGCTGTCTGCACTAAGGGTCCTTTGGGGGTCTTCAACTCCACTAGGAAAATGGTGTGAACCATGGATTCTCCAGAGAGATGCGCGTGTACACGAACCTGCAAACACATGTCCAGAGGTTCCGGCTCCCAGGTGCCCGGAAGCCTGCGATGAAGCAGTTTTAAGGACTGGAAGTGTCCTCACTGCCCCAACTTCTCTTCTTTGGAGCTTTCCTAGAGACCAGCTTCCAAGGACACAAACTTCTACTCATCGGTCAGATGTTTATTGAGTCCGCCAGGGACTGGACCGGGCACAGGGGACACAAGGGTAAAGGGATGTGACTGTCGCTGTTGGGGCACTTACAAGCTAACGAGGAGGGAAGCAGGTAAGCAGACTGTGGAAGCGCGTCAGCGCAGTGGAGGAAACGCAGTAGCTGAGATAGACTGGGGAGAGCGAAACGAGAGCCGGTCCTGCAGAGAAATCCAGATTGTCGAAACGGTGAACGAAGTGGGCATTTATCATTATTTTTGTGTGCCCAGCGTTTGAACCCCATCGTGTTCGTGGAGAAGACCACTGCCTAGAACAGGCAGACCCAGAACGATGCACAGCCTTCTTCGTCCCATTGAAGCCTCAAGTGCCAGATTCTGGTTTGCCAGCTTCCCTTGCACTTAGGGGCACAACCCGTGGCTTAATCTGCACCAATCCCGGGACGGGGAGTCCCCAGGCTTGAATCGGGAGCTGGTGCAGCATAAAGGTAGGTTCTAGCTAGTGGCCGGGATTCGGCAGCAACAGCAATGGCTGTGCCCAGGCTCCAGAGATGGCCGTGGCAGTGGCTCAAGCGCAGCAGTGGACCCCCAGCAGAGGTGGGGGAAGCACTGCGTTACAACATAATGTGCTCTGTGACTGCCATGGTGGCATCCACCAGATTGGCTCCGTAGCCCCCCTTGGGACTTGTGCTTGGCTGCCTGTCCCCAGCCACAGTTTCCGGGGCTCCCAGAGATATCGTGATTCGCCCTACATCAGCTGAAGCTTAAGTGATCAAGTGTTAGTTTCTGTGCCTTGCCCTCGAAGACCCACCTGATGCAATGACTTTCTGTGACCAGCACAGAGCGGACTGGTAAAGCTGGTGCGTGCCTTTGGACTCCCATGGGGATACCTAGTTAGTCCATAGGAATTCTGATAGCCAACACCCAACGTACGTCAATAGGAATAGAACTAGAACTTACTTATCACATTACCTGTTCTTTTTTTTTTTTTTTTTTTTTGGAAGTTATTTTGCTTACCACTCGCTTTCCTGAACATTGGTCTCTAGGCTTTTATATTTGTAAATTTTCTGCTTGTGATCTCTCCACTCTCATTTTAGACTCGACTAGAGAGCGCAGATGACACCTGTGTAGTGAGTGCTTAACGAGATTCACACAGCGGGGGCAGTGGGGCTACTATATGGAAATATAAGATATAGTCCCTGCTCTGAGGGCCCTTAAGATTTGGTTAAGATAGGACATGTACACGTGTCAAGATAAAAACCCAATTCCGTGAATGCTGTTCCGTAAACAACACACACACAAAAACAAGTAATTTACATCACATAATCATGACGTGGTTTGAAGTGTTGGGGTTCAGAACCCACAGCCAAGAAAGAATTCTTCAGATGTTTTCAGTGCAAAAAGACGGTTTTATTAAAGCACGGGGACAGGACTCATGGTCAGAAAGAGCTGCATTATAAGTATGAGGGGTGACTGACTATGGAAGATTCTCCGTCCTATGGAGCGAAGGGTGACATCAGGGTCCCAGGAAATTGAATCTATAGGTTTCTGGACGTTTGCCTATTGATATAATCGCTTTTTTTTCTTTGTATATCATTAAGACAGCTGTAAATTGATAGAGACTCAGGTCCTATATGACTGTGACACATTAAATCAAGTAATTATATTGTATAACCATAGGAACGGAATCTGTAGGCTCTAAGCATTCTAAAATAGCCTCATATTGAAGTCAGCTCAAGACTTAGCAGCTAAGTTGGACACACTTTGACAGTTTGCTTTGACAATTAAGTTACAGGTCATTGTCAACAATAATCACATAGCAAGATTTTTGTCTGGCCCCTTACCCATCGCCTCAGCTCAAGAAAATTGTCACTGATGACATCCACAAAGGCACAAGGCAGGCAGGCCAGAGGGAGAATCCTTTTGGGTTCCGTTTTGACGTTAAGTTCTCCAGAGATCTTGCTTTAGGACAAGCTTTCGTGTACCCGGCATCTGACTGTTACAGAGACTTGTTAGCCTTAAAATCTCTCCTTCCTTGGCTCCCAGAAAAACCTAAGAACAGGAAAAGGATGAGAACTGCAGGCTGAATTAGAAGCACATTAATCAAGTTCTGAAAGAGAAGCTCGTGCAAGTTTGTCCCTGGATGGTGTCATTGACACGCTATTTTTTTTTTTTTGTTCTTAGCACCAAATTTAAAATAAAAGTTTACGAAAAACCCAAGTGGAAATAGATTATATGAGCCTTGGATTTAGAGGTGCCATCTCTTCAAGTTTTCACCCTCTAAGAGTGTTAATATCTTCTGCGCAAAGACACCGTTTGTCAGCATTTTCTGTCGTTCAGAGTTACCAAACAGTTCATTTTTTATTCTTTGGCCTAAGTCAGCTGAAATTCCCTGAGTGCAGACGTCTTGAGTTTTGTGTGTGTTTTCAGTCACCTCCTTGTTTGGGGGGAATTTCCTTTCAAAAGCCTATTAGGAGAAGGGACAGAATTTGGAACTGACCTATGTGTAGTTATCCAAGAAATTTTGAGGGAAGGGGGAAGGTGCAGAGGATTAGACTCTCTTGGACAATGGTTGGTATCTATCTTTATGAATAAGCTCAGCAAGACTTAAATGAGTTTTAAAGGCCCTCATAAAAGAGCTGGGGAAAGTCACTGGGGGAGGAAAAATACAATATTTCTATTGCAACTGCCAGTGATCTTTATAAACCCTAATTAAGCCCTGCTGGGGTATAAAATATCCCAACTTTTATAAATGACTCTGTCAACTGGACAATATGCAATACTTAAATTCCCACAAGATTCACATTCATTTTCAATAGCATTTTAGTGAAGGGAAGAATATAAATATTCAGTTGGAATAGTATTTCACTCGAAGAAGAAAATAATCTATGATTTATTTCCGTACCAAGGCGCACAGCTCTGGTTTCTTAGAGTTTGGCTCCTCGTCTTGGATCGGCAAAGGAAAACCACACAGTGTTGATGTTGATGGTGACACTGTCATTACTGCTTTTAAGCCAGCTGCTGTTCCCTGGCTTTTTCCCACCATCAGGGTAGGGTTTAAAATTCACAAAATTATTTTTTTCCTTCAGCCACTGCATTAGTTATTCAAAATTTTTGAAATATGTTTTAACAGCGGCCCCTGGGTGGCTCAGGAGGCTAAGCATCTGACTCTCGGTTTTAGCTCAGGTCATGATCTCCCGTTTCATGGGTGTGAGTCCGGCATTGGGCTCTATGCTGACAGCGCAGAGCCTGCTTGGGATTCTCTCTCCCTTTCTGTCTGTCCCTTCCCTGCTTGCCTGTGCCCTCTCTCTCTCAAAATAAATAAATAAACACTTTAAAAATACTTCTTTAAGGGGTGCCTGGGTGGCTCAGTCAGTTGAGCGTCCGACTTCAACTCAGGTCATGGTCTCGCGGTTTGTGGGTTCGAGCCCTGCATCGGGCTCTGTGCTGATGGCTCAGAGCCTGGAGCCTGCTTCTGATTCTGTGTCTCCCTCTCTCTCTGCCCCTCCCCCACTCATGCTCTCTCTCTCTCTGTCTCAAAAATAAATAAACATTAAAAAAAAATTTTAGGGGCGCCTGGGTGGCGCAGTCGGTTGAGCGTCCGACTTCAGCCAGGTCACGATCTCGCGGTCCGGGAGTTCGAGCCCCGTGTCGGGCTCTGGGCTGATGGCTCGGAGCCTGGAGCCTGTTTCCGATTCTGTGTCTCCCTCTCTCTCTGCCCCTCCCCCGTTCATGCTCTGTCTCTCTCTGTCCCAAAAATAAATAAACGTTGGAAAAAAAAATTAAAAAAAAAAATTTTTAATACTTCTTTAAAAGAATAAAAGATGTTTTTCCAAGTATCATTGATCAAGATTATAACATAGTAACACTGTGCCTATTTTCAAAGGTAAAAAGAAAATGAAGCAACCTACAGTAAAAGACAAAAAAGAAAGAAAGAAGGAAAGGAAAAGAAAGGAAAGGACAGGACAGGACAGGAAAGGAAAGGAAGGAAAAGAGAAAAGAGAAGAGAAAAGGGAAGAGAAGGAAAAGGAAACGGAAAAGAAAAGAACCAAAAAGCACATGGATACCTGGTGGATAGCATGCAGGGCTAAAGTGGTCACAAGTACGGGACAAAAAATGTTTATCCATTAAAACAAAATGGGTAAAATCAACACGATTTTTAAAACGATCTCCCTTTTAAAAATGGCATGCACGTTTGAGAAGACCTGACAGCAATCTCGTCCGTGAACATGACCAGGGAACATTTATGAAGGTAACATGCCTGAGCCGCTTTCCCAAAAAAAGAGGAAATCTGTGCAGTGAAAGGAGGCTAAATGCTAGAGAAGCAGTGAGCAGTGCATTGGGCGCTGCAGTGTCCTTGGCTGTGCTTAACTTCCAGCCAAAAAGAGGTGGAGAAGGAATGAAAGCAGACGTAATTTGCGGACTGCCAGGTACTCCGGGGGCTTCGCACAGTAACCTGAAGATTTAGGCCCAGGAAGGGAAACACTGGTTAAGCCATGCCAGCGGGGTGACACTTTGTTGAAGCTCTTTTACTGCCCTTGGCTGGGAATTCATACCTGCCCATGGATTATCTTTTTGATTATGACTTGGCTTCCCATGGGAATTCTTATCACCACCTCCACACCCACTCATCGTCATGGCTCCCATTTGGTTATTGCTTCTGCCATGCTCTGTCCTCCCTTTCCTGGGATGAATACCTGTGCAACATGTCCCCACAGTCCTTAGAGGTAGATACTATGACTATCTCCATCTTACAGAGGAGAAAGCAGGCACAGAAAAGTGAAGTAATTGCCCAAAGTTGCACACTGAATAAGGAGCAGAGCTGGGTCTTGAGCCCAGACTCAAGTCCAAATACTATGCTCTCACCCACTCTTTGGTACTGATCATCTTGGCTGTTTGTAGGAATATTTCACACAGTGGGCAACTGTTATCATTATTAGCATTCAGTGTTGGCCTCTTTGTGAAGTTGGTTCACTTGGGACAGTGTCCAAGAGACTAATGAACTGTAGTTTATTATTCTAGAAAATATCTTTTTGGTTGCTTGCAAGTACATTTCATGAAACAGGCATTCAATAATGTTAGTTATTAAAAATTTTTTAATGTTTATTTATTTTTGAGAGCGAGAGAGAAAGACAGAGCATGAGTGGGGAGAGGCAGAGAGAGAGGGAGATACAGAATCCAAAGCAGGCTCCATGCTCTGAGCTGTCAGCACAGAGCCTGATGTGGGGCTCGAACCCAAGAACCATGAGGTCATGACCTGAGCCAAAATCAGACACTTAACCAACTGAGCTACCCAGATGCCCCAAATGTTAGCTATTGTTAGCTAACATGATCCTTAGTATTATTGGTTTCTTACGAGTTTAGTTAGCATGAGATAGTCTACAAGAGAATAATCATTTCTGATTTATTGTTCTAGAGAGCACTCAGTTTCTAGGACAACCAGGCTGAGGACCAGACTTGGTCTGAGTTTTCTATTGCAGAGTCATCCTGGGAAGTCTGCCTAAGCATGTCTGTGAGTCTTCTTTACCTCAGGTTTTTGCAAAACAATTCATAATCAAGATGGCTAAAATAAAGTTGAATAAGATTAGAAATTATATGTAAAGTAAAATAATTATATAATTATACTGAATAATAACAGTAATGAAATACAGATTTTAGTTGGAGAATAAATCTAGTTCTGAGCTTCCTGATAGCCGGTGAAAAGGAAAATCCAGCAAGATACATAATTGGTGAAAGTAGTTTATCACTTCTTGAGGAGGGATAAACTTTCTGGTACTGAGTCTTAGAGTTTATTATGTACATCCTCATCAAATAACACTTAATAGGGGAATGAATCTCATCAAAAAGTAATTTTTTGTTTTTTGGGTGTTTTTTAAATTTTTTTCTTAATCTTTATTTATTTTTGAGAGAGAGATGGAGTGTGAGCAGGGGAGGAGCAGAGAGAGAGGGAGACACAGATTCTGAACCAGCCTCCAGGCTCTGAGCTGCCAGCACAGAGCCCGACGCGGGGCTCGAACTCACAAACCGTGAGATCATGACCTGAGCCGAAGTCGGATGCTCAACCAACTGAGCCACCTAGGCGCCCCTCATCAAAACCTAGTTTTATGAAAGATCCAGACATGTTGTTCATATTGATGCTTCTAATTCCAACTGATGGTAGAAAAGTAGACACAGCGTTGAGTTTCAGGACGGTTCAGTGGAGGTTGTGTCTACACTGGAGTCTGGTACAATGATTTGCCATCACCTTAGAGCATAAGAGACTGAGAAGAACATGACTGAGGTATCTCCATCAAGCATCTCGAGTTTCAGTCATGCCTTTGATGGGCAATACAGAGTATCCATTCAACAATGAGCTGGCTGGTTAAGAGCTGGTTGGGGAGAGTTCTAGTCTTGTGAATGCCAAGTGGGGATTGGCTCACAAGATTGATTTTGTTATGCTTATTAAGAAGCCCAACATGCATTTTTTTTCTCAACAGAGGACAATTTTAATTATATTTGTAGTGAATATCTGAGAGAGTATTTCAATACCTCATGTAGCTATGAACACATTAGAATGAATTTCTCTACAGTTTTTCTATATAACTTTAAATAATTTCTCCTACTTATCAAAGCATGTGTATATATATTTAATAATAAATCTGTTTATATGTATATCTATAGCTCTATATATCCATCTTCATATATAGGTATATATGTATGTGTGTGTGTGTGTGTGTGTGTGTGTGTAACTGTGTGTATGTATTTTGATTCCGTATAAGATTCTTTGAATTTCCTTGCTGAAGTTTGAAAACTACCGACTCATTATTAATTATTATGATTTCTGCCCAAAGTTTTATCCTCTAAGTTTGAGGCATTTAATTTAACCATATTTTAATTGTTGTCAGAACAATTTGTTATTATGCTAAATTTAAAGTATTTATTTATTATGCTAAAATAGACATTCTCATCCACAATCTTCTATGTTCCTCTTGACAGGCCTCCAGATAAATGCAGAGAAGTGGAATGGCTGATTCAAAGGATGGAAAGTTTTAGAACTTTTGGTACAGATTTTCCGGAAGAACTAAGTACCAATCGCTCCCTCCAGCAGTGGGCTTGCCTGACTTTGCGACTTATGCCTAGTAACAGTCAGGCTGATTTCCATTTTCTGGGCACCGGTGCTCTGCCCACAGTTTATAGTCGTGTCTCCTATAGTCCCACCAACAACCTTGCAAGGTTGGCCTTCTTTCCCCACGCAAACAAGAGCGAAGCTCAAAGAGACCCAGTTGGGCAGAGTTACAAAGCAAGGAACGAGGCGTGCTGGAATTGGAAGTCACTTCAGAGTCTATCTGGCCTGTCTGCGTCCCACACTCAAACTACAGGTGGCTCCTTACTCAAGAGAGGGAATAACCTGTTCTCTCATTCTGTTCCCATCCTACCTCGGGTGCGTTCTATTTCCAGAGTGTACTTGAGCCTCACAGGGCTTCCCTGTCCTGCTCCATTCTGTTTAGAGTGAGCTTCTGAATCTACCTATTATAAGGTCCTCCTGGCTTTGATTGACAGGCAATATCTTTTAAAGTGAAAAGTATTATGTTTGGGTCTTCCTTTAGATGGTGAGTATAAGATCAGGGCTCCTCCGTCCTGTCTGGGCCGCAAGCCAGCACAGATCTTGAGTTATCTTTGCATCCCGCTTCGAGGCCCCAGCCACAGAAAGGGCAGGAGAGGATGGGGGAAGTGGCAGCAATTATATTAATTAAAATAAAATACTAACTTTCTTTTGGTCTCTTATTCAGCAATAATTCACTTAGCGGAATTAGTTCTTTTTTACTTAGAGCGATGGGCCTGACTCATGGGTGTCTCTGCAAGCCAGATTTCATGGTCTGTGTCAGAAATCTCTCTCTAAATTCCTATAAGTTGTGTTTCCTTCTATACAATGCATTTTTGAATGCCCACGGGGCTTATCCATCAAACTCCCTCGGCTGGCTGACGTTTCTTTCTCTTCCCACCCCCAAGTTTGGAGAACACAGATCACTTTAAATGCTGGATTAAGTCCAACCCGTAAGATCCAAAGCACAGAACTCAGACTAACACGACCTATCTTGGCAGAGGCGCATCATGGCCGCCGGTCCCACCGTCTTCCTGGCTGGCTCCAGAGTCACCCCAGGGCCCCCTTCTCCTGCCTGACTCTGATCTTTACCATTTTGGCCCCTTGAGGAACCAGCCCCACCGCCACGGATGCCCCTCTATTTCAGCTTCCAGAGTTCAGCTTGGGGTAACTCCCCTTCCTCTGAATTCATCACTAACTCAGACTTTCCTCCTCCCCTGACTTCCCTGTCAACTGCCTTTTAACCCCCCGGCCAGAGAGAAGCTTACCTGTCCGTCCAACAGTGGTTCATCCCAGCCCCAACTCTCCTGTTCCATGCCAATACTGATAAAGACAGAGGCTTCTGAAGAGTGACATTCTGGGACCGATGAGCCCTTTCAGAGAGAGAATGTCGCCCACACATGAGAATTCTCAGACTAATGCTATCACTCCCATGCCCCCTGTGCTCATGGTACTTGAATTTTATACGTCAGACGTTCTAGCAAGTTCCTAAAAGGAATCACAAGTCAGGCAAATGTCAACCTTCAAATTAATTTAAAAATCTTCTTTTCCCTCACACCATACACAAAAACAAACTCCAAATGGGTGAGAGATTTACATGTAAAACACGAAACCTTACATGGACTGGGGTAAAGCACAGGTGACTTTCATTAGATAACTTGGATGCGGGAAAGGTTTTCCAACAATGACTCCAAATCCAGATGTAACAAAGAAAACAGTGAGTTAAAACTTTGTTTTGTGTGTGAAAAGGATCATAAGTCAAAACACAAATGTTAAACTGGAATAGCCTACTGTAGCTGCCACATAGATCACAGGCAAAGGTTTACTACCTCTTATATATAAAGAACTCTTAAGAATTGTTGGGAAAAAAGAGTAAACTTGACAGGAAAGTGGGCAAAAGAGATAAACAGAAAATTTACAAAAATTATATAAATGTATATATATATATATATATATATATATATATAATGTATATATATAAATATATACAAATGTGTATACTATTGACCTTTGAGTAATGTGGGGATTAGGGGCACCAAACCCCTGCAGAGTAAAAAACTCATGTATAACTTTTCACTCCCCCCAAACTTAACTACAAATAGCCTATTATTGATGGAAACCCTTATCGATGACATAAACAGTCCATTAACACATATTTTTTGTGTTACATGTACTCTGTACTATAGTCCTATAATAAAGTAAGCTACAGAGAAAAGGCGCTATTAATGTTATAAGGAAGATAAAATACATTTATAGTGATGCACACATGGGGAAAAATCCATGTATACGTGGGAGAAAAATCCACGTCTAAGCGGACCCACACAGTTCACACCCGCGTTCTTCAAGGGCCATCTGTGCAGAAATGACCCTTACACATCTAAGACACATTGAACTTCACTTATGCTAAGAAAAATGCAAATTAGAACTGCACAGAGATGCAACTTCTCCTGAATAGGATAGGCAAAATGTCAAAACTTTGATAACATCTTCCTGATGAGGCTTTGAGGAAATGGATACTCACACACTGCTAGAGGGCGACATCTAATTATGTACACACTTGCCTACTGGCCTAGAAATCCAACTTCTAGAAACTTACCCTGAAGATACACCCCCAGGAATACCAAACAAATTATGCAGAAAACTATTCCTTGAAGTCGCAATTTATAACAGCAAATTATTAGAAGGCGTCTAAATGCCAATACTTAGGAGAATGGCTGAGAAAACAATGATACAGACTCACAGGGAAGTAATTTGCAGATGTTTAAAAAAGAGGAATGAAGATTTATATGAACTGATAGATAATAACTTTCAGGATATGTTGTTAAGTGAGGAAGAAAGCAAGGTGGAGAAGAATATATATTTATATGGAAATATATATAATATATATGGAATGTGCTAGATGTGCATAAGACAGAAAGAAAAGTAAGATTTCTCCCCAAAAGAAATACATAAAGAAGCATAAGCCAGAAATGAGTCAAATGGGCTATTTACTAGAGGTGGGTGGGATCACAGTCGAAGGGATGAAGAGAAGATCAAATTTTTAGCGGTCTATAGTGTTGACTTTTGAATCATGTTTATACTCACACATAGAATTAAATCAGAAACAATGGCAATACAAGTGGGAATAAATCGATATAACTGGATATGAAATTGATGACGTAATCAAACAGAAGGAAAAAAAGAGTTAAGCTAAACACGTTTGGAGCATATTCCTGACTGCACACCATTAACGCTGAGGACGTAAAGGAATTCAACTTGACTCAGTAGATTTGTTGTTCGTAGCGGTGCTGGTAGAGTGTTTCTGAATGTTGCATTGTAGGACTGAGAAAATAACTAAGCATACTGATGTTGCCCAGAACCAGTGTCTCCCCTGTGGATAAAGGGAGATAAAGAATAAGAAAAGAGGAGCATCATATGATTTTGGATTAGACTTGGAGGTATCATGTGTGTGTGGGAGGGTGGGTCCTGTTCATACACCCCTGTATGAGGTGTGGGGGACAGGGTGTTAGTCTCAGCTAACCTTCTGGGGAATGGGACCCAAACCGGTCAGTGAAGAAAATGGGATGATTATTCCCTCTCGTGAGTCAAAAACAAGTCATGGTTTGCAAAAATTAGATATGAAGAGATACAAAGTCACAGGAAATGAGACCCTGTCTTCAGCACGTCTCTTGAGGTAGCAGCAGCCAAGCGGGAAAAGCATGGGGGTCTAGAGAGACCCAGAGAAAGGACTTGCCATTCCAGCACGCCTCGTTCCTTGCTTTGTAACTCTGCCCAACTGGGTCTCTTTGAGCTTCGCTCTTGTTTGCGTGGGGAAAGAAGGCCAACCTTGCAAGGTTGTTGGTGGGACTATGGGAGACACGACTATAAACTGTGGGCAGAGCACCGGTGCCCAGAAAATGGAAATCAGCCTGACTGTTACTAGGCATAAGTCGCAAAGTCAGGCAAGCCCACTGCTGGAGGGAGCGATTGGCACTTTGCTCTTCCGGAAAATCTGTACCAAAAGTTCTAAAACTCTCCATCCTTTGAATCAGCCGTTCCACTTCTCTGCATTTACCTGGAAAAAACAGTCAAGATAGACACAGAGTTATGGACGAAGATGTCCATTTATAGCATGATAAGGAAATACTTTAAAAATTGGCAACAATTAAAATATGGTTAATTTAAATTTCTGAAACCTAGACAATGGGGGCACCTGGCTCAGTGGGTTAAGCGTCCTACTTAGGCTCACGTCCATGACCTTAAGGTTCCTGAGTTCCAGCCTCATGTCAGGGTCTGTGCTGACAGCTCGGAGCCTGGAGCCTGCTTCAGATTCTGTGTCTCCCTCTCTCTCTGTTTCTCCCCAGCTCACCCTCTGTCTGTCTCTTTCAAAAATAAATAAACAGTCAAAAAAATTGTTTTTTAAACCTAGACAATGAAATCCAGGCATAGAAATAAAATATATAAAAGTCAGTTTTATAATGATAGTTTTTAAAGCTTATTTTAGCAGGGGAACCTAAAGTTAAAATCAAAATATATACACATAGCTAAACGGGTAGATACGTAGATAGATTTATTTTTTGTTTAAAAAAAATACACAATTACTTTGGTGATTAGGGGAAATTAAATTAAAATCATGCCAACTGTAGACACTATCTCTGTCATTCCTTCTGCATTCATTAGCGGGCATTCTTTGGTGAAGAAAGCCTTTCCCTTCTCCCTCTCCCGCTAGCACCCAAAGGTTTTTGTTTTTCTTTTTGTTTTGAATATCACTATGGAGTCCTGGATTCTTTGGGCTATGATCCATAACTCTCTGCTGCTCAAATTGTCCTAAATTTGGCAGTGGGAACTCCTTAGCTGACTCCTGTATCTTTTCAACAGATCTCCATCCGTCTTTTTTTTTTTTTTTTTTTTAATTTTTTTTTTTTCAACGTTTATTTATTTTTTGGGACAGAGCATGAACGGGGGAGGGGCAGAGAGAGAGGGAGACACAGAATCGGAAACAGGCTCCAGGCTCTGAGCCATCAGCCCAGAGCCCGACGCGGGGCTCGAACTCCCGGACCGCGAGATCGTGACCTGGCTGAAGTCGGACGCTTAACCGACTGCGCCACCCAGGCGCCCCTCCATCCGTCTTTTGAGTGCTTCCTTGCCTTCTGGCTCAAGAGACTCCAGGCTCATCCCCCTGTACTTCTCTCTCCCCCAGCAGTTTCTCTGAAGAGCCCCCATTTCTATTAATGGAGAGCTTGGGAATTAGAAAACAAGATCTGGGCACTCGCAGGGTCCGTTGCCCCTGGAGTGTCACTGCTTCTAGAGTCTTCCAGTGACTCTCCTAGAGTCACCCAGTCTTCCAGGGTGAGTCTTCCACACCCTCAAGTGTGTTATTATCTGACTTCTCATTTAAAAAGAAGGATTTTTCACTTCTGCATAAGGTCAAAAATGCTAAATGTAAAGATTTACTGCATTGCCCCTTTTTCTCCCCTTCAGACCTCTTTGTTGTGTTAATCAGGGTGGCGGGGTAGAGAGATGAATTGGAAAATAAATACAGAGACTAAATGGATTTACACGATGGTACAGTGCCTCTCTCTGGGACCCAGCCATGTGAGAAAAGCAAGCTGGAGTTTCAGAGAAACAGAGGAGATCCAGCCACAAAGAGAAGCAGAAGGGCTTTCAGAAGGCAGATGCCTGCACAGGGTTTTAAGAAGTTTTGCGGTTTCTTATGTGATAAAATTTTCATTTTCTACCCCTTCAAGAGACTTCAGTGAAGACATTACTTCTCTAGACCTTTGGATTAGACTTGTGTTTCTCTTAATGGTGACACCAAGCAGAAATGGTTCTTAAAGCAAGTTCAAGAAGGCCTGGGATTATTTGGATTATAATTATTATTAAGGGAGCATTCCACGTAAGGAGCTAAATATTACAAATTCCTGTTTTCAGAGCAGTGGAATGGAAAAGAAATATGCTCTGGAATTAGAAATGGTTTTGTAATCCACCCCCCCACCCCCACCCCCACCTAGTAATTACACAATCTTGGCCAAGGTACTTAATGTTTCTGAATCTCGTTCTATCTGGAAAAATTGTAGATGACTTGGAAATAGTCAAAGAGTTTACTGGTGTGTCCTTTCAATGGAATGCTAGGCCTTGTTTAAACCAGTGTCTCGAACTGGGGTGATTTTTGTCCCCAAGGGATATTTGGTAGTTTCTGTGGATGTTTTTGGTTGTCACAACGTGGGGTTTGCTACTGGCATTGAATGGGTAGAGAGCTGGGATGCTGTGAAATAGCCTATAATGCACAAGACAGCTGTCCACTATGAAAAATTATCTGTCTCAAAATGAGATGAAGAAAACTGAGTCTCAAGAGACCCTCCAGGGGAGCCTACACCTTTCCTTGTTTTTAAACTATTTTACAACTCTATAAATTGCAGGAAATCTACCACGATGCAAATGATCCTTGCCCATACAGATGTAAATAGATTTCATCCCGCCCCCCCCCAAAGGCAAGTGGTTAATACCCTGGTTAATACCCCAGTTGTGTCTATTAGCAAATTCATTTCCGCCTTCTTGATGACTTCTATTTGCATCTGTTCAAAAGCTTTTCCTTACTATATCTTACTGGTTCTCTCATTCACTAATGAGTAACATTAAAAGACTTGACACGTGTATATATGGAGGAGAGCTGTGATTTTATTCATAAAAAATTACACTTCAGTTCTTCTGTCCATAAAAGAAAAAAAAAGCCTCTTCAGGTTACAAGTGGATTAAATAGCCCACGCGTGTGAACCCACCATCCTCATATTTAGTGGTGTTCAGGCAATGCCACTTTCTTTACTTTTTTTCTTCGGAGAACTATGAAACTGATTATTTGTCTTTGATACCCCAAGACTCTCTTTTCTTTACCTGTGCCGTTCCCCACAAAGTTTTTCTTTCCCCCTCTAAAGACTCCTGTAAATGCCAGATCTCTTCCCTCCCCTCTGGTAAAAACCATTCTCAGAAAGCGATCTAATAGTCATTTACAACTGAGCGTACAATGGGGCGCCTGGGTGGCACAGTCGGTTAAGCGTCCAACTTCAGCCAGGTCATGATCTCGCGGTCCGGGAGTTCGAGCCCCGCGTCAGGCTCTGGGCTGATGGCTCAGAGCCTGGAGCCTGTTTCCGATTCTGTGTCTCCCTCTCTCTCTGCCCCTCCCCCGTTCATGCTCTGTCTCTCTCTGTCCCAAAAATAAATAAACGTTAAAAAAAAAAAAGAGCCTACATTTAGGTCAATAGGTCGCCTCTTCCAGGCACCCTCGATAAAAGAAAGAAGATGTTAGCACACACTTCAGGGAGGGAGTAATTTTTGTAGAAAGAAGGGGCTCCCTGATAATACAGATATTGCACCAGAAAGGAATTGCCAAACCCTATGAGCCAACATAGGGCCTTAGTTTTCTCTGGTAAGCATTGAGATCAGCAGGGGACGACGACAAGTAATGTATCTGAATATAAAGGACCCATGAAACCTAAATTAAAAGGGCTTTAACAGAGCAAAGTATGCACATTATATTTTTAAAGATCACATGCAATGACAGGGCAGTTAAAGATGAATGGGACGGGAAGGGATTTAGCTTTTAGGAATTTTGTGGCCTTTTGAAAACATTTGAAAACGTAATATTTTCTAAAGGATTTCTTAATCATTCCTGTCTTGTCCATCAGGAAAAAAAAATGTGATGTTTGCATTTTTCTGCATTTCTGAATCTCTGCCATTTGGACTCATTTAGCAAACTCTCTCCTGAGATGTAATACAATGTGAACAAAACGCAGCCCGATCCATAGCAAATACAAATCGTATTCATTTATCCTTTGGAGTACAAACTTCAACCGTAACTAAATACAATATGCTGGCTCTTTTTGTGCTTTTTATGAACTTTTGAAGCAGGTTTGTGATGAATAGATTTTATAGGATTATACAGTTATAGTTTGCTTTTAAATATTTCAGAAAGAAATCATAAACATGACCTCATATGTTAATAAATCAATTATGGAATGCTGTTTTATACATATGTTCAAAATATGACCCTATCCCAAACTCCTTAAATGCGTACTAAGAAATAACTTTAAACTCTTATTCAGGAGGCTCTGGTTTTCAAAACAGTGTGTGTGGAAATCTGCTGCTCCATATAAAGGAAAAAGAAAAACAATTTTTTTAACCTAAATTTATATTGTTTCTAATATCTTAAATATTAAAGCCATCTTGAGGGCGTGACATTTGCTCTCCATTAGGCCTTTTCTCGCCTTATTTTCTCAGGCCAAGTTGAAGCTAAGAAGTTAAGGGCGAGAGCAAACCTACCAAATGCAGTGAGTCATTGACACAGACCTCTCAGGCATTCTTGTTCTCAGTTCTGTTCCTTTTTTTTTTTTTTTATGTGTATTACTCTTTGATTCAAAAGGTCATGAGCCATAAGCAGAAGTTTAATGACTGTGATTTGCCCAAATGATTAGGATTTACTTCTATAAGGCCCCTTTCTGCCACCCAGTAGTTGAACTTTTATAATTGTGATTTATCCATTTGTCTGGGTGATAGTCACAATGCTTCCAGCACGGCTCCAAATGGAGAAAATATTGTTTTGTTCTCTAGAAATGTACTCTAGGAACATACAACTTAGTCTTTATTAATCATTGATCTTTGGGCCTCATTATTCAATATTTAGTGGCATCATCAACCAAGAAAATAGCTCAACAAACTCATCTCTAAAAGTGGAAATGTTACCACTTTGAATCGGGAGCAGAAAACACTATCTAATCCTAAATGCTCCTTTCAAATCATGGCTAATGGTCGCGAATTATGTTAGCCAGTATCAGCAAAATACAACGTTTACAAGTCCAAGATGCAGATAATTACTTCCAACTTAGAGTCCTGTGTTCAGATTTTTGTAATCCTAAGACTAGAATTGGGTTTTAATACCTCAGCCTTGGAGCATCAACCGCTTAGGCCAGAGGTTTCAGATGTGTCAGCCTTCAGAGCCATGCAGGTAATAGAAATGACTAGAACAGACTCCCAGTAGAAAGACATAAGGCCAGAGAGAGTAAATGGACCACCGCAAACGGGGAAATGTATCTTCTGCCTGAGAACGACAGGTGTGATTTTGTTTTATGATGCTATCTTGTTGGATAAATAAAACGTCCGTGTTGCCATATTGGGACATCACCGCCCCTCTCCCAGTTTGCCGTCACTGGTCTAAGCCATCCAGGAGTGCTGCTAAATATTTGGAGTTAGGGAACACCCAGCCTTCTTCAAACCCATTCTGGTGTTTATTCTGTTGCTTTTGTCGTTTGTCTATTCATTTGCATTAAAAGAGTTGGAATTCTCCCTACCTTGAATTGAAACTTCCGCTTTGATAAAAGTCAGTTTGTTCTTGTTTCTTCACCATGGTTGGAGAGAATTTAAATCTTGGCCTATCGGAGGGAAAGGAACCTCACAGATCTATTCGTCCAACTCTGACTATTGTATGAATTTCCTCTTCACTGTTTCTAGCAAGTGCTCATTCTTGGATGAACTCTTGAGTGTATTTTTCCAAAAGAGTCTTTGTATTCTTTATCAAATTACACATTAACTTTTTCTTCTCTAGAATAAAGCTTTGGCTTTGCCTGGTATGACCCGTTTACTGTCCCTTGATCTGCTTTTTGAGAATGACCATCCCAGGCATTGTGTCTCTTTTGCTTCTTTAGAGAAAATGTCAAGAGCTAGGTGAGCATGAAACTCAACTTTCTCAGGGGCATCTATGTATGTGTCTTCTCATTCTTAATTCTTTTGAGTCAAGAATTTTGCTACATTATCTTAGGCTAGACTTAGGCTAGACTACCATTAGCTGTATGGCCCATAAAATTTATATGACCCCCACAGGGAAAACTATTGATCATTTTGGAAGAGATTTGTTTGAAAAGAAAAGTTATGGATCTTTTATCAGAATGAGAAGATCAAATGGCATAAATTGGAAGATGTCACTTCTTTCCAAAGTGAATGAGCCTGAATATGATGCCAATAAAAGTCATAAATAAAAGCGCTCAAAAGTTTATGTGGTACAAGAGTTATGAATAACAAAAAAAAAAATAATTTAAGAAAAGATTTATGAGGAAGAACTAGCCCTAATGGTGTTCTGGTAAATAGGCTTTCAGAGGAAAAGAGAGTGAGAGAGTGAGCAAGCTGATATACGTAGTGTTGCCAATTTCTGTGGTATGAGTCCTCCTGAGTCAATTTCAAGCTACCAACATGACATCATTGGACATGGTGTTGAAAAAATATGCACAAAACTGGCTTTTGTGAGCTCGTAAAAGCCAGCTCGAGCACATCACTGACTGAAGCACATAAAAACAATCTCGTAAAACAATATTAAAAATAGTGTAAAACAACAATTTTAAAAGCATACTATTATTAAAAAAGAGAGAGAAAGAAAAAAACATAGGGAGAAAGGAAAAGAAAGATCAGTATAATATAATGACAATCCCCCAAATGGATTGTATTCTTTACAGAAGTGTAACATAATGCCGAAGACTATATCCCAAACTACTGAAAGAAAGAAGCATTATAACAAATGACAGTTAGACAATCGGCTGGCTATTTGGGTGGTGGAGGAAGGCACGTGGGAAATAATGCAGAACTGCATCTCACACAGTACACTAAAATCCGGATAAATTCGTGAATGAAGAAAAATCAGAAGAAAAAATAAATGTGTGTGATTCAGCCTTCTGGAGGAGGGTAGAGCTCTTAATGACTGAAGAGATGGGGAAAATGTAAATGAATAGATTAATATATTTTAATAAAACTGAAAGCATTTGTGTTAAAACAAATCTACAAATTAGGGGCACCTGGATGGCTTAGTCAGTTAAGCATCAGGCTCTTGATTTTGACTCAAGTCATGATCTCACAGTTCTCCAGTTTGAGTCCTATATCAGGCTCTGCACTGATAGTGTGGGGCCTGCTTGGAATTCACTCAATCTGCCCCACCCCTACTCTCTCTCTCTCTCTCTTTCCCTCAAAATAAATAAATAAACATAAAAAAAAACCAAATCTACAAATTAAAAACCAGATAGAAGGATGTATACTTCTAAATAAGAAAGAAGGACATAGAGATGTCTCTTCTCACTTGACAGAACTAAAAATAAACAGACAAACAATACATGTAAAAACAACTTTTGAGATCCTGTACATTAAGCAAAAACAGACAGTGATCCTTGAAAGACATGAGGCAAATGAGATGATCCCTATGTTGCCCCCGGGTTGCTGCCTTGAGAGAGTTTCTAGGCTGCAGTGCAGAAAGGACAAACTAAGGCAGAGCCCCAGGGACTCTGTGAGGCGAGGGATACACTAAAGCAGTATTTAGAGGGAAATTCATAGTAAAATATAATACTTATATTAGGGAAGAAGAAAAGTCTCAAATCAAGGCCTCACTTTCTATCTTAAGAAACTACAAAAAGAAGAGCAAATTAAAGCCACAGTAAGAAGAAAAGGAATAAAGATCAGAACGGAAATCAAGGAAATAAAACACAGAACATGAGAGACAAAATCAATGGGTATATAAAGGACTCTCACAACTCTATAATGAGAAAGGAAGCAACCCAATAAAAAAAGGCAAAAAAATGTGGACATTTTGCCCAAGAAGGTATATAGATGACAAGTAACCACATGAAAAGATGCCCAACATTAGTAGCCTTCTGGGAAACATGAACCCAGGCAGACCATACACAGCTGGCAGAAATGTAAAATGGTACCACTAATGTGGAAAATCTTACTAGTTTCTGAAAACATCAAGCATACAACATAGTGTATGATCCAGCCGTTCCAATCCTAGGTGTTTACCCAAAAGAAATCAAAACATGTCCATAGAAAGAAAAATACATGAATATTCACAGAAGCACTATGTGTAACAGCCCCAAACTGGAAATAACCCAAATGTCTATCAACAGATGAGTGGGTAAACAAATCGTGGTATATCAGCTGCATAAAGGAATACTACTCAGCAATAAAAAAGGAATGCACTATTGATACATTCAACTCTACGGATGACCCTCAAAATATGGTGAGTGAAAGAACCAGACAAATAAAGAGAAATACTAGGATTGAATTTAGATAAAATTCTAGAAAAAGCAAGCTCATCTATAGTGTCAGAAAGCACATCAGTTGGGAGGGAGAGTTTGGGGTGGGAAGATTACGAAGAGTTATAATAAAACTTTTAGGGGTCTTTCTTCATTTTAATTGTGGTGATGGTTTCACAGGTGTGTACATATGTCAAGCTATCAAACTGCACACTTTAAATTTGTGTGGTATATTGTCGATCCATTATACATCACCGAAGCTGATAGTGAAAAAGGAAAATATCACTTTAAAAATTTTTAAAAGGATTCTAGGCAGTCCTCTGACTCACTGGGATGTACCATCACCAGTCAGAAACATTGCCTCATTTCAAGCCATAGACCTGCTTTGTTTAGGAGATTAGACATCGTCGCTTGTCTACCAACCTATCTCCCCCGCCAGTGCTGATTGCTGCCTTATGGTCATTGTCAACACCACAGTGTGGACCCGCATCATACCTCTACTTCCTCCTTTACTGGAGAGAATTTCCTGTGGTCCCTGATTGTTTGAGTCACGAGTTCAAGGACCAGGATGTCTAAGACTGACTGATGGGGTCTACGTCAATATGCCTCAGCCTAGTTTCAAGGGAGGCTGGGAAAATGAATGCCCGGTATTTCCCCTTCCACCCAGCGAAGGAGTCTTGTACCAAGAGTCTTATGCTGTTTACCTAATTTCTTATAGATAAGTGTCTTCTCCACTCTGCCAGATGGCAGAGACTATGTCCTAATCATCTTTGCAGCCTCCGTTCTAGGAATCAATTAGGTTCTCAGTCACTCTTTATGGTATTGAAGGAATTGAACAGAACTGAATTGGATTAAATTACAGATAACCGTATCCCTCCCTCCCCTCACCCCTTTACAAGTACCGAGGGCCTTCTAAATCCTTCTTCAGGCTGGGAGACCTGGTTACTTCCTGGATCCATGCTTGAGCTGGGTAAAGATCAAGTCTTATTTACCTGTGTTAGAGTACAAAAAGAGATTCAAAGAACACTGGAAGCTTTCGTCCTTGCAGACTTCTGGAGTTTGCAGTTGCCACAGCCTAAGAAACTCAACACATAATGCTTTCAGCTCTTCTTGGACAAATAGATACTTCTTATTAGGATGATGAGCTGAATTAGTTAGATCAGATACACAGAGAAAATAAAGATTTCACAGAAACCCAGACCAAGTGTCAAATCCTACTGTATCCTGATCACCTACATGACCTTGAATAAGCGGTCCCAGACCCAGCGTAGATCTGATTTTCCTGCAGTCCAGTTTCTACTTGTCTTCCTTCTGGTGACCACAGCCTGACTTCCCTCTGGGCAGCCAGCCTGCCCTCACTCTCAGTTCAGGGATTTCCGGTGTCTTTGTCAGGAGATCCGTACGAAGCCTGTGACCTAGGCCTACGCCAGTCAGACGTCACATCACGTTCCCCGGGACGTGGTGACTGCATGGGGTTGGGCATGTGTAATTAGGCTGCTGACTCTTGTTGAGTTCGGCCATTGACAGCCTCCGGGAGTTCCCGCCTCCCCTTGGATCCCCTCCCATCCTTTACCTGTGCTTGTGGAAATTTCAAATAGGGCAGCCTCTAACCCATGCGAGGGAACCCCCACCCCAGCTATACCCTCAAAGCCTCCACCTGGATTTGCTTTTGCTTCACTCAGGAGCCTTTCCTCTTGGGGAAGCCTTTTGCTGTTTACTGGGTAAGTATCAGCTTTATATCATCTTCATAGGTTCCTATGTGTCATTTGTCCCGATACTTATATCAGTAACTGGGCAGGGAGGGCTGCCAGCACAGAATTTGGCACAGGATGACCTCAAATGATTGACTGATAGGTTGAATGAATGAATTAATGAATGAATGGCTTTCTGTCTTGATTTTCACCTTACTGTCTAGGCACCACGATTCATGATTCACCTGCTGCTCACTGTCGCAGAAGAGAGGCAACTTGAGGCCCGAGCACTTGGGCCGAGCCACCTGAACAGGCATGCCACATCAGAGCCGATTCTTCTGGGGGCCATGCGTGCTCTAACACTCTGATTCAAGTTTCCTCTTCTGATTCTAAATCATCCCAAGCATATTAATTCTCCCCAGTTTAGGGGCGCCTGGGTGGCGCAGTCGGTTAAGCGTCCGACTTCAGCCAGGTCACGATCTCGCGGTCCGTGAGTTCGAGCCCCGCGTCAGGCTCTGGGCTGATGGCTCGGAGCCTGGAGCCTGTTTCCGATTCTGTGTCTCCCTCTCTCTCTGCCCCTCCCCCGTTCATGCTCTGTCTCTCTCTGTCCCAAAAATAAATAAACGTTGAAAAAAAAAAAAAATTTTTTTTAATTCTCCCCAGTTTAGTTCTGACTCGTGGTGAGAAGAAAACAGACAATCCTAAAATAAAGAGTTCAACTCCTTAACTGAGAATAACCCTTACGAAATACGTTTTTATGTAATTGTTTGTTGACCAGAATCAAAGCCTTGTGGATATGGTCTGAAGGAGCCGGCAAGAAGGGTTTGCACTAAAACCAGTGTTTGCTTTCTCCTGTTCACGGCAGGATTTGATTTGCCATGATAGGAATGTCAGTCTGATAATTCAACTGCAATTTCTCCAGCTATTTACCTTTAAATCTCAGTATTACACTTGCTACAGGTGATGTATGAAAATAAAATATTTGCACAGTGTGTGATTCAGTCGGGAGCAGACAGCCCTTCCCCCCCGAGAGAAAGATGCTCAGCTGGCCTTGCCAGGACCAACATTTTTGTAGGGAGGAAGCAAACCCCGGGTTGGTGTGTGCTCTGTGGACGTGGCCCGGGTTAAGGCACTGTCCTGGTGACAGCTATTGACAAACACTGCTGGGCCGTGACATAATCAAAATCTCGGGTTCAGTTTGCTGGGGGCTCGGGAGCTGACTGACCCACAGGCTGGATATTTTATTCATCACGTTTCCTTTGTGTGTTTCACATTGTCGTAGGCACCAGTTTAAAAGCAAGTCGTTTTCCTAAATTTCCGGAATTCTTGGGTTTTGCTTTATATGTGTCCCCAGTCTGCCTCTCTTTGCAAACCAGACTAGTATCCCTTTGGAGCTCCAGATTTCTTTTCCTTCCCGCTTTCCTGGGCTTGGGGACACAAGTTCCAAATGAGATATTTAAAATAACCATGTGTATGTGAGGGAGGACCCTGCCTCCCAGATTATGATAGTTTAAAACAGCTTGTACAAGAAAACCCACTTTAATTTACCCCAAGAAAAGCTCATTTTATTGCTAATTTAATTTTAGTAAAAGGCCTTATGCAGAGGGTACCCCAGGAATTTCTATGAGATCTATTTATTCAACCCAGGGGGATTATCTGACTCTTATAAGCTAATCCTCTTGAAAAGTATGTCACAGTTCCACGAGGAAGCATGTGATATGCCTTACGTTTCGAGTGTTTGAGTTTGATCTGGAAAAATGAAGCAGGTAGCACTCTCGGTCACCTGTGCCTGAGTCATTGGAGAGACATGTGAACTGTTTCAAGGAGGTTTGTAGTTACTGAGATTTCTCTTTTACCGCTAGGAAATCAAACAATGAATTTAATGCGATTGCCAAGCTGACACAGAAATTGGTGGCCACAAATGTAATCAAGAAATATTTATTGAGTTGCTACTGTGTGTCAGGCACTGTTGTAGATATTGAGGTGAGGATAAGGGAGGCTGACGACAGACAGCTCTGTCCCCGGGAGCTCACATTCAGGTGGGGAAGACAGACATGGAATCGATAAACAAAGCAACATGGGATATACATGAGTAATAGTATGAAGAGACACCAAGCAGGGAAGAGAAATAGGGAGGCGGGAAGGAGGTTGATATTTTAAGTCTTGTGGGCAAGGGTGGCCTCTCTGCAGAAATAAATTGTGATCCGAGGATAAAATGAAGCGAGCGGATGCAGGAGGGCTTTCCGGGCAAAAAAGGGCAGTATGTGCAAAGGCCCTTGGGCAGCAGGAAGCAAGCCAGACTGGAAGGAGGGAGTGGCAGGAAATGAAGTCGAAGAGGTAGTCTGGAGAAAGCTCATGCGTGGCCTTTTTGGTACTGGTTGGGACCGGCGGGTTTGATTCCAAGTGTGGACAGCCAGCGGACGGCTCAGCATAGGGAGAAACTGGCTCCAATATATATGTTAGGTCTTGTCGTCTTCTATTCTCAGTTTTGTATCATTTGCTCCTTGAGTCAGATGCCTTCCCACTAGTTTCATGTCTTGGCAAGCGTCTGTCAACAGTTACTCACGTTCCCGGGTCATGAGACAAAGGAAACAAATTCTATTCTCTGCGCACCCGTGAAGAAGATCGAAAAGCCAGTGCCAGACTCAGTGCATTCAATCTCAGATGTGTTCGGAGATTTGGTGAGTTGTTTTTTTTTTGTTTTGCTTTGTTTTGTTTTCCTGAACCTTCAGAACTACTTTCTTGGCAGAAGAATTTGGGGAGGGGTCAAGGAGACCTTTCATTTTTGAGTAAATTTTATTTCAGTGTGGGCAAGCCCCTTTTTAAAAACGGGCTTTATTTTTTTAATTAATAAGCTCTGTTTTTAGAGCAATTTTAGATCCATAACAACGCCGAGTGGAAAACACAGAGTTCCCGTATAACCCCTGTTACCTCCCTCCACACACAGACAATCTCCTTCACTATTGGTATCCCTAAGCCACCATGGTACCACTGATGAGCTTACATTGGCACATCATCTCCCAAAGTCCATAGTTGACATTGGGGTTCACCCTTGGTGTTGTACATTCTGTGGGTTTGGATGAATGTATGGTAAGTATCCACTATTATAGTATCACATGGATTACTTTTATCACCCTAAAACCTCTCTGTATTCTGCTGATTCCTCTCTCCCTCCCCTAGCCCCTGGCAGCCACTGATCTTTTCCCTTACTTGACAGTTTTGCCTTTCTAGAACATTCCAGTTGGAATCACACAGTACGTAGCCCTGTCAGATTGGCTTCTTTCACTTAGTAATATGCATTTAAGCTTCCTCCATGCCTTTTCACGGATAGACACCTCGTTTCTTTTTTTTTAGCACTGAGTAGCATTTCATTGTCTGGCTAAAGCAACAGTTCATTCATCCATTTCTCTAATGAAGGGCATCTCGGTTGCTTTCAAGTTTTAGCAACTACAGATTACACTGCTATCAACATCCACGCGTCAGTTTTGGTGTGGATAATTTGGGTAAATGTCAGGTCATTTGGGTAAATGTCAACGGTCACGACTGCTGGATCGTATGGCCAGAGCATGTTTAGTTTTGGAAGCAACCGCCAGTTTGGCCAAAGTGGCTGCGCCATTTTGCATTCCCACAAGCAGTGGATGAAAGTTCCCGCTGTTCGCACGTTCGCATCGTTGTCAGTGTTTTGGGGCTCTTCTTCTTTTTTTTTTTTTTAATATTTATTTATTTTTGAGAGAGAGAGAGATTGAGAGAGCGCCAGAGTGTGAGCAGGGGAGGGGCAGAGAGAGTGGAAGACGCAGAATCCGAAGCAGGCTCCAGGCTCTGAGCTGCCAGCACAGAGCTGGACCTGGGGCTCGAACTCACAAACCGTGAGATCATAACCTGAGGCAAAGTCAGACGCTTAACCAACTGAGCCACTCAGGCGCCCCTGGATTTTGGTTCTTCTAATGGATGTGTATGTTGTTTTCATTTGCATTTCCCTGAAGACTTAGGGGTTGAAAATCTTCTCATGTGTTTATTTGCCATCCGTACATCTTCTTTGGTGAGGTGTTGGCAGACCCTCTTTTTACATGAGCTATCTTTTCCTGAAGTTGTGGGTAAAACAAGTTATAATTTTCATCCCCTTTTCATGGTGACTTGAATTATATATTAAGGTGATAACTCCATCTTGATTGCTCGTCAGCTGGCGATAATGACAAGTTTTTTTTTACAATCAAAGTTTTATGTGGGAGGAGGAGGGGTATAGTAAAGATATATTGTTATAAATAACCCTTTATACAATTATATGTATTCGATAATGAGAATAATTGCAGGTGTCTCCCACTTCTCGAAAGTTCGCGTTATGCCGCTTGGCTTTTATGGAAGACCCATATTAGCGTCTGTTCTTGCTAACCAAAAGAAATCCAAGGAGGAGTCTTGCTTTTGTGAGGAAAGGCAAACATGAAAATAGGGCTCAGCCTTCGTTCTGCAGCGAGTGCTTCCGGAGGCTGTGCACACCCTAAGCAGCGAGAGTGGCTCCCCAGCTCCTTCCCCAGGAGCAACACTCAGCATCTCAGCATCCAGCTGCCAGAGCTCCCAACCGTGTCTGCGAGCATCTGCGCTTTATCTAGATTTATTTTGTGCACCCGTTAACAAGTGGTGTTCGAGGGTGCTAGAAAAGCCTAAGGGAGGTCTGCGAATGCTCGAAAAGTTTCCCATGGACGTTAATGGTAACCGCTTCTTTGCTTTCAGCCTGAATTGCAGCTTCTAAAGGTTTCATAGAAACCCTCTACTTTGGATAGCAAGGGACACCTGTACTCATTTATTTAACAGACATGAGTGGCTTCTGGGTGCAATACTCAGGCATTTTAATATACATATATATTTTTAATGTTTATGATAGCCCTTCATGGTATGTTTTATGATCCTCATTTTACAAGTGAGAAAATATCAGACCTTACATATTTTCCGTCACATATGATAAAAACATTTAATTTAAATGTGTTTAATAAAAAATGGGAGAACATTGGTTCAGAGCTACTAAGTCAGGTAGGGTTTGATCCAGGACCTGAAGGATACAGTCACAATATAATTCATTCTCGGGGCGCCTGGGTGGCGCAGTCGGTTAAGCGTCCGACTTCAGCCAGGTCACGATCTCGTGGTCCGCGAGTTTGAGCCCTGCGTCGGGCTCTGGGCTGATGGCTCAGAGCCTGGAGCCTGTTTCCGATTCTGTGTCTCCCTCTCTCTCTCTGCCCCTCCCCCGTTCATGCTCTGTCTCTCTCTGTCCCAAAAATAAATAAATGTTGAAAAAAAAATTTAAAAAAAAAAACAATATAATTCATTCTCTCCAGTTCTCAGACCTACTTCCCCAGTGCTGGCTCCCTTCTCAACATCTGCATGATGCCAAAAATGTTGCAGCGGTTCCAGCTTATACATACACTCAGGTTTTTGTCCTCTACAGGTGTCTTTCTTTTTGCTTGAGCTAAAGACTTGGGACAAAGTCTGATTGGACAAATGAGCTTGGCTCGAGTCACATGCTATTTTATTTGTTTTATTTATTTATGTGTTTTTATTTACTGTCCCCCGCCCCCCCCCGCGAATGCTAAAAGGCAGGTTTGATCTCTGACCTCATGGAGAAGAAGTCCAGAAAGCAATGACAGACATGAACCTATTATCATTCAGATGTAATGACTTTGTGGCATGTTATTATAAATTCTATGAAACAAAAGGAGAGGATACTCTAAGGCATGGGCCAACAGATTATGGCCTGTGACCCCAGTCTAGGCCCTCTGTTTTTGCAAATAAAGTTTTATTTGAATGCAATCATGCTCACTTACTCACATCTTGTCTATGGCTGTTTTCTGCTACAATTGTAGAGTCGAGTAGTTGCTGGAGAGATCATACAACCAGCAAAGTCAAAAATATGTTCTCTCTGCCCTTCTAAAAAGTGGGTTGCCCCAGCCCTCAGCACATCTAACAGAAGGAATCTGGTCTCAGGGATCCGGGAGGCCTTTCTGAGGAACCCACATTTAAAGTGAGACTGAAGATTGAAAATGGGCTGGTCTGGCAAGCCTTAGTGGAGAGGAGAAGGGCTGGCAAAAAGTTGGAGGATTTATGTAGTCCCAGATATCAAGGAAGTATGAATCAGGGCCGTGCATCAGCAGGATCTTGGTCCATTTGAAGAACAGACAGAAGGTCTGCAGGGCTAAGGTGCAGGGAGGGTGGGTGCTTGATAAGTGACACAGTCAGAATGGGGCTGGGGGTCACACAATGTTGGGTCTTGGAGGTCATGCTAAAGTGCCGTGGAAGAATCCACTGGAGGGCTCTAAGCAGGGGTGAGATGCATTCAAGTCGGTGTCCTGGACTGTCCTCCTTGCTGCTGCATGGAGAGTGGATGGGGAGCAGGGAGAAGACCAGAAGAAATCGTGGGAGCATCTGGGAGGCTGTGCCAAAACTGAGGATGCAGATACTGTGATGGTGGCGCTCAGACTATGAGCGTCAGCCTGGAAAGGGACAACTGGACACAGAGGTACTCGGGCTCGGTGTTTGGTCAGATGCCCGTTGAGGGAGAGATGGGTGCCGCAGGGTGAAAGCAAGTCATTTCCTGAGCTTGAGATGTTGGAAAGTGAACAGATTTGAGAGTGACAGACAGAAGTGAGGAAAGGTGACCAGTAGGGTCCCTCCCGGTCCTAAAGTTCTACCTGAGTTTCTAATCAGCTCCATCAGTGAGATGAGCTCTCACTGAAGGGTCAGTCTGGGGCCCCAAACAGGCAATATAAGGTAGGAAATCTTTTTTTGTTGTTGTTAATTTATTTATTTTGAGAGAGAGAGAGAGAGAAAAGGGGGGTGGAGGGGCAGAGACAGAGAGGGAGAGAGAGAATCGCAGCTCAGAGCCCAACACGAGGCTCGAACTCGGGAACCATGAGATCATGACCTGAGCCAAAGTTGGATGCTTAACCAACTGAGCCACCCAGGCGCCCCTATAAGGTAGGTAATTTTGAAGACACTCTGTTCTTGAAGATTTTGTGAAGACTCAGATATTCCTCCCAGAAATCACCTAGGACCTGAGGTCGAGTTCACCTGAATTTCTTTGTGCTGCACAAACTTCTCTAATATGTCATGGAAAGTTGGGCAATTGTACATTCCACTTCTTTGCTACCACACCCACGGTGTTCTTGAAAGAACCACACACACAGTGGCCAACGCTAACTCCAAGCTGAAATGCCCTTGAAAGGCAATGAGGTTTGCAATTTGAAAAAAAAAAAATAAAGCCACTTGCTTACTAAAATAGTTACTGACACACAAGAGAATTTTTAGGTTTCTTTCCAAATAGAACATTCTGTGACCATTGAGGCACAATGCAAGGTGAGAGGAGATGGCCTAAGCAACGTGTCCAAAAGGCATGGTGAATTTCTGGCCTATCCCCAAAGAACTCAAACATTTCACTTCACCTTAACAAAGACATAATCCAGAGCCAACTAATTTCATGGGCTAGAAAGAAAATGGTCAATAACTCTGCATCTCTTAAATCAGCTGACATGATTCCATTCATTGGGGCCTGGCATGCTTCGAATTTTCCATGTCTCCTGTAATATTCCTGCAAGAATGTTAAGGGTCTGGACAAAAACCCGCCCTGTTCACTTGCTTGATTTGCCTCAACGTTTCTTCTCGATCTGAAACATGAAAGGCTTCGCTCATTCGTTGGTCTTCCCCACCTGCTCCCTTGATTCATTCCCCTCTTCTTTCTCCAGCTCCACAAAGCTGGGTGGCCACCCAGGAGCATCACTGTGTTTATGCTCTTTTCTCCTGCTTGGTGTCACGGAGACGTGAAAAGTGGAGCTGTGGGGGGCTCTGAGCCTTCACCTGGGTGTCTTCCTGAAATCGGAGGGCCATGAAAGGATTGGTCTCACTACTGAGAACTCATAGATTTCTCCAAACTGCGTTGTGCTTAAGGACGTAATTGAGCCACATCGTGCATCTGTGCCGCGAGCTCATTGTTATCCCAAGTCATTGCGATGGTGGATTTTATGTGTCAGCTTGCCTGGTCTAAGGGATGCCCAGAGAGGTAGTAGAACATTATTTCTGGGTGTGTCTGTGAGGGTGTTTCAGGAAGCAATTAGCGTTTGGATCAATGGAGTGAGTAAAGAAGATGTCCCTCCCCCCTCCCCCACCAGTGTGGGTGGTCATCACCGCATCTGTTGAGGGCCTGAATAAAACAATAAGGCAGAGGAAGGGCCAATCTGCTCTCTGCTTGAGCTGAGACATCTATCTTCTCCTGCCCTCAAACACTGGCGCTCCATTGGCACTCGGGCCTTCGCGGTCAGACCAGGACTTAACACCGTCAGCTCCCTTGGTGCTCTGGCCTTTGGACTTGGACTCGATCTACACCGTAAACTTTCCTGGGCCTGCAGCTAGCAGACAGAAGATGGTGGGACTCCTCAGCCTCCATCACTGTGTGAATCATCCCTCGTAATAGATGTCTTTCTATATATCTATCCTATTGACTCTGTTTCTCTAGAGAACCCACACTAACACAGCCATGGTACTTTTGGCTGTTGTTTACAAGACAGGAGTAGGCCCGTGTGATATTACTGGACAAAGTTCTCTCAGGTTTCTTCTTTTCTAAGTATATTTACTTACTTATTTATTTAGTGCAAGCAGGGGAGGGACAGAGAGAGAGAGAGTGACAGTCAGAGGGCGGGGTAAGGTGGTGGGGGGGAATCCCAAGCAGTCTGCCCTGCCAGCATGGAGCCCCGATGCGGGGCTCGAACTCATGGACCATGAGACCATGACCTGCATTGAAACGAGATATGGATGCTGGACTGACTAAGCACCCAGGCGCCCCGGTTCTCTCAAGTTCCCGACCGGTAGGGAGTGCCTCAGTTTCCTCACCATAAAGGAAATGAGAGAATATAATCACACGTGCACAGTTAGGCAAGGAGTCACAGAGAACATCGTGTACTCCCAGCTACCACAGCTAATTCATTGCTCATCTGCCAAGACTTTGCTGGGAACCTATGGTGCGTAAGATGCTGTGCAAGGCCTTTGGGGAGGCATAAATGTAACAAAGGCTTTATTCTTATTCTGAAGAACTGGAGAACCAGAACAACGTCCTCGCTGATCCATAGTGTGAGAGAAAAACAGACAAAGGGCTATGGAACAGCAGAGGCAGGAAGGATTATTCCTTTGGGCCGGGATGAGAGAAAGAGCATTCTGGAAGACTTCATGGAAGAAGGGGTATGCGCACAGGGTCTTGCAAGTTGGGGAGGATTTGCAAATACGCAAAATCAGGGAGCATTCTTGGGTAGGCAGCCAGGAAATTAACCAATGCTGGCCGCAGGGAACAGAGGGGGCACTTTCCAGGAATTGAAAGATGGCTGGGGGGGGGGGGGGGTGGGGGGGTTCTGGCGTGCAAGGAGGCCGGAGGCTGTGTGGCCAGCCCAGGTGGGAGGCATATCAGTCGGCTTCCAGCCGACAAGCAGGACCTCATGAGGAATAGGGAAGAGCAAGCAATCTCACAAGCCGATGAAACAGACTCGAGGTGACGGTTTCTTCCTCGGCTGCGTCTGAGGGTCCGGGGCAGGAGATCAGGAAGGAATGAGGGACCCAAAGTTGGAAAGGGGTAGGTGTCAAAAGGCACAAGATGGAAGCTGCCTCTGTCTCTCACTGAAACCTGCACTGGCCTCTCTCATCTCCAGATTAGAAATAGCTTCTGCCTCAAGACACTATCTATGCTCCCGTCTTTAATGTACTGTCACAGTAGAATCAGACACATCTGCTGGGGGATTGTGACAATAAATATATCCACCGACTTTTGCCACATGAATGTGCGTCCTTATACGTGGCCCTTCTGCAGTTCACAACCTGCACAACCGTGCAGAGTGACCCTAACACACACACGCACACACGCACACGCACACACACACACACTTTGGGGCTGAGGCTCATTTTTTGAGGCATTCTAAAAGCTGCGTGATTTTCTTAGAAATTGTGCCAAATGTACTGGACTTGCTGCAATTTTCTCAAGGCAGTAGTTTCCTGGACAGCCACCTCAAAGCGTGATGTAAAAGACACTGGACAGCAGCCCTTACACTGCTTCCAGGGCTCCACATTCTTTCCCCTGCTGGTCTCCTAGGAACCTGAAAGGCCAACATTGCTCCCAGCCTTTAGTTGAAAGTGTTGAGCGCCTCTGTTGAAATTCTAAAGTGTCCAGGGAGAGGGTAATACACAAATGGTTTATAAACCACCCTAAATTTAGCTCCTGAGAGGGCCCCGAGGGACTGGCGCCCAGGATGTGTGAGTTTTAAGGAGGGAAAAGGAAGGAGAGAGGCAAGTGTCCCAAGCACACTGCTTTGCTGGGGCAACTTGTGCAGTTGTGAGGATACAGGACGACTGTCAGAGAGGCGGTAGAGAGAATGCTGAAGACGAACATCCCACTTCATATATCTTGCCATCAGCGGGCCCTGGCCAGCGTGTGCTCTCCGGATGGATTCGTCACTCCAGAGATTCTGACGTTCCTGGCTGGAATAGAAATCATAACAGGGATAGAAAGAGGAATGTCCGAAGAAAATATCAATGACTACAGTGGAGTCTGTTCACAACAAAAGAAGGGTACCCCTGGTCCCGCTGTGTAGGGCAGGCAGGGGTGAGTGGAAAAGGATTATGTCAGAGCCCCTCAGGTTGCTGTCGGGGAGAGACAAAAGACAGAACGGACGGAAGCTGAGGTGGGCAGGCGTGATGGACAGGCCATACCTGATTCCCAAAGACATTCCTAAAGGTGCTTACTCTGAGTCCCAGGAGATGGTTAGATGCGAACAGGTACTATGTTCATGACCCTCTGCCCCAGTGCCCCCCGTTTCCAGTTTGGGGGCCGGAGGAGGAGAACACAGGGCAGGATTGGAAGAAAGAAGTCAAACTTTACCTGGCGGTCTTTCTCAGGGACCCTCACACCTCAGTGTGCTTAAGAAAACTGGATCCCCTCTGGGCGCCTGGGTGACTCAGTTGGTTAAGCATCTGGCTCTTGATTTGGGCTAAGGTCATGATCTCATGCTTCATGAGATCAAGCCCCAGGTTGGGATCTGTGCTGGTGGCACAGAGGCTGCTTGAGATTCTCTCTCCCTTTCTCTCTTCCCCCTCCTCTCTCTCTCTGTCTCTCTCTCTGTCTCTCAAAATAAATAAATAAATAAACACGGGAAGAAAAAAAAAGAAAAGAAAACTCGTTCCCCGACACTCAGAATCTTCACCTTCAACGTCTGTTCCTGATAACGTGGGTGTGGAGGGACCATGGCCAACACTTAGGGAACAGTCAGTGTTAGGACTGAGCGAGGAACACAGAGGAAGCTGTGGGCCTCTGTAGAGGAGCAGCGATGATGTACAAAACCCACTTAGCCCATGGATCGTTGTCCTGGCCCAGAATGTGCCCTTAGGATGATTTGTCACCACAGAGGCTCTGACACCCCTGGGCTGGAGTGGAAAATCTCCATACGGGGCGAACAAAAGTGGTTTCTACCCTCTGTTTCCTTCAGCTAGGTAAGCTTCTCCCCCAGCTCCGTAACGTCTCGAGGTCGCCTGGTTTAGAGTAGAAGTCCCTGGCCCTGCACTTGTGAAATCGAGGACATTAGCACAGGGCATGTTTCGATTTTATCCTTTGCTTTTCTTGGCAAAGCCCCTTCTAACAGCCTCAGACAAAAACAGTCAAGATGAAAGCATTTCGGAAGCACTTACACAATAATCCTGTCACTCGTGGACTCAGAAAACAGATCAGCTTTTCCTGAGGATGTGACAAGCCAGAGTGTGACCTATTAACTGTTGTCAAACCCTTCGCGTGAGCCTGGAGGGTCCTCCAGTTCCAGCCAAGCCCCTTTAAAACCACCCCTCAAAAGCCTGGTCTCAGAAGTGCCCACTACTGTTCGCCGTCCCAGCATGACAATTTCTTATCCACCACGTGCTTTTCCCAAGACGTTGCCAACCAGCGCCCTGTAATGGATCTTACTTGTGAGTCAGCGAACACAATTTCAATCAGTTGCTGCAGATGAAAATGTTAATAACTTTGCACTTTCTCCCTACATGGAAACACACATATATACACCCTCACCTCCCACAAACCCAGTGCACATTAGATACCAAAAACAAACAGAAAATTCCTAGCAACGTATTTTTTGATATATTCTACATCTTTGCTGAAACTGACATTGCAAGTTGATACTTGCCTGCATACATCGAATAATTTTCTTTTTGAATTGCACAAGGAACCATCATCAAATGATCACTTTTTACTCATAGGGAAAAAAAATCAAAATAGACTCTCTTTTTCAGGCTTAAATCAGAAGCACAATGTTGATCTGGGCTATAAAGGCAGCTAGCACGTTTTTCCCGATGAATGTCTGAAGCAGTGGGCTTTCTCCGGAGTCCTCACCCTAAAAAAAAGTCTAGGATGGAACAGGGAGGCAGGATGTCTGGAGGTAGGAAGGATGTACTCTGGGGTCAACATGTTTGCTGGGGCGACATAATCTTCCCATGAGAGTAGACTTGTGACCCGTTCAGGACTGACTTTCCGAGATGTTGTAAAACCCTCAGTCTTCCTGTTCGATTGAACTTGGTTATAAACGCGTAATAAGTTCATAGCATCCAGAGTGGCCCCTTCCAGTGCCGTGTTCTCACTTCTCTCTGAGCTAACGGTAAGCATTTCCTGGGCTCGAAGAAATGTTAGACTTTATCTGTGTCTGATCTGTTCATTTTTTCCTCTGAACTTATTTGTCCTTTTGGCTTAGAGATGGATATGCCCGTGGGGTAAATGTGCATTTATCTGTTGATACGAGGGCTAGTCTCACCTCCCAATGAGAGAGACCCCTGTACCCTCGTTCACTCAGACTCCAGCCCCACGCCCTGAGGCTGGCTCACGGCAAATCACCAGTTCGCAGATCTTCTGTATGGACGTCCCAGCTCTCCCCGCCTTGTTCCCTCTTACGGGAAATGTCTCAGCATGGTGTGCCTTCTCTTGATCCCACAAAGCCGGGTCGGGTGCTGAGAACCTACTGGGGCAGTGTCCTGAGGTGCTCGAGGTTGATCCCCTTGCCCGAGTCCAGTCCAGCGGAGTCCCTTTGGCCGCTCAGATCCTTACCTACTAGTGAGATCTGTGTGCTGTCTATGCGGGTTCACATGCAGCATCCGCAGAGACGCGAGAGTGCCACGCGCTGGGGCTCACGGGGTACCGGGAGTGTGCACCGGCTGGCTGGGAGGTCTGCAGGCAAGTGGTCCCCCAGTGTTCATGGATAAGCCTCTTCTTGGAGTCTGCAAAGTCAGTTGGGAGGATTTGGTCCACTGTTGGTTGACATCCAGAGGCTGGCCGAAGTGATTCCCCGCCCTTTCTCTCGGCTCTTGGCTGTTCCTGACTATCCCCAGACAACGCTGATCCCCTCCATGTTCTGCAAGGGACAGGGCCACAGTGGGCCTCCTAGGCACCACCCTGCAAGGCTGGGGAAGCCGAGTGCTCACACTGCTCTCATTTTCCCCCGTGGGAGAAATCCCAAAGACGTACCGCCCGAGGGAAGGGGCGACAAGGGGAAAGTTGTTCTTTTCTTTTTTTTCCTTTTCAAGTTTATTTATTTTGAGAGAGAGTGCATGCAAGCGGGGAAGGGGCAGAGAGAGGGGGAGAGAGTGAATTCCAAGCAGGCTCTGTGCTGTCGGCGTGGAGCCCAAAGCGGGGCTCTATCTCACGAATCCTGAGATGGTGACCTGAGCTGAAACCAAGAGTTGGACGTTCCACCGACTGAGCCACCCACGCGCCCCCTGAAGTTTTTCTTTAAACTCTCCTTACGCTCTTCACTGCATCCGCTGAGATTGTTTTGCACCACCAGGGTACTGGAATCTCAGCTGAACTCCAGAATCCCCCACAAAAGCATTCTCATTGGGTGGCGGTTGCCACGATCAGTGCTTTTCTGGTGGGGGAGTGGGGTGGGGGGAGTGAGGACCGGAACCTCCTGTTCTGCCGTCTTGCTGACTTCATTCCATATACTTCCTTTATTTTTCTTATAGTGGGTTTATTTGCTCTTTTTTGTTGGTTTTCTAAGGTGAAAGATGAGACCATTGGTTTGAGACCTTCCTTCTTTTCCAATATACGTGTTTATTGCTATAAGTTTACCCCTAAATACTGTTTAATGGCATCTTACCAGGTTTGATAGGCTGTATTTGCATTTTCGTTCAGTTGAAACTATTCTCTCACCTCCCTTTTGATTTCTTTTTAACCATTAATCTATAGAGAAGTCTGTTGTTTAGTTTCTAAACATTTGGTGAATCTCCAGGTATCATCCTATCATTTTTTTTCCAGCTTAATTCCATTTGGTCAAATAATATATTTTGTGTGACTCGAATACTTTTAAATTTATTGAGAATTTCCTATGGCTAGAATATGTTCCTTAGAATATGTAATGTGGGTCCTGAAAAACTAATACATATTTTGCTATCATTGGGTGGAGTCTTCCCTAAGTGCCAATAAGATAAAGTCGTTAACAGTGTTTTTTAGATCTTCTCCATCTTTCATGATTTTCTGTCTATTTCTTTGTTCAATTGTTAACAGGAGTATATTCAAGTCTCTATCATTGTGGACTTCTCAGTTTCTCCTTACAGTTACTCCCAGTTTTAATCACGTAATTTGAAGTTCTGTTTTTAGGTATAAACATTTAGGGTCATCATGGCGCTTGATGAAATGGCCATTTGTTTCCATTGTGAAACAGCCTTCTTTATTTCTCATAATAGTCTTTGCTCTGAAATCTGCCTTGTCCGATATTGATTTAGCCATTCCAACTCCCTTTTGATTATTGTCAGCATAGTCTATTTCTTCTATCCTTTCACCTTTCACCCCTCTGTATACTTCTATATAAAGTGTGTTTTTTGTAGGCGGGAGGTCTAATCTGACAATTCCCGCTTTTAACTGAGGTGTTGATGTCCTTTACATTTGATATGTCTAATGACAAAGTTAGACGTGAGTCCATCATCTTGTGACTTTTTGTCTGTTCCTTTCTCCTTCTCTTCCTCTACTTTTTCTGCCTTCATTTTTAGATGAACTATTTTTCTTATTTCCCTTTATCTCCTTTTTGTTCCACTTAATCTCCTTTTTTATTTAGTCCTAACTCTTTGCTGTTATTTTAGTGACTTATTTAGAGTTCATAGCATACGTCTTCAATGTCTTGCAATTTTCCTTCCAGTAGCATGATACTAGTTCACTTATAAGATTTTTTTCAACAGCATGCTTCTATTTCTTCCTTCCAGGCTTTGACTATTGTCATACATTTTACTTTCACACATGTCACAAGCCTCATACTATAGCATTATCGTTTTGTTTAAACAGTCAATTATTGCTTGCAGACATGTAAGTATCATGATAAAAAAAACCCTTATTTAACCATCTAGTTACAATTTTCCATGCTCTTCATTCCTTTGTGAAGATCCATATTTTTCTCTGCTATCATTTCTTTCTGCCTGGAGAACTTCTTTCAGTATTTTGTTGTAGTGAGTGTCTACTGCTGACAAATTCCTTCCACATTTGTATATCTGACATTTTCAGATTTCACCTTTGTTTGGGAAAGACATCTTTTATGGCGTAGAACCCAAGGTTGACAGATTTTTTTTTTCCCTTCAGCTCTATAAAGATGTTGTTATACTCTCTCGTCACTTACATTGCTTCTGACAAGAAATCTGCAATGATTCATCTCTTTGTTCCTCTGTTTAAAATGTAATTTTTTTCTCTAGCCACTTTTAAGATTTTTTTACTCAAGGTTTTTTTTTTTAACTTTTAAGCAACTTGACTGTATGTCTTGGTGTAGTTTTCTTTATGCTTAGGTTTTGTTGAGTTTTTGGATCTCTGGATTTATACTTTTCATGAAATTGGGAAAATTTTCAGGCATCATTTCTTCAAATACATTTCTCTTTTTCCCACTTTTCTTCTCCTCTGGGCATTCCAGTTTCTGTTAGAGTCAGCCTCTAAAGTTTTCCCACAGCTCACAAATACTTTCTTCATTTAAGAAAAAAAAATTGTTTTTCCTTTTGTGCTTCACTTTGAAAATGTCTATTGATATCTTCAAGTTCACTCATGTTTTCTTCTGCGAGGTCTGATCTACTACTAATCTCATCCAAAGTATTTTCATCTCACACGTGGTACTTTCCCTTTTGGGAGTTCAATTTGAGTCATTTTCATAACTTCAATGTACATCTTAAATTTTTCAACATATGAAATACATATAATAACTGTTTTTGATATTCTTATCTACTAATTCCAACATCTGTGTCAGCCATGAGTTGCTTGTGATTGGTTATTCATTCCAGGTCATATTTTCCTGCTTCTTTGCATGCCTGCTTATTTTTGCTTGAATGCCAGACTCTATACATTTCGCCTTCACGGATGCTTGATATTTTTATACGCCTGTAAATATTCTTGGGCTTTGTTCTGTGACACAGTTAAGTTACCTGAAAAGATCCTTCTAGATCTTGCTTTTAACATTTTTAGGTGGGACCAGAGATATACACAGTCCAGAGATGCTTATTTTCTAGAACTGATGTAAGACCCTTCAGAGCACTCTATCCTAGACCCTGTAAAGCAGGAGCTTTGCCAATCTGACTGTTGGAAATGGACGTTTTTCCCAACCCTGAATGCACACTGAGCACTGTCACCTGTAATCCTTTTAGCTGGCTTTTTTTTTTTTTTTATGTGGGGTGGGGGGGCAGGGGTGGTGGTAGGATTTGAATAGTTTCTTCATATACACACAATAATTACTAATCAGCTAAATATTTGCAAGGGACTGTGCAGGTTTCTGGAACTCTCCTTGTGTGCTGCTCTCCGTTCCCTGGCATTCTGTCCTTTGAACACTTGTTTTTTGGTCTCCACCGATGTTCAAGTCTATGTCTTCAACTCAGGAGTCCACTAGACTCTCCCAGGTTGTCTCCTCCTGAACCACAACCTAGAAACTCTCTTGAGGGAGTAAGCTGGGGCAATCGTAGGGCTCACGTGTCTCCCAAGGATCACTGTCCTTCGTTGCCTATATTCAGTGTTTTGAAAATTGTTGTTTAATGTATTTTGTTAGTTTTTTTTTTGGTTGCATCAGGTGAGTAAATTCAGTTTCGCTTATTCCATTTTGACTGCAAAAGAAAGTCCCTGCCAATACACTTTTAAATAAATATCTTTTGTTCTAAATATCCTCTGGAGTCAAGGTCTATTGCTTAGCAACTAAGAACTCGTCTGATGCATCCTGTTTGAATCCATCATTCTCTCCAAAGAGCAGAAGCAGACTTCCCGTCTTTTCCTGTTTCAAATGTTCTTCTTCCCTTTGAACTTCCCACTAAGATCCTGTTACTTGTGGCAGATGCCTCTACCTCTCAGGTGATTTACACACTTGGATAAATGACTTTCACCCTCTGTGCTCCCACCACACGTCCTTTAGCTTACTAGCTATGTTCCATCCTTCAGGGGCTCTGCTTAAATGTCAGCTTCTTCAAGAGTACCTCTCCTAACCTTTAGATTTGATTGGACCTCCCTCAAATATTCCCATAGCTTCCTCTAACTCCTTATCACTTTTATTGCATCCTCTTAATTGTAAGGATTTCTTTTTGAAAATCTGTGTCCTCCATTCAATTCTAAGCTCTAGGATGGCAGGGACTACTTTGTTCTGTCTTCGCTTTATTCCCTTTGTTGACGCAGGACCACAGTGAGTACGTAATAAACATTTGTTGCAAGAACGGATCAATGAGCGAATCCAGGAATGAATGAATTATTCACATAGAAGATGATAAAATGGGATCTTCTGTGTTGGTTGATCACTCCGTTGGCGCTTGGTAAGTGTTCTGTTTGTCTTGGTAGTTTTATGATGCAAAAACATTATCAACTTGAATTGAAAGGAGGTTGTGATTCCCACAGCAGGGAATAGAGGGCAATTTACTCACTGAGCGTGATTTCCTGGGTCCACCACCATGTGAAAAAAAGCTTGGTTTCTCCAGAGGGAAAAAGAACACAATTTCCTAAGTCAGAATTGGGAGGAAACTTTTTTTTTTTTTCAACGTTTATTTATTTTTGGGACAGAGAGAGACAGAGCATGAACGGGGGAGGGGCAGAGAGAGAGGGAGACACAGAATCAGAAACAGGCTCCAGGCTCTGATCCATCAGCCCAGAGCCCGACGCGGGGCTCGAACTCACGGACCGCGAGATCGTGACCTGGCTGAAGTCGGACGCTTAACCGACTGCGCCACCCAGGCGCCCCATGGGAGGAAACTTTAGAAATCAACGGGTTTGTCCCTTTTTCCTACAGAGATGACACATAAGCAAGGCTTGTTGAGGTTGCCATGCTGTTTGCTGGGCAGAACCTGGGCTAGAAACAAAACCTCCTAATTTTCTCTCTCGTGCTCTTACCAGCCCCCAACTTCCATACTGCCCCCCATTCCTAGACCAATTTGAAATATAGCCTGGGGAAACGGAGCACCATAAATAAATTCTGGCCGTAACAGTGCCACTGGTTTGCTGGACTTGCTTTTCTGCAAAAGGGAAAAACTGTAGCAAAGCACATCTTCCATACAGGAGAGCATATCCTAATAAATCCTTGCAACTGGAACTCTGAAACATCCCAAATGTTATACATTAATAATAGTAATGGCCACGAGCAAATACTTTTGCATACAGCCATCTGCAGGTGCAAGCTGAAGCCAAACTACTTGAAAAGTAACAGTGAGCTTTATTTGCAGGGAAAGTGTTTTAACCCAGCACGCTGCCCCCAACTTTTAACTTATCCTGGAATTGCTTTTGCTAACTATTCTTCAGCTAAAGTTTTATTGTTCCTTTTTAATAATAGCCTAGGCAACAATTCATTTTTTAATGTAAAGTCCCGGAACTTAACAAGCTGATTAAATGATAGAGACATCTTTTGCTTCTTTCTGTGCCTCTGCTTTCTTCTAGGTCTTTCTGCTCCTCCAATTCTTAATAAGTATGTTATCAAGAACACCAGTCCAATAGAGGTCATCGTAACACAAGAACAAGATAAGCATACTTCTTCTCTACACTGTTAGCCTCTGAGCACCGCTAGACTGTTTAGAAGCTTTCCGCTTGGGAGAGGTCACATGGCACTGCCCACACACCGGCCATGAATTTCTTGTTCCCGAACAATGAGTCCATAGCACTGGAAACAGTCACCCACCCGTCTACTATCCCATCACCAGTAAAGCTCTGAACCTGAAGATGAGGAATGGCCAGGGGCTGCCACATGGTGAACAATGTACAATCTACATAAGCAAAGGCTGGAATGAGCCTAATGAGTTGGGCACATCTCTAGAAATATCTTTTTCCTTCCCTGACACAGACTATCAGTAGCAAGTGATCGATTTTTGTTTCTTAGTTTTGAAACCCCCAACTCCTTATTCACATTTTTATTCCTGGGCCATTAAAGAAGAGAGAAGAGGGGCGCCTGGGTGGCTCAGTTGGTTAAGTGTCGACTTCCGCTCAGGTCATGATCTCGCAGTCTGTGAGTTCGAGCCCCATGTCAGGCTCTGTCGCTGACGGCACAGAGCCTGGAGCCTGTTTCCGATTCTGCGTCTCCCTCTCTCTCTCTGACCCTCCCCCACTCGTGCTCTGTCCCTCTCTCTCTTTCTCTCTCAAAAATAAATAAACATCAAAAAAATTTTTAAAAAAGAGAAGAAAATTCTGCAGTTTCTGTGTTATGGACTGAATACTTATGATTCCCCTCCCCCCAAGCTCATATGTTGAAATTCTACCCCCCAAGGTGATGGTATTAGGAGGCAGGGCCTTTGGGGTGATTAGATCGCGAGGTGGAGCCCTCATGAATGGGATTAGTGCTCTTATAAAAGAAACCCCACATGGGGCGCCTGGGTGGCTCAGTCGGTTAGGTAGTTAGGCGCTGACTTCGGCTGAGGTCATGATCTCATGCAGCTGGTGAGTTTGAACCCTGCATGGAGCTCTGTGCTGACAGCTCAGAGCCTGAAGCCTGCTTTGGATTCTGTGTCTCCCTCTCTCTCTGCCCCTCCCCAGCTCTCTCTCTCTCTCTCTCTCAAAAATGAATAAACTTTAAAAAAAATCAAAAACAAAAGAAAGAAACCCCAGAGATCTTTCTTGTCCCTTCTACTATGTGAAGACAGAATGAGAAGCTGGAGCAAAAAAACATCCATGAACCAGGAAGCAGCCCCGATCAGTACTGAACACGCCAGCACCTTGATCTTAAACTTCCCAGCCCCCAGAACTGTGAGAAGTGAATGTTTGTTGTTTAAGTCCCCCAGTCTACGGTATTTTTGTTATAGCAGCCTGACAGACTAAGACATTCGGTAAACAGCTTTCTGGAGGGGAAGATCTTATGACCAGAGTATCAGATAAAAAGCTCAGTACGGGAAGCATGCCTACACAGCTTGGGAAATTCACTTCATCATTTACTGGTTAAAACTAGGCAAGTTGTGTAATTTCACTGAGCTTCCACTCATTTCTAAGTGGAAATAACAATTCTTGTCCTCAGAGCCAGAGTCAATTCGACTTGTTAAAGTATGTAAGATACATGGCATCATGTTTGGCACAAGGTAAGTACTCAGTCGATCATCTGTGGCATTAACCAAGAATATTCTGGAAAGCAGTTGCTCTATGTGTTTTTGATTGCCATTGAATTCAGCTAATTTGAACACAAAATAGGTTTCTTGGGAAAATCATATACTTTTCATTTTAGTGTACTGTACTCCGAGATACTATTTAACATAACCTTCCACCTTTTCATGTAAGTTTTACATGCAACTTGAACCTCAAGGTGGTTCTTTGTCATACTGTCATATTAAGGAACGGTGATTGCTTTTACAGCAGGTTCAGGTTTTAGAGGAAAATGTAGAAAAGAATAGAGGAGGAAGCCATACCCTTCTTCCCAGGCATTGATGTTATCAACCCGGGGAATCAATGAGATGACAGATGTTGGAGACAGATGCTCAAATATCCACTCGATAGTCAGGCTTAATGAACTAACACAGGAAGAACAATTAGAGAATTCATTAATTATACTCTAGGTTCAATTCCATTGTTAACTCTAATCCTTTATTTGGGCTAATGACTTCAGCTTTTCTTATAATCATTTGTGCCTATCAGTGAATGATAATGTCTTCAAATTTCTATTATTGTCTAAAATTCACACTATATGTGTAACTTTCTGTTTTTCAAAAAGACCTGACATTATTTCTTTTTTTTTTTTTTTAATTTTTTTTTCAACGTTTATTTATTTTTGGGACAGAGAGAGACAGAGCATGAACGGGGGAGGGACAGAGAGAGAGGGAGACACAGAATCGGAAACAGGCTCCAGGCTCTGAGCCATCAGCCCAGAGCCTGACGCGGGGTTAGCGAACTCACCGACCGCGAGATCGTGACCTGGCTGAAGTCGGACGCTTAACCGACTGCGCCACCCAGGCGCCCCGACCTGACATTATTTCTAAAGATGCATAAAATACTTCAAGACAGCATAAATTGAGAGGAGAATGAAAGTAAGAGCATAACCTGGAGAAGGGAAGGAAGCTCATATAAATATGTGTGCAGCAAAGTCTTACACGCTTGTCTCAGGTTTGATTTTATAAGCAGGGAAAGCGCACAGAGATCAGCCAATGAAAATCAAGGCGCAGACTTGCCTTTAAACACCCATCATTGTAAATGCGCTTGAATTCAGTAGTTTGCTAATTGTTTGTCATTCTTGCAAAATAATGTGTTACAGGCTGTCCTAGGTTCCTTAATTGGCCACTGCAGGAACCAAAACAGAAATTCCTTCGGTTAATGAAACATAGTGGAAAATTCATTTTTGGGTCATTTTATGTACTCTGGCCAGCTTCTGAGAAGAGGGTAATGAGATTCTGCGCTCCTAACCTTTAAGGTGCTCAGTCTTGCTCTTGAACTAATACATATGCACTCATTTGCATATTCTGTTTCCCTCTCTCTTGAGCAAGCCACACTCTGACACAAGGAGCCTCCTTGCTAGGCACGGAAACTGTTTCAAGATGTTTCAAGCCGAGAAATGGCCACCTGCATGCATTCTGGTTAAGGCTAAGTTATCCTACCACTCAAGTCTTCCTGAGGAAAGTTCAAAAGGTGTTCATCTGAATCATTCATGCTTTTGTTATCCTTGACCTAAAGAAATCTGGTACATTTTTTTGCAAACAGTGGGGAGTCCAACTTCATAGTTGAAAATGTAAAAAACCAAAAATCACGTATGCTCTAATATTTCAATAATTGTAAGGATTTTATTGATTATAAAATGATATTACTTGTAAGCTAATTCTAACATGAAGTATTGCAAAATAAATAAAAGTTATAAAACTCTGTCGTTTTGATAAAAAAAGATTTATGCATAAAAATATGATTACACATAAGCGTGTCATTTTATTTTATGCGTGTATACAATTTCATTTGCCTGCATAAGCTAAAGTAGCAAATAATACAGCTATAATTTACTTCTAACCGGGTTTCAAATGCCTGAGCTAGAAAACGATTACACTAGCAGAATTTTATTTGCGTTTATTAGTAAGGAAATCGTTGTTGTGATTTCAGGACCCGGAAACGCATGGCCCATGAGAAGATACACCTTCGTCTGTTTGGTGAGAAGTGTGCAAATCAGCATCAATGTAGAACTGCTGAAGAAAAAAAATATAGTGTGGGCTATTTCACCTTTGCAAGCTGGGAGCCATTAAGTAATGGCTCCCTCCACTCCCCCACCCCCTTCGGTGAAACACATCCTGAACATTGGGCCCATGTTTTCCAGAAGAATGTGCCCCACTGCCCCCTTAGAAACACCATTTCGTTTACTTGGTTCAGTTAGTTAATGACGGTCCATTTTGTCTCAAACATCCGATTCCCTTTCATCAATCATGTCTTTCTGGACTGTCAGTTTCAGAGCAATGATTACCAACCCTTTCCACGCAGACACCCACAGACATTCTGGGCCAGAGACCCAGATCCACTCCTCCGTTGGGGATTTCCTAAGGACCCACTTCCCTCCAAATGAAAAGAGTGAGTTATGCGAAAGGCGGAAAACTCCGCTGGAAAATGGATGTTGGTGACTCAAGTGTTAATCTAGAAATTCTTATTATTTGGTGCTGGAAAAAGGCATTGTAATAAGATGGGTTTTTGTACAATCCAAACGTCAGGAATACAAAACACTGTCAACCATGAAAATAAGATTTAATTTGGAATCACAACACACAGGGTTTTTTTCCACTTTAAATTCTCCTTATTCAATCATATTTGTTATAAATATTCAATAGAAATGCAGTTTTCCAGGACTGAAATGGTCTTTAATGAAGCAAGCCATGTGTGGCTTTTCAGTCAAGCATTTTCATGCTTGGCTAACTGTCAGTACGTTCATGTTCCTTTCCCAAAAAATATTCTTTGTGACTCTGCTTAGGTCTCTGAAAAGCAACTTATTCTCTGGAGACTTCAGGAATCATCCACACATCACAATTCTACAGACTTCAAATGCATGAAGCATTTGGATGTGCTTTAACACAGAGGCAGACCTTCCATTTAGACATGGCCACCCGTCCACACGTCGCTACAATTAATTCAGCCTGGTGTGAGCACTTGCCTAGAAGCTGGAGGGGCCTATGTCAGCTCCAGCTCTGCCACTTGTACAACCTGTTGTTTAACTTTGGGTTAGTTGCTTTCCCACAGAAGGCCCAAGATGTCTGATCTTTCAAATATGAAAGCTGAACTCAGGAAGAGATCATCGGAATACAACCCTGGGGCCAAATCCAGGCTGCTGCCTGCTTTTGTAAATAAAGTTTTATTGAAACACAACCATGCGCATTGGTTTACTATTATCTGCGGCTGCGAGGGCAGATTCGAGCGGTTGTGATAGAGACGATCTGGCCGACAAAGCCTAAAATATTTACTGCCTGCCCATTAACAGAAGAAGTTCGCCGGCTCTCGACTAGACATTTTTGGAGGTCTTTTCCTAGTCTAGAATTCTTCATGTATTTCTCTAAAACACCTAATTGTTATATAGCAGTCCTTTCAATCTCCATATATTTACTGAGTTCCTCCTATGAAGTATGCCCAACAGTGCTTCAAAAGATATATGTGATACGTTAACCAAACTTCGTAATGGTTTCTTTTCTTATAGGATTTAAATTATATTAACAGCTCTTGGACAATATTTTGGGGCAAATGTCTTATGATTTGATTATCACTGGTAAATAGAGCCTACTTTTTCTTCTACTAAAAATGTTGAAGAAGTTAAAAAAAAAAAAAACAAAAAAAACAAAAAACCCTGTATGGCACAGGAGACTTATTGCATTAAGACATCGTTTTAACAGATTGTTTAGTTTTGGTAATATAATTTGACATCTAAACATAAGCTGAGAGGGATCTCCCTCAAAACCTTTGATAATATGATTCATTGTCAAATGTTTGTTTTGCCTATCTGGCACTCATTAATTAATTCTTTTTAATATAGCTTGGATTTACTGATTTTGAAAAAGAGAATTATTCTTATTGATGTTGCTAAAATATCCAGGTGGCTTGAATTTCACCAACTAGATAGTTTATCCTAGCACATTTGTGTAGCCCTAATCAAATCTTTACTAACAGATGTGAGAAGCCCAGTATTGGAGCTGATGTTTGTGTCTCTATGATAATTAAATTAGCTCAATAAGGAAAATAAATAAACAATAATGACCAAAATTTTCCCCTAAACTTGTATTACAGTCTTTAAAATATTTTTTTCCTCCCATGGAGCCTTTCAGTAATGAAGTACAAATTGAGAATTTTTAATTTAAAGATATAATTTGGTTTTTTTTTTTTTTTTCAAGAACTACTCATGTACTAAATTGCTTATAATCAAGTAATCAAGGAGCCCTCCTTTTACCAAAAAAGCAAAACCTATACCCAAGCCAAAATTCAGAATTGAGGTTTTTTTCAACAAATTCATTATAAAGATGGAATAATCCTTTCTTTTGGCCAATAGTATAGGAAGCTTTTTTTTTCTAAAGTATTATCTCTTCATAGTATTTTCTAATAGATAGGAAATGCCTTTCTCGGGTTGAATGATTATTTCCATATATAATTAGTTCCTGCTTACGACAGTGCTGTACTAATGTCACGGCTCAATGAATTGGCTTTATAATTATTCATCATAGCTTCCATTGAGCTTTCGGCTCCGGGTGACAGGGCCCGCCACGAGCCAAATAACTTCTCATTTAAAGGCAATTTGTACAAATAGGAAAGGTTAGCATCCTCACATTCACCAAAGATTGAAAAGCGTTTTAAAAGCCAAGATAAGGCAGTTTCTGGAAGGCAAGTCCATGGAGGAAAGGTGGCTAATAGGTGAAGGCAGATGGCTTTCGAGGGAGACCCTGGTGCAGCCGCCATGGGGGAGGCCATGTTGCAGCTGCAGATCAGAGCACTTTTGACGGTGTTCTGTGGGAGAATGGAGACAATGCTGCCTCTGTTCCTGTTCCCTGCGCTCTGACCTTGCTGGAGGCCAAGTGGTGTCACAGCTGCACATATGGGATGGTCAGTGGTGGTAGAAAGGGGGCCAGTGTGGTCCTCCCAGGACCAAGCCCGTCTCACCCAACTCGCATGCCTGCAGGTGTGGCCACCTTTATTTGTGTATTCTGCTGTATTTATTTATTTGCCTGGCTAATCAGCTCGGGATCACATTCCCAAGCTAGATGTGTCCCTTCTTTGTTCCCTCATAAAAGAAAGAAAGAAAGAGGGGGAAAAAAGGAAAGAAAGACTTCTAATTTTCCGTAATTTCTCTGATGAAATATCTTCTTTTAAGGCCTCTTAGGCAAAGAATAAAAACATGATTTGACCACCACTTAGAAAGCACATAGGTGCATTGTTTAACACGTTATAGGCAATGTATCCACTGCAGTTTGGAAATAGCCCTGCCCCTGTTCTGTGCTCTTATTTTAATATACTCACTTCACTCAAAAAGTTCTGAGACAAGACGATGGTTATTTTTTCTTTGATGAGGAGGCCTAGGATCCCTTCAGCTCGATTAGAAAAGTTGTGGGAAATGAATGTGCCAATTACTGCGAATTTTCAAATTGAATTGGAAATAAGTTACTTCCTGCTTCATGCGAAGCAAAGTGTATTTGCCTGTTAATTTAAATAATAAAATCAATTATGTGTATCGGTGACTGGTCACCTAATGAGCTAGCTCCATCCTAATACGTTATTTATCTCGTGTAATTCACATAATGAAGACGGAAGAAAGATCTTGTGTGTCTTGTGTGTCATGTTGACCAGGGGAGGAAATCAAGGCTCTGAGAGCAACTTGCCTGAGTGCGCTGGGCATCAGCGAAGAAGCTGCCTTCAAGAATGCAGCTGGCAATATTTCTCCAGAGCATTTGTGAGTTGTGAGTGCATGGTTAACTTTCCATGTTTACAGAACCCACCCCTGCAAAGCATAAACTCTCAGTAAAGTTCAACCATGGTGGCAGGAAACACACTTTTGAGACAAGATCATGTGATTCCCACCAAATCACAAGACTGGGCTCTTACAGACCTGGGGTGCAAATTTAAATATGAGCATCCCTTTAATCCAAACAATTTATTGTAACTGTATTTACTTTAAAAAGATAAACTAATTCTTCCAGGAGCCTTCGGTCTATAGAACCGACCATATGTAGAGCAGAGCAAAGCATTTAGAAGATGATGTGAAATATTGACAGTCTTGTAGGATGAATTCATGGAACAGTGGGGAGAAATTTGAATAAGGTCTATAGATTATAGAATAGTACTGTGTCATTGTGAAGTTCCTGGTTTTGAGTATCGTACCGCGGCTATGTCCGAAGATGTCTTTCCATGGGGGAAATAAACATTGAAGGATTTAGGAGTAAAGGGACATCACGTCTACAATTTATTCTCAAATGGTTCAGGAAAAATAAACATATCTCTATCATCTATCTATCCATCCATCCGTCAAGAACAACGAAGCAACTGTGGTAAGTGTGAACATTTTGGCAGTCTGGATGAAGGGTATAGGGGACTCTTTGTCCTGTTTTCGCCACGTTCCCATATATGTGAAATTATTTCAAACTTTAAAATGTAACAAAAATAGAAACTGTAAAGTAAGCGAGCCTCTAGACTAGACATCGGTTCCGGAGGGCACAATGGCAGGGGCGTAAGGAAAATGCTGGAGTGTTCTGAGACTGATCACCGCGAGAAAGGTTTTTCTCCACGTGTCTGGCGCTTGGTTCCTGGAAGCCAAAATGACCATAGACTCCTGAGAGCTAGAAGAAGATCCACTTCCCAGCCATTTTTTTGGCCACCAGAAAATATGTCTCACCAGTGCATACCAGCATAAAAAAAGCACGCTATTTTCAGATTAACTGCTCCAAGTACCATAATATGTATCAACAATTACATTATTGTCTTCCTTACAGACAAATGTTTCTGTGTGCTGAATTTTCAATTTTCAATGCCAAATATTAAAATATCCCAATAAATGTAGGACTAGTACTAACACCTGGGTGAAGAGTAAGAAGCATCTTTGTGAATGTGTATTTTATACTTAAGGGAAGGTAACACACGCACATGGAAAGTAACTTCAGAACTAAACTGAGAATGTAAAGGAACTATAAAATTTAAGAGCAGATGAGAGTACGAGTCTGGAAAAAGTAATACTCAACCTATATTTCAATTCTTAATGTATTGAGTGCTTAAAGCTTTTTCAGGTTGCCCTTTGTGTTTGATCGAGAATTTTCACTAGCACCTATGAATAAAAAACAAAAAACATGGGGCGCCTGGGTGGCGCAGTCGGTTAAGCGTCCGACTTCAGCCAGGTCACGATCTCGCGGTCCGTGAGTTCGAGCCCCGCGTCGGGCTCTGGGCTGATGGCTCGGAGCCTGGAGCCTGTTTCCGATTCTGTGTCTCCCTCTCTCTCTGCCCCTCCCCCGTTCATGCTCTGCCTCTCTCTGTCCCAAAAATAAAAAAAAAAAAAAAAAAAAAAAAAACTAAGAAAAAAAAAACAAAAAACAAAAAACAAATGAATGGAAAAGACACAAATGCCGACGTGTTACAAATACTGTTGGCATCCTCGTGGTCCCTCCCGACTTAGCTGGGGCATTAAGTACTTGACGTTTAGGGACTAGGAACAGTTCTGTACTTAGTGGATCCAAACCCTGTTCCAGGCCTGGGTCTGGGACATATGCAGAGTCCCTAAACTGCTACCCTTCTCTAGTCCTCAGTTTTCCCATCTATAAAATGAGGAGGCTAGCGTACATGACATTTATGATAACTTGTGGCTATCACCCTCTGGCCTGCAACATCTATGAGCTTATCTAGTTAGACAGAGGACAAGAAATCCAACGGGAGCATTCAGATTACACTGGACGGGAATTTTATGGCACTTAATATTGCTTGAAAATGTTAAGCTACCAGCTAGCACTCAGAAGTCTTTGGGTTATGTTAATAGTGTTGTTTTAATGAGAATTTTCTTTATAATAAGAGAACTTGACCTGCAAGCAATTGTAGTTTCTTCTTAGGTTGCGTGTTTAGATTAACTAAAAATAACTCATCTTTCTGCTTTTTGTCCACATTCAGGGAAAGAAATGTCTCATCCTGGAAACATCATTGGAGGATTTGGTTAGTTCCATCTCTTTGCTCTCCCTCCCAAGAAGAATTTAACTAAATCGTGAAAAGTCACCCAAATGCCAGTCTTTCACATGCCACCTTCAATATTTTTCCACCGGTACTATTATTTACTTAACATTTTTTTTCCTCTGATTCATCTTCTGAACCTTAAATGCTTGCAACAGCCTCACGCATACCAGGGGTATGCGTATCATCCTTTGGGGGTAATGATGCCCTAAAGGTTAGTAATGATAGTTACTATTTATGGTTCGCCAAATGTTCCCACATTAGCTCATTTAATCCTTACAACAACCCCCCCATTTTACAGATGAAAAAATAGAAGCCTAAAAAATGGTAAACGATTTGCTGTAATTAATTACACAGATAATTCGTGAATGACTAAAATTCAAGTTCAAATCTTCTAACTCCTTATCCCCTGTCTCCTTGCTACCCCAACAACATCACAGACTCTGAGGCTCACGATTCATTTCTCTTCCTAAACGCCCGTTCCATTTCAGCTGTGTTCTCTTTCCCTAGGGCTGGGGAAGGGGGTAATGTGCTGATTTAGAAGAAAATATCCAGGGTTATATATTTTATGTTTCTTTATACTCTCAACTACACTTTATACTCTATGCTAAGAAGTATATGTTATATATTTGAGGTTTTTAAAGACGGAAAGTCCTGACATCTTGGTTTGATTTTTGTTTCTAAACACTCATGTGCAAAAGGAACCGCTGCTCTTTAGCTCCTATAAATTGGGCTTATTTCCTTGTGAATGCAAGCGAAATTGAATTGCTCTCCCCATAGCTAAAGAAATCAGATAAGTTACTGATTGGAGCGAGATATTCTGATTTCCATTTATTTATTTTTAGCGTTAATCGTCTCAGTTGGTGAGTACGTCTTGGTTGAAAAGGAGTTAAAAATACAGTCAAAGAGATTTCCTTTCCTCCTTTCTTCCTGTGGATCGTGACCTTTGCTTTTTTCAACTTCCTCAATTTAGATTCAGTAAATTGTCATAGAGTGCCACAACACCTGCTTCGGGACTTGAGAAATTGACTTTTCCTGCAAATTACCCTGATCAGTGACCTTGTCTTGGCTACCAAAGGGTTCGGAGAAGGAGGGAGGCTGTACGTGTGGCCATGCCCCAGCCCATGATTGGTATTTAGTGCTTTGAAGTTCACAGTTATCTCTTTAACGTACAGACATATTCCGAAACAAATACCACACTACAGTCATCAACAGGAAAACCCAACTGTCGCCTCTTAAAGAAATAACATTTGATCTCTCCTGCGGTATAGACTGCGGTATAATTCAAAAGCTTCCAATTACGATTTTCTTGAAGAAGGGGACATTCGGTAGATTTGCCTTTTTGTCGCGAGCGACTATCTCAGGCAGGTCTCCGGGTGAGTCATCACGTGATGCACGAGTGATACGACAGAAGATAGAAATGTTCAGTCAGCACTCAGAGCCTGGGTCTTTCAAAAGTGCTTCTTGGGGAAGAAAATGCGCGATCGGCGCCTCCTGCCACACAGACATTGGATGAGATCAAAGGTCATCCCTGGAAGCTCAAGAGGTAAAATTATATTTTTATCCTTTCGCTTTGATTTTTGGCGGCTTACCGCATTTTTAAAAAAATTAATTGCTCTGTCCAGCCAACAGGTGTTAGCCCTCAAGTGTGGGCCCAGCGGCTGGCTGCTGGGCAGGAGGCTTCAAGGCCCATAATTCACCGCAACCTTGAGCTCCCTCAAATTGGTCCGGGAGAAAGTTCTGAAAGTACTTCAAGGCCAGATGACATGGGAACCTGTGTCCCTGTCAAATATCAAAGAAAAACAGTTAGACTGTAAAAATGTAAACTTATAAAGCATGCACTTAATTTTGACAAGCTTTTAGTATCAAGTTGCAGATTTTAGGCAATAAGGCGGCTTAGGCTGAAATCAGCCATAGGAAGCAGAACCTGAAAGCTCATTTCGAATTATATGGGGAGCCCCTGACTCATTTTTCCACATCTGTTCAGTTTAATTTAGACAGGGAGTTTGATGCACGATTTAGGGAATCAAACTCACTTTTTACCTGCGATTCTTATAATTCTCAGGAGTCAAAAGAAGATTTTTTCCTGTTCTTCATGAAGTTTCATACAGGTTAACTTGCACTTTGCCACTGATTAAAAGCCTTTTCGAACACTGTTTCGAACGCTGTCATGCTGTAAATGAAAACACAAGCTTTTCTTTTCTTTTCTTTCTTTAACAATGGAAAGAGCAGGGCTTAATAAAATATTTGACCTCATACTGAGTCGGCTTAGAATGTCTCCAGAAAGCCTCGTTGCGACAGGGCCATCTGTGTCCTGTACACGGAAGGAAGGGAGACCACGAAAGTTATGATACAAAGAAAATCCAACCCTCATTTTTGTGATGAGCGGAGATTGGCATTGAAGGATGAGCCACAGCTTTGGTCTGGCTCTGGGTGTGCAGATGCATCGTGGGTATGTCAGCTCATTGGGTTACAACTAAGTACCGATGAGGTTGGGGCTGTAAGTGAGTGTACCACAGGATCACCCCTGCTCTGTTTCACCAACACATGCCGTCCCGTTTTTTATCAGTCACGGAGGACTAGATGAGTCCATGGGGGCCGGGGTGGGGGGCGGGGGGAGAATATCATAACCTGCCTACTAAGTGAATACTTGAACTCACACATGTCACTGGGTATGGGTGAAGGAGAGTTACCCCTGTGTGTAAAATGGCAACTTGAAAAGCAGAAACACTGATAGAACATCGATGCCACATGTCCGCCCTGGTGGCATCTCAAGTTCTCTCCTGCCTGAAAGTTCCGGGAGTCCGTGAAAGACACCACAGGAAATGCCCAGGCAAGCTCCCTTCAACCCACACACTGGGGAGTAAACTATTGAGAAGGCTCTCCAAGCTTTAAAAAATATTCTCTGAAGGGTTAGTTGTGTTTCCTGCCGCCTCTTTCTTCCCACCCCCACTGCTCCAAAAAACATTGGCTCGGTGACCAGGCTGCTGATATCACAATATGCTTTCTCACATTGAAACGAGGCAGAACTTCAGCATGTGAATTGTATTCTCCACAACATATGGTGGAGAAAACAGACAGTGGGAAGGGACGTGATTTGTGACTGTTCACCCCAATGTGCGTTCTCTTGTGTTGCCAGAAAATGATAGACTTAAATAAATTGCTCTTTTTGGAATTTATACTCGTGCCTTATTCTCATTTTGAAAAAATGAAAAAGAAAATCCTCACGTCCATGTAGAAATTCCCATTTATTTATGTGGTTCCCTGGCCTGCCCCCCTCCTCCCCCTGACTTCCTTACCCCAGCAGAGCTGAAGGCATTTTTGGATATGGAGACTGCATATCCCTTTGCAGTCGAGATGAACAAGAAAAGGGGATGAGCTGAAAGAGGAGGGGAAGCAATTAGTGTGGAATCCTAAACTCCAGATTCTTCTCAGAAATTTTTATGGCTTTTCTTGGGCAGCTGAGGAGAGACTGGCTTTACTTAGAGAAACTATTAAGCCTGGTGCGAATTAATTTTTGTTAGTCTACGTTTTCCGTTTTAATTTTGTCAATTGCGGCGCCCATTGTTGAGAAAAAATTAGTACCTTTAACGCTGTCTAAACATAAATCTCATCTTCAATCTGTTAACATTCAGCTGTGGCGAGAATAATTAGATGAAGTGTTTTTTAAGTATTATTTACAAATATGCTGGCAAAGGCATGATTTAAAGAGGCATTTTCTTTAATGGATTTAAAGACAGGCAAACGAAATTAATCAAGAGAGTCTTGCCATTCTTAATTTTATGGTTTGTTGCTGGGGGAAGAGCAGCCTGCCATGGTGCTGATAGAGAGCAGCCCTACGCGAGCGCATCACATGCCCTACAGAGAAGGAAGAAGCAAATGAGGCCACCATAAGATTTAGAATGCCTGAAGATCACAGAGACAGGCTGGAAATGATCCAGGGGTCACAGTGGACCAGACATAGAGTCACATATATAACCCTGCTTGTAGATAAAGAAGTGAGGGGGTGGACAGACAGAAGATACAAGGCTGTAAAACTGCGAGTTTGGGAGAAAACACCGGTGGGCAGTTCTGCTTCTACCAAAAAAGAGAGATGGGCCAAGGTTTGAGGTATATCCAAGCAGAGCCACAAAATTTACAATAGGGTTGAAAACCCACAGACACGAGGAGGAACAGCAGTGGGGATACAGAAATACAGGGTATTGGCCAATTTAGGCTCCTGCAGACCACGGCAAGCTGTGCAGCCTGGCTCTGTGCAGGGGAGCCTATGCCAGCATGGTGTCAGAACTTGGGCAGATGGCACGATGACCACTGGGGCCAGTCGGGTCAGTTTCTTCACCCTGACGTCCCAGGTGGGCCCAGCCTCTCTTTCCAGTCAGTCCCACGCGCCTCCTCTCTTAGTTTCGATGCTCCAGCTGACCTGGATTGGTACCTATCTCTCCCCAAATCCTATGTTTTCTTAACTGGCTAGATAGAGCACCTGTTCACCCGTCTCCAAATGTACAAATCCTTTCCATGCATTTATTTAGTATATTCCGTGGCAACCATTCATCTCATTTTAGAGATAAAGATAGTAAAGCACAGGGATATTAAATCATTTCTCCCAAATCACGTCAGTGAAGTCTGCCAGGATTCAAACCCCGCTGGTCAGATTCTAGAGTTCAAGCTCTAGTCAAAGCAACTTTACCATGTAAGAAATTTCAATGAAACGTCTTCAACCTGTCTTCTAACAGAGGGTGAGATACTCCGGGCCAATATCTGGATTTCGACCTTACCTTTCCTTTTTAGTTGGCGAGCTGTTTCCTCTGTCCCATTGCTAATTTTCTCTCTTGCTTGCTGTAGTGGGCCAAATAGTGTTCCCCCGTGATATTCATGTCCCATCTGGAACCTTGGAATGTGATCTTATTTAGGAAAAAGATCTTTGCAGATATAATTAGGTAAACTAAGATGAAGTCATATTAGATCAGGGATCAGTCCTTGAATCCAATGACTGATGTCTTTGCAAAAAGAGTAAAGGGAGACCCAGGGAAAATTCCACATGACAGTGGAGGCAAAGACTTGATGCGGCTACAATCTGGTGAAAGCCAACGACTGTAGGGAGCCACCGGAAGCTAGTGGGGGACAGGAAATGGTTCCTTCTAGAGCCTTGAGAGCAAGGGCAGCTCAGTTGCCCCCTGGTCTCTGACTTCTGGCCTCTTCAACGGTGAGAGAATAAATTTCTGTTGCTTGTGGCATTTTGTTATGGCAGTTCTGGGAAATCAGCACTCCCGCTTTTTAACTCTGTTATCCCATTGGATCATGGTTAGGTGCCTTAATCTTTGTTTCTTTTTGTTTTTCCCCCAAAGAAATGAGATAAAAATGTATATAAGTAAAATTAAATTTCTTTGACAGTTTTAGAAGAAAGTGGCTAAAGATACCTTTCCCTCAACGTAGGAAGTTCTGGCTTAAAACACGGAGCGTGTGGCCTATGTGAAAAACCACTCTAGAAAAGGCTAGGGTGGGACGTGGTCGCCAAAACTGGGTGCCGCAAGAGGCCAACATGATGGCTGATGGGAAGGGGTGAGACGTGCATTTTAAGAGCACACAGACAATGGTTTCAAATAGCCCTAACCTGAAAGTTACAGGCACAGTTGCCCCCAGATCCAGACTGATCTGTCAACCAGTTGCCTCTCAGAAGGGCAACCCCACACGGGGCTGTCCTGTGGGTGTGCCCGCCAGGGTTAGGGGTAGCTCTCGTTTGACTCAGCCTGAGATTTGTAAACTCCATTCTCGTCTCCTCCCCTTGGTGGGCTGTGAGTTTTCCCTGGGCAACGTGCCTTTGTCACTTACTTCTTCGGCACTTAGCGTGATTCTTCCTAATCTCCCCATGAGTAAAGTTGGTTGAATCAAATATCTGACAGTGAAAAAAGAAAGATGCTCCTCTCTGTCCCAAGAAATACTTAATGTATTTAAGATGGAGGACATTTAGGATAGTTATCATGGTCTCCTAATACCTCTGGGCCGGGGCTGTGAGTCTGATCAAAGATTTCAGTACGAATGCTAACACCTAACCACGCGCCTTAAAAATGTTATTACCCAGGATGCCTGGGTGGCTCAGTGGGTTAAACATCCAACTCTTGATTTCAGCTCAGGTCATGATTCAGCGTTCATGAGATCGAGCCCCACATCAGTGCAGAGTCTGCTTGGGATTCTCTCTCTCTCTGTCTCTGTCTCTGTCTCTCTCTCTCTCTCTCTCTGCCCCTTCACCACTCGTGCCTGTTCACAGCCTCTCTCAGAATATATAAATAAACATTTTTAAAAAATGTTATTACCCAACTGCTTATATCAGACCAATCCACAATTTTGGGGTTTTTTCCCCCAAAGAAATTGGATAAAATTACTTCGAATTTTTTTATATCAAACCTATCCACTATTGACTGGAGGATAAATCAGTTGATATGGAAATATTCATATCATGAATTACTATTTTTCAAGCAAGTTCACATGCACAGTCTCCTCTGATCTGAACCAAAGCTCTGTAAAGTAAGTGAAGTGGCTATTAGTCCATTCTAAAGAAGAAAAAACAGAGCCAGAAAGAGCAAATGAACTTGTCCTAGAGTCGGGGAATAGACTCCTCACGGGGCTTTACTCCGGAAATTACCTTAGTCACTGTCCATTAGACCCCAGAACAGGAATCTGACGCTTTAAACCTATGGTCTCATAGGTCCAGTGAGGACCAGGACAACCAAGGATGTGAGCTCACATACCATGAAGCATCAGAAGGTGGAGTTGTGGAGTGGATCCAGAACACTAACCAGACAGGTGGCAGGCCCCAAAACCCCTCTGGTCTCCACAGCCGGACCTGTAAAGTGAAAGATTTGCAACATCTGGTCTCACAGCGTGTTCCTCGTTCTGAATGCTGAGGCCAACCCCACCAGCCTCTTTCTCATCTTGTGTAGATTTTGCACTTGGGTGTTTTAGTTTGTTTTTAACCATGTGAATTTCTTCCTTTTCTCCCTCAAGAACAGGCAGCTAATGTACCAAACACACACGTGCAACAAAATTTTATAGTTTTGAGTGAATGTAGCATTCAAATTGTGAGATATTTCTTTTTTGTGTGTGAGTTGAAGAAAATGATAGTTTCGGTTCTGCATCATAAATTGGATGTAGGAGCATAATTCAGTACAGGGACACAGAGCATGGTCAGAGGATGTTAACTAATGGCTTTGTGATTATATTAGGGAGTCCCCAGGGTTGACAAAACTTCAACTTGGCTGAATTTGGATTTTAGACATTTACTTGCCCGTATTAATTGTAAACAGATCAAGAGGATGCAAATTAATTATTCCCTCGCAGAGGTTTGTTGTTTAAACCAAAAAGGAATAGTTCTTTCTCAATAAATGACCTGTCGCCACTTTACCCGGGTCTCTCCTTCACAATCCATCTTGGGCTCCAATGCTGGATCCGTCTTTCTAATGCCTTTCCTTCCTCGTGTTACTCTTTCCCCCCCATGACATTTACGAGCTCTCCTTCCTGGCCAAGGAAAGTCCCAGTCTCACCTGTCCTACCTCTTGGGTCCCCCTTCCCCCTATGTCCCTTTATAAGCATTCCTTGGCGGAGGGTGCCGAAGGCATGTCTATTCATTGTCCTTCAAAAAAAAAAAAAGGTGGAGACCCACCCTAGGGCCTTTCCTTCCTTCTCTTCTTTGGCTGAAATCTCTTCTCCCTCTACATCTTAAACTTATTTCCCAGGCCAACTTAGCCCAAAAATAACAGAGGCAGTTACCTGTCTGTACCATTCACTTAGCACCTTCTCATTTCGTCATCTCCAGGGCTGGTCTCCTCAGTCGGATAGGAAACTCCCTGAGGACAGAGACTGAGTCTTCTTGTCCCCAGAGATTGCCTCGGACAGAAGTAATAGGCAACAGATAAACCCTGACAAGAAACAGGACAGGTCAGCCAGATCCTGACCTACTTGGGAAAATGGTCTCTCCTCATTATACTGCCTTGGATCTGTTAGTGAACCATTGTTGATGATCTCAGTAGAGTCGGTGTTATCATCTGCCAGATCTCAATTCCTTGTTCTCAAACACTTCCTTTTTTATTATGGTTTTATAAAAGGTATCTCGTCCTTCATTGTATTGCCTTATTTCACCCTCGTCTTCAGTCGTTCTACATTTGATTCTCTTAAATCTGCACGCAGCAATCTGATTAAACAGAGACATTCCCTACGCTGTATCCCCAAGAGAAAGCTCCATGGCCACTTCCTCCTTGCTCTCTGCCTCTTGCAGAACTATGTAGGCAGATGGTACAGATTCAAACTCGCGAAATGTTTCCATCATGTGAGATTCTTTGGTGCCCCCCCCCAAATTCTCAGCTGCAGTGTGCTTTGTAGTCCGGGATCAGGACGGGTACCATCTCATTTCATCATTACACATTCCTCCAAAGGGTTCCATGTTTCAGAGTGCGGCACACGCAAAGGCAGGTAGAAGAAACACTGCAGGATTGGGCCTCCGTTGCACAGAAGGAATCTGAAATTCAAAGAAGATGCCATTTCTCCAGCTTGGGTCCAGATGAGGATTCAGAATATAACTCAAGACTTTCAAAAGATGATTCATGAGTTGGAGGAGTTGTGGTGTGGGATTTTTGAAAGGGGTGGAGAAGTAGTAAATTCCCATTCTCTCGCTGATTCCAAACAAGTCTTCGCATGGCTGGAACCTGGAAGCATTAGAGCAGGTAAAATATTCTCCATTTAGATGATAGGGAAGAAAGCCTTCTGAAAAGATTAGTTCACATAATTCTCTATAAAAGAATTATTTATCTCACAAAGGGAAACAAACAATCCAATTGGTTCATATAAATCTTATAAGTCTTTGGTGAGTCTTGGGTTTTTTCTGATTTTTATACTACCATTTCCCTTTCTATAAAACTGGGATAATAGTATTTGCCTCACCCCTTTTATAGGGTTCCCAGCAGGATCAAATAGGATAAAAGATAAGAAAGTACTGAGAGTGTATAAAGAAGTCTAAATATAAGGGAGCGTTGTTTTTATTCAGTGAAGGTTTTGGATAGTCTTAATGATTGAATGTTTCTTTAGAAGAACTTGTTGACTACTTATCTCTAGGTTTTACATCTAAGTTTGCTTTGTTTACCTACTCTGCAGTATATACTTTTGAAATTATTATTTTTTAATAAAAATATTTATTTTCTTTAAAAATACAGTAAGTGAGAACCTCAGCTTCTGGGAAGATGAAGTAGAGGTACTTTTCCCCATCCTTCCCTCTGAATATAGCTAAAGATCTTGGATATGACATATAAAACAAGCATAAGGCAACTCTGAATGGCAGAGAGAATAAGGCAGATGCACTGGGACCCACAGGACGTAAAGAACAGCACAGCGATGAGTCCCCTGAATTTCCTTTTTGCTTCATATACCCTAAATGAGGTGCTGGGGAAGCGGGTAACCTGGAAATGCCAACAGATGCAAACCAAAGAGCCCCAACAAAAAGCCTGCTCTCTCTAGTCAAAGGTCAAAGAAGGGGCAGTCTAGCAAGAAAGAAAACTTCACTCAAACTGGCAAAATGATGATACTGGTAGACTGATAGATTATGTATACATAATGTAATACCTGGAGCGACCACTTTATTTTTTTTTTAATTTTTTTTCAACGTTTTTTATTTATTTTTGGGACAGAGAGAGACAGAGCATGAACGGGGGAGGGGCAGAGAGAGGGAGACACAGAATCGGAAACAGGCTCCAGGCCCTGAGCCATCAGCCCAGAGCCTGATGCGGGGCTCGAACTCACGCACCGCGAGATCGTGACCTGGCTGAAGTCGGACGCTTAACCGACTGCACCACCCAGGCGCCCCTGGAGCGACCACTTTAAAAGCTCTAGAAAGAGAAGACACCACAAATAAATCAAAATTGAATTCTTAAAAATGTTTATGGGGGTCACAGGAGGTCAGGAAAAATAAAACAAGAAATGAAAATAGAAAGCACAAGCAAAAGAAAATGACAAGCTGAAGACCTAACGTATCAATGATAATTTTAAATACAAATGATTTAAGTACATCAATTACAACACAGAGAATGAAAAAGTGGATTGGAAAATATGATCCGAGTATAGTCTGCCTACAAGAAACTCACTTCAAATTTAAAATGATAGGCTAGGTGAAAATAAAAAGATTGAAAAAGATGCAAATATTAGTCAAAGACAAGCAAGACTTCACAAAGAAAAAAGTGACCAGTGACAAAGACAAACATTATGTAGTGATGAAAGGGTCAATCCACAAGTGCTAACCATGTATGCACCTCATAACAGAGCTATAAAATATATGAAGCAAAAACTGATAGAACTGAAAAAATAAATAGACAAGTCCACAATAATAGTTGGATACAAGCATCTCTGTCAATAACTGATAAAACATCTGGACAAAAAACCAGCAAGTCTATAGAATAACTCAACAACATTATCAACCATTAAGATCTAATCAATATTTAGAAAATTTCTACTCAACAATAGTAGAAAACCCATTCTTTTCAAGTGCCCATGGAACATATACCAAGATAGATCATATCCTGGGCCAAAACAAACCTCAACAAATTTAAAAGAATTTAAATCAGACAAAGGGTGTTCTGTGACCACAATGAATTCAAACTAGAAATCAATAACAGAAAGATAAGAAAAAAAACCTTCAAACACTGAGAAACCAAACAACATACTTCTAAATAACCCATGGGTCAAGGGAAAAGTCTTATGGGAAATCAATAAACACACTGAATTAAATAAAATGAAAATACAGCATATCAAAATTTGTGGGACACACATGAAGTAGTCTGAGAGGGAAATTTATAGTACTAAATGCATATATTAGAAAAGAGAAAAGTTTCATATCAATAATCTAAGCCCCCACCTCAAGACCCTAGAAGAATAAAATAAACTAAAAGAAAGCAAATAATAAAAACATGACCAGAAATCAGTGAAACTGAAACAGAAAAATGATAGACAAAATCAATGAAACTACGATCTGGTTGTTTAAAAAATTAAAATTGGCAAACCTGTACGAAGACTGAAAAAAAGAGAAAAACAAAAATGACCAATATCAAGACTGGAATATCAATATAGACACCAAAAACATCAAAAAAAATAATAAAGCAATACAGTAAAATCTTGGATTGCAAGTAACCTGTTCTGCGAATGTTCTTCAAGACAAGCAAACATTTCTAATAAATTTTAACTTGATAAACGAATGATGTCTTGCAATACAAGTAGTAAGTAACACCGAATGTCACATGATCACAACCTAGCCAATGGTCCTTGAAATTTGCTTTGATATACAAGTGCTTTGGATTACAAGCATTTTCCCCCAGAATGAATTATGACTGTAAACCAAGGTTTTACTGTACAAAAAACAGAACGAAACAACAACAACAAAAAACCTGTATACATAAATTTAACAATTTAGATGAAATGTAGCAATTAATGGGGGGAAAAAAGGAAACTACCACAACTAACCCAATATAAAATAGATAATTTAAATAGCCCTATAAGAATTAAGAAAATTGAGTTTATAATTTTTTAAAAATCCAAAAAGAAATGTCCAAGCCCAGATGGTTTTTCTGGAGAATTCTACCAAAAGTTTCAAAATTAACATGAATTCTACACAATAAAATTGTAATAAATAATAGAAGAGGAGGGAACATGTCCCAATTTATTTTATAAACTTAATACAATTACCTTGAAACCAAAACCAGAGAAATATAGTACCAAAAATAGAAAACTATAGACCAATATTCTTTATGAGTAGAGATTCAAAGGTCCTTAACAAAATATTGGCATGTAGAGTTTAGCAATATATAAAAATAATTATATATCATGATTAAGTGGAACTTATTTTAGGGATGCAAGTCTGAGTCAGTATTTGAAAATTCACTGTAATCTGTGATAATGACAGGTTAAACAAGAAAAATCACTTGACCGCATCAACTGATGCAGAAAAAGCATTTGGCTAAATTCAACACCCACTCATGATAAAAAAAAAAAAAAAAAAAAACTCTTGTAAAAATAAGAATAAAGAGAATTTTCTCAATTTGATAAAGAGCATCTACCAAAAACCTACAACTAATATTCTATTTAATGGTGAAGAACTGAATGCTTTCCCCCTAAGATATCCACTGTTACTGCTCTTTGCAACATAATACTGGAATTTCTAGCCAGTGTGATAAGGCAAGAAAAAGAAATAAAAAGCATACAGATCAGAAGGAAAAATAAAACTGCCCCTATTTACCGATGATATGATGCTCTATGTAGAAAGTTCCAAGAAATCTAAAATAACAAAACAAAACACACACACACACACACACACACACACACACACATACACACACAAACCCTCCTAGGACTGATAAGTGAATTCAGTACAGTTACAGGATATAAGATACGTATGCAAACATCAACTGTATTTCTATACACTAGCAATGAACACAACAACAAAATTAACGACACAATACCATTTATTTATTTATTACTGTTTCAAAAAATAAAATCCTTAAGTGGAAAGCTAACAAAATATGTACAGGACTTGTAAGCTGAAAATTATACGACACTGGTGAAAGAAACCAATTAAGGTCTAAATATATGGAGAGACATACTTTATTCATAAATTGCAAGACCCACAATCTCAAGGATGCAAATTCTACCCAAATTTATGGGCAGATTTAACATAATTCACATCAAAATTTCAGCAAATTTTTTTGTAGATAGAGGCAAGATCATCCTAAAATTTATTGACAAAGGGACTTTGATAGTTCAAAAAATTTTAAAAAGAAAAAAGAATAGGAAGGATCAGTCTACTTCAAGATTTATTATATGGCTATAATAATCAAGACTATGTGGCAGTGGCACAGTGATAGACCAGTAGAACAGAATAGAAAACCCAGAAACAGACCCACACAAATATACCCAACTGATGTTTTGCAAAAGCAATTCAATGGGTGAAAGATAGCCATTTCAACAAATTGGTGCTATAGCAATTGAGCATCCATAGTGAGGAAAGTAAATCTTGACCTAAGTCTCATACTTTTCCTAATAATGAACTCAAAAGAGATCACTAACTTAAATGTAAAAGGTACAACTAAAACTTCCAGGAGAAAAATAGAGAAAAAAATAGAGAAACTAGGGGCTAGTCAAAGAGTTAGATTTGATGACAAAAATCACATACCACAAAGGAAAATCTGATAAATTGCACTTTACAAAGGTTTAAAACTTTTGCTGTGGAACCAACTCCATTAAGAGAATGAACAGACAAGCTGCAGAATGGGAGAAATTATTTGCAAACCACACACCTCACAAAGGACTAGTATCTAGGATATACAAGACTCTCAAAACTCAAGAGTGGGAAAACAAACAATCCAATTTAAAAATGGGCAAGGGGCACTTGGCTGGCTCTGTCGATGGAGCATATGACTCTCGATCTTGGGGCTGTGAGTTCAAGTCCCAGGTTGGGCATAGAGATTATTTAAAAGTAAAATCTTTTTTTAAAAAAAATGTGCAAAAGACATAAAAATTTCACTGAAAGAATACACAGATGTCAGGGGCAGCTGGGTGGCTCAATCAGTTGAGCATCCAACTTTGGATTTCAGCTCCGGTCATAATCCCGGGGTCGTGGAACCGAACTCCATCCAGGTCAGGCTCTGCACTGAGAGTGAAACCTGCTTAAGATTTGTGCTCTCTTCCTCTGCCTCTCTGCCCCCTCCCCCACTCATGCTTTCTCTCTCTCTAAAAAAAAAATACACAGATGGCAAATAAGTATGTGAAAAGATGTTCAACATCATTAACCGTTGGAGAAATTCCAACTAAAACCATTCACTGTTACTACAAACCCACCCAAACAGGTAAAATTAAAATAATAAGAACAGCAAATGCTGGAGATGATGTAGAAAAAACTGGGTCACACGTGTATTGCTAATGAGAATGTAAAAATGGTATAGCAACTCCAAAATATTGCTTGTCGGTTTCGTAAAAAATTAAACACGTAATTACTATACCACCCAGCAGTTGTGCTCCTGGGCATTTATCTTGGAGAAATGAAAACTTATGTTGACACACAACCTATGAGCTCAGGTTTATAGTAGCTATATTTGTAATAACCTAAACTGGAAACAGCCCAGGTGTTCCCCACAGGTGAACGATTAAACTCTGGTCCACCCATACTATGGGATATTACTCAGGAATAAAAAGGAAGGAACTCCTAATACACATAACTATCTGAATAAATATTTTGAGAATTATGCTAAATTAAAAAGATCCAGTCCCAAAAGATTACATACATACATCTTTCCATTTATGTTACATTCCTGAACGACAAAATAACAAATATGGAGAACAGATTAGTGGTTGCCATGGATTAAGGAGGATCGGGATGACAGGGAAAGTGGATATAGTTATAAAAAGGCAACGTGAGGCATCCTTGCAGTGAGAGAAATGTCCTGTGTCTTGACTTCATCGATGTCTCCTGTTTATGATATTGTACTATAGTTTTACAAGATGCTGTCATTGGGAGAAACAGGGTAATGGATACCAGAAATCTGTGTTATGTTTTGCAACTCTTTGAATGTATAATTTCTCAAAATAAAAAGTTTAATTTTTAAAAAAACAATCCATAAAAAAAATCTGACTGGATTTCAGCTCAGGTCACGATCTTGCAGTTCGTGAAATCAAGCCCTACATCGGACTCTACACTGACAGTGAGGAACCTGCTTGTGATTCTCTCTCTCTCTCTCTCTCTGCCCCTCCCCCACTCACATATGTGCAGGCTCTCTTTCTTTCAAAATACATAAACTTTAAATTTTTTTTTTCAACGTTTATTTATTTTTGGGACAGAGAGAAACAGAGCATGAACGGGGGAGGGGCAGAGAGACAGGGAGACACAGAATCGGAAACAGGCTCCAGGCTCTGAGCCATCAGCCCAGAGCCTGACGCGGGGCTCGAACTCCCGGACCGTGAGATCGTGACCTGGCTGAAGTCGGACGCTTAACCGACGGCGCCACCCAGGCGCCCCTCAAAATACATAAACTTAAAAAAAAAAACCACTTTTACTCTTATTGTTTATTAATAGAAATTGTTCCCCATTCATATCAGCCAGTTGTCTCTCCTGGATTTAGGGAGCAAATTTTAGAGTTTTGTTTCTCAACAAGGTTTCACTTCCGTTACCATAACATGTCTAACTTTTCTGCTTTAGACAGCAAGTAAAACACCGATCTGTCTTCTTCCTGTCTGGAGATATATTTTTGGTGAAACAATATGAACTAAGAGATTTCTTTTGGTTTTAAATGAGAAAAATATTAACTTCTATCATGGATTTTCCTTTTCAGGCTATAGCAGTTTACCCTGTAATCTTTCAGTGCGAAAGGGCACGTCACAACATTCAGGCAACATTTTCCATTCAAACACATGGAAAGATCCCATGGCATAAAGGTGCTGAGAAAACAATGTCCTGAGATCAGCAGTCCGCAGTCAACACTCACTGATTCATTCAACAAATTCTCATCTGTGTGACAAGGGGCCAGATCCTGGACCAGACTCTGAGAACTCAAGAGCATAGCAAGGCAGATATGGTCCCCAATCTCCTGGAGCATACAACTGGTGGGGAGACCAACATCAGCCAGTCAATCACATGAGTAAACGTAAAATCACAACTGTAGAAGGGCCTCCAAAGAAAGGCACACCACGCCATGCACTATGCGCTATGCCCCAAGTCTGGGGTGGTGGGAGGGGGATTTAGAGAAAGCCTCCCTCAGGCATGGCCATCATACTGAGGTATGAAGAATGAATACACATTCCAGACGATGAGACCAACCTGTGCAAAGGTCCTGGGACAGGGGGAAGCAGGGCAACTTCGGGCAGCCAGAGAGCAGAAAATGGGAAAGAGAAGGGTGAAAGGCAAAGCCGCTGGGATGCCTCCGGAAGGACTTCAGTCTTTTCTAAGAGCAATAAGAAGCCACCGACGTGTTCTATGTAGAGGGGTGACGTGCTCAGATCGTCACTGTAAGATGATTGCCCTGGCTGTAACATAGAGCATACCCTGGGAGAAGAAAAGTGGAAAAGGGAGATCAGTTGGGAGGCCATTGCAGCAGATAAAGAATACGGTAGTAAGGCAACAATTGGAGATGTTTTTAAGAAATACGTGTCAAGGAAAGCAGACAAGTTTGGTATAGCATACTGGAAATACAAGCAGAGGGAATCATGGAAGGTGACTCTTGGGTTTTTGGGTTGTGCCGTAAGATAGAAGATTGCATTTTTTTTTTTAAATTTTTTTTTTCAACGTTTATTTATTTTTGGGACAGAGAGAGACAGAGCATGAATGGGGGAGGGGCAGAGAGGGAGGGAGACACAGAATCGGAAACAGGCTCCAGGCTCTGAGGCATCAGCCCAGAGCCCGATGCGGGGCTCGAACCCACGAACCGCGAGATCGTGACCTGGCTGAAGTCGGACGCTTAACCGACTGCGCCACCCAGGCGCCCCAGAAGATTGTATTTTTGACTAAGATAGGGGACCCTGGAAGATGGCCCGCTTTGGGGGAAAGAGCCTGAGTTTTGTCTTATTCCTGTTGAGTTGAAGGTCTCCTGGGAGACAGCAAGCGCAGAGGTCAAGGAGCAGCTCGGAGTGGAAGGGAACTCCCGACCGAGGATATAGTGTGCAAATGGCCTGAGGCAGGGCTTGGTGTGGATGAGATGATCCGAGCAGTGGTGAGAAGGGAAAGACCTCAGCCTGAGCCCTAGGCAATGTCAGCATTTAACATTCTGGAAGAGGAGGGGCCTGGGCAGTGAGAAGAGTGGTTGTAGAGACAGGAAGAACACTAGGAAAGGTGCCCTCCCAGAGGACGAAGGAACAGTGCGCAAAAGGCGTGTGACCCACTGGTCCCATAAAATGAGGACTGAAAAGAAGTCCCCTTAATTATAAACCTAACATTCACTGGTGACTTCAGCAAAGCAGGCTGGTGGGACCAGAAGCCAGATTGGAGGAAACAAGGAGCAAGTTCAAGTGGAGGACCCAGAGATGAATTAATTTCAAGAAGTTGGTTACTGAGATCATGAGAAAGACAGCAGTGTGGCTGCTGGGGGAGGGGAGATTGAGGACCAAGGAAAGATTCTTTATCTTCTGTGAGATTTGAGCAGATTTGAAAGCCAATAGGAAGGATCCATTTGAGAAATGTCAAGTTTGTGGGGGGGATGGGGCAGTCAGTTAACAGTGGAGGTTCCTGGAGAGGCCAGGAGGGGGTGGGATGGGAAACACATGTGTAGGATTTGGTCTTGTGGGGGTGGGGGTCAGAGAGAGAGAGGCGGAGAGAGAGAGAGAATCCCAATCAGGCTCCATGCTGTCAACACGGAGCCCGACAGGAGGCTCAAACTCATGAATCGTGAGATCATGACCAGAGCCGAAATCAAGAGTTGGACATTTGTCCCACTGAACCACCCGGCTCCCCTACGAGTTGGTCTGAAACAAGAGAGGAGGCGAGAATAGAGAACAGGTTGTACATCCAGAGGGTGAGAAATGGGGGATTCTCAGCTGAAGGTGTCCAAATTTTCTGTGAAGCAGGAGGAAGTGTGGCATGGAGGGCTGAGGGGTATTTGCTGTCGGGGAATTTGCAATCCCACCCAAGTGACTTCCCCCTTCAGCTACTGTCGGGACATAGAAGCCACCCCAGCTCTTCAAACGGGGCAGATTTAACGCAAAGAAGTGTTAATAACACAAAAACGGTATTAATTCAGTAAATGAAAGGTTTAAAAAGACAACTTTAAGACATCACGGAGGAAGCTACTGCAGAAGGCAATCACTCCCACCCCCATCCTAGGGCTGGTGGGACAAACGGAAGAGGTTCGAACAGGAAAATTTGGATGCTTCCAAGAGAGGACAGGTGGGGTGGGACCCAGGCCTCTGAGGAGGAAGCCCTGGGCAAAATGCGTGTCCCTAAGGGGCACCGTGAGCCTAGCACTGCCAGGGTTAGGAAAAGGGTGAACTCGATTCAGCCACTGCCTCAGAGAGGAACTTCAGGGGAGCTGCAGAGGAGAGCAGTGAGGTCTGGCGAGGCTGACAGAAGCAGGAAGCCGGAGTTAGGACCACATCTGTCCTTCCGCCTCCTCCCCCCTCGAGCCAGCCCTGCTGGCAGAGCTTTAGAAGGAGCCGCTGACAAGTTCAGGAACGGGCTGGGCCGAACCCAGCCCAGGGTCCCACCTTGGGTATCAAAGAGGAGGCGCAGAGCTGAGAGTTCTGGAATTCTAAGGAGTTCCTAGATGGGCTTTAATTTATGTCCGTTTTCTGCCTTGTCAGTGAGATCATGCTGGACATACGATAGGTGCTCAATAAACAGGCACGGAGTTGACAGGGGGACCCCATTTCCGAAGACAAATCTTCCGGCGTTTAGACCCTGCCATGCTGACTTAGGAGGGAGCCAGATGCCCAGTGGGGATGCCAAACTTGTGGTCCTCACTAACTGATCCCCCACTTCATTTTCACCTGTATGGAGATGGGGCTGGGAGGGGTCTTTTCTTTTTCTTAATGCTTTTTTTAAATATTAACTTGAGAGCTATCCCCATTGGATGAAATTTGATGTATTCAGCAAAGTAGAAAGAAATATATTTTTAAAAAACGTTTTAAGTGTATTTATTTATTTAGAGAGGTAGAGAGAGGACACAAGCGGGGGAGGAACAGAGAGAGAGGGAGAGAGAGAGAATCCCAAGCAGGGTTCGCACTGTCAGCACAGAGCCCAATACGAAAAACCATGAGATCACGACCTGAGCCAAAATCAAGAGTCAGATGCTTAACTGACTGAGCTACCCAGACGCCCCAAAAGAAATATATATATATATATATTTTTTTAATGTTTATTTATTTTTGAGGGAGACAGAGCACGAACAGGGGAGGGGCAGAGAGAGAGGGAGACACAGAATCCGAAGCAGGCTCCAGGCTCCGAGCTGTCAACACAAAGTCCGACCTGGGGCTCGAACCCACAAACTGCGAGATCATGACCTGGGCCGAAGTCGGACGCTTGACCGACTGAGCCACCCAGGTGCCCCAACAAATATATTTTTGAAACCACCCAGTATTCTACTACTGAAAGACAAATTTTGGTAATGATTATTTCTATAGTCTTCCTGACTTTTTATGCATACTTTGTTTTAATGTTATACCATTATAGTCATGTAAGTACAAAACTTAATGTTCTGATTGGTTTTTTTCACTTTATCCTATGTGACAAAGATCTTCCCTCCATAAGCATAGTTTTTATTGTCTATGCACTATTCACCTGACCATGCTCTAATGATAGAGCATTCGGTGATACCTGCTTCCTCGTTCCAATATATGCTTCAATATACATCCTGTGCCTAACAGCTTTTCTGTACTCAATTGTTTCCCTAAAAAAAAAAGAAAAAGAAAAAGAAAAGTGACTCGGCAGTAACTACTGAATCGAAGGGTATAATTTAAGAAAAAGTGTGGGGGGGTCTGGGTGGCTCAGTTGGTAGGCGTCCAACATCAGCTCAGGTCATGATCTCCCGGTTTGTGAGTTCAAGCCCCGCATCGGGCTCTGTGCTGACAGCTCAGAGCCCGGAGCCTGCTTTGAATTCTGTGCCTCTCTCTCTGCCCCTCCCCTGTTCACGCTCTGTCCTTCCCTTTCTCTCAAAAATAAACATTAAAAACAATTATAAAAAAAAAAAAAAGTGTGACAGTCTTGACGTTGGAAAATGCCGTTAAGAACCACAGCTGAATTCGGACCCAACTAGCTGTATGTGATTGTGTGTGGAGGCCCTGGGAGCCCAAGACAGCAGGGAATTTCACTCTTGCTTCTTGGTCAGGGAGAAAGACAGGCAGGGCTTGAGTATTAATACTTCGTCCGTGCTGGGCAGCTAGTGTCTGAGCCTCACGTACAGAAACCTAGAGACAGGGCTGGGAGTTGTGCTTTGGCAGGATTTGAACTCGTTGTCTGCAGCGTGCGGAGCATCGTGGGGAACATAATGGCGGCCGCTGGCTTTGCCACTTTGCGGCCACGTGGAACCAGCACTCTTGTCGAGGAATCCATTTTGTCACTCACCGTGGGTCTTGGCAGCGGGGGTGGTGGTGAACCGTCCCTTCTGTGTGACTTCCTGGGGAAGAGGCAGGAAGAACTATCTGTGACTGTTTGTGAATGTGGTCATTCGAGAACCTTCTGGGGATGACGGCCTCACGGAGCCAGGGATGTGTGGTTTATTCATTAACGTAGAGTCATGTACCCTCCCAAGCTGGTGAAGCCTGAGAAAATCAGGGCTGATGCTTTTCTTTTATTAAATTATCATCACCAGATATTCATTGTACAATGTGTATTGTAAAATTGGGTAATGTAATGTGCATTGTGAAATGTGGAAACTGGTTTCCTAAAACTCCTTTTAAAACGGTCTCCCTGAGATGGGCAGAGGAAGGGAGACACGGAGAGTTAAAACCAATTGGGAACCTCTTTTGACTTTTTTTTTTTGGCAGGGGGGGTGGCAGGGGTTGTGGGACACCCTCATGAGAAAACACAGCAAACGTGTAGACAAGAAAGCCAGACTAATTTCAACCTTACATCGAAGTGATTGAAAACAGGACGGAGGTAGATTCTGCTCAAGTCCGCGAGGGAGAAACTCCATCTACCAGCCTTAGAAGCCATTCAAAGGAACTTTCTAGCAAGAGAAAACACGGAGGGTATTTGCTGCCTCCCTTTCTCCTGGGAGCCCCCGGATTCTTCAAGGGACCCCTGGGCCCTTTCCTAAACCTGCACAGGCGATCGGGAATGCAATTTGGCCAGAAAGACCCTCGGCAAATGCTTACCCGGCCGCTGAGCGGGGATTCCCATTGGAGTTTCTGCCGAACAAAATGACTTGAAAATGATCCAGTCAATGACAAAGCACTGTTGGCAAACGGAGCCCTTGCAAGTCCGCTGGAAACGGACTCTTCCTCCTCGGAGACGAACCCTGGCCACCTGGGTCAATAATTATGGAGTTGCTGACTGGAAGGAACTTCGCCGGGGTCACCAGGCCCGTTCCCATGCACCGCGGTGGGATCCCGTTCATTACTCTAAACAACCTGTAATAAAGAGGTCCCTCCTCTCGCCCAGAATAGCTCCAGGGATGGAAATTCCACTTTCTTTGGCAGTTCATTCACTGTTTAACTTGTTCTCTTGTTCTCTACAATCCCTGTGGTTTTGTTTTCTTGTTTTTTTTGTTTTGTTTTGTTTTGTTTTTTTTAACTTCTTCAAGATCTGAGCCCATGTTTTCCCTCCTGTAACTCAAGCCACGGGAAGCGATTCCTCCGATAACACCTTCTCACCCGTTGTGAGAGGGCTGGGGGCCCTTGTCTCCTGTTGTCTCCCTAAGACGCAACACCCACTCAGGCTCACCACAGTTCTGTCTTCCAAATCCGAGTGGCTTTCTTTTGTTGGTTGGGGGTTTTCTCCGCCCCTTAGCCAAACTCTCCAAAGCTGCTGCATTTTTTTTTTAATGTGTATTGATTTATTTCTGAGAGATAGAGAGCAAGTTGGGGAGGAGCAGGAGAGAGAAAGAGAGAGAGAGAATCTCAAGCAGACTCCACCCTGCCAGCGCAGAGCCCGATGCGGGGTTCGAACCCACAAACCGTGAGGTCGTGACCTGAGCTGAAATCAGGAGTCGGCAGCTGAGCTGACGGAGCCCCCCAGGCGCCCCTCTAAAGCTGCTGCATCTTTTTTTTTTTTTTTTATTTAAAAGAAAAAAATTTTTTTTCAACGTTTATTTATTTTTGGGACAGAGAGAGACAGAGCATGAACGGGGGAGGGGCAGAGAGAGAGGGAGACACAGAATCGGAAACAGGCTCCAGGTTCTGAGCCATCAGCCCAGAGCCTGACGCGGGGCTCGAACTCCCGGACCGCGAGATCGTGACCTGGCTGAAGTGGGACGCTTAACCGACTGCGCCACCCAGGCGCCCCTCTGCTGCATCTTCTTAAAAAAACAGCTCACAAAAGCATTTGCTGGGGTGGGGGGGGGGGGCGGGGGGCAGGCGCAGGGATGCTTCAGATTCTTGGCCTTCGACCCTCAGGACGTTTTCGTACAAGCCTTGAAAGTGTAAGTGCATGGAAGGGTTTCAGGTGGAGTTCTCATGAAAACAATTTCTCTGCGTGGATAGTCAAGGGATTCTCAAGACGACTTCACGATTCAGTATCGATCAAAACACAAATGTGGAAGACGCTGCCAAGTTCCCACTTGCTTCGGAAAGAGGGCCCAACCCCCAGGCTGCTCATTTCCTCCCTGCAGCTCTCTCCTTTGCTCCCCCTTCCTGTTCTGCAACCCTCCTCTCAGCTCCCCTGGGTGCCCCACCCACCCACACACCCACAGCTGCCCTTGGGTAAACCCCAGGCTTCTTTTGAAGTTCAGCTGTTTCCGTCCAGGCAGCTGGAGGACAGGCTGAGGGAGGCGTCCCCCTCAGCCCCCTCCTGGCCGGTCAGAGCCCCGACGTGCACTCGGGGGACCTCAGAGCTAAGCTGAGCCCCGTCCCGTCTTCGCCAGCGTCAGCTCCCGAGGCAGGAGGCATGACTTCGCCTTGCCTCTGCTGCCCCTTCCAAGCACCCGGTCCTGAAGAGCTGGGTTTTTTGTTCCCCGAAAATGTGGGGAAGGGGTGATTTCAACTGATCGCATTTCAACTGATTTCACAGACTGATTTCAACTGATCGCAGTCCCATTTTTATAAGGTGAGGAGTTGAGATCAGTGATCTTAGTTGTGATGAAGGTCAGGGCCCATTCAAAACCTCCCCTTCCTTTGGGAAGACTGCCCCCCACCCCAACACAACCCTCGTCCACTCTGACCTGTCTCCTCAGGGCCTTTGTTTCTCAGTGTGAGGTCCGTGGACCCCCAGCACCTGGAAACTTGGTAAAAATGCAAATTCCCTGGCCCACTCCAGACTCGGCAAATCGGCATCTCTGGGGCTGGGGCCCGGTATCGGCATCTTTAACCACCTCTGAGGTGCTCCTTGGCCCAGAACCACCACTCGGAGCTGAGAGTGTGGGGGGGTCTTTGGCATTTCCCTCATGCTAATCTTCCTTCTACTTGTCTGTCACTCTGTGTCTCCTCTCCCTCCCCCTAAGGTGAGTCTCCAGGACAAGGGGTAGCCCGCCCATGTCTCGGAATCCCCTACCGACTGAGTCACCCCGATGTAGCACGCCGGGCACAGTGAGGCCTGCGGCGCAAGCCGCCTAGCACTTTCCACAGGGACGTCGCTCAGGTGCTCGGTGAACTAGTGTTGATGAATCAGCTTCCGGTAGGTCCATCTGCTTTCAAAGGACAGCTGCCGCGCAAGCACATCGCACAGAAGAGTGGCCACGACTCTCCGTCCCGGAGCTCTCTTTATGGGCCAGCGCTGTTCTGCCCAGGACTTGGGGTGGGCACGGCCCTCGCTGCACGGGGTGACCGGGAAGGCTTACACGACATGGTGCGTGTGAAGTGCTCAGAAAGGCACCTTGACTGTGGAACGCTCTCCCTATGTTAGCCTCTGCTGCTGCTGTGACCGTGAAGATGGTGATGGGGAGGAGGAGGAGGAGGACAGTGGGGAGCACCCCTCAACAGAGTGTTTAGAGAACATAATTCGAGGTCTTCACGCGGGTGTGCCTGACAGATGGAGCCGGAGCCTCTAAACAGGACTCGGCCTCCTTCAGAGGTGCTATCTTATCCCTTTGCTCCTGTAGAACCTCGGAGGGACCAGGAAGAGGCGTGCAGGGCCACGCACCCACAGATGGAAAGGCAACCGACGTCACGTCTGTCCCTACCAGGAACACCACTGGGTACCGTCTCATTTCCTCACCAAGCTGCCAACTGGTTCCCCACCCCGGTCCCAGCTCCTGGGCCCCCGCCCTCCACTGGCCAGTAGCTAATAAAGGCAAAAGCTGTGAATCCCCTCAAGAATGTCATTTTCTCACAGAGGCATGGAAACAGTGTCAAAGTTCCAAAGAGTGCATCTCTCTAGGTAGAATTCCAGTAGGTATGCCCTTGTATTTTTTAAATATAAATGTTAACTTTGTACATCACTTTCCAAGTACTGGATGAGGCTTACTGTAGGACACCCACAACAGACCTTTAAGAATCAAAGGCAAAAGAGTAAGATCTTACGGTGGTCGGGAGCTGGGGAGGGAATGTGGGAAGGGATGCGACTCCTCCCTTGCTGGGGCCACGTGGTCGGTGTAGCTAAGCGTTCCACTGAACCCCACCCTTCCCAGTAAATGGAACAACTTATTTGGGAAGGAGACCTACTCCCTCGATTCCCGAACACATAGCCATTGTCTCCCGGCAGAGGTGGCGTGGAGAGTTTTAATAAGGCAGGAGGCAGGGTGAAATCGATAGCTTGCACCTCCGAGTTTAGGCTCGAGCCCTGCTCGGTGTCGGCAGATGGTGCTGGAGAAACAGGATTCCCCTGGAATCCGTCTGTTTTCGGAGCCGTGCTCTCTGCCATGAGGCCGGACAGGAAAGTGCTGTAGACACACACGGGCAGCTTGCGTGGACGGGGGACAAGGTCTCACCCGAAATAGAACGAGGACAGCAGATTCCTCCCTGGAGAGAGTGTCTGTGTGTGTGTGTGTGTGTGTGTGTGCGTGCGCCGCACTCCTCTTCAGCGTGTTTTTTTCTGTGATTAAAACAAGAGGTGATTTCAATTCTGAAAACGACCCGAGCCCCCACTGTGAACCTGGCCGTGGCCCTGGGTGAAAGCCACGGTCACCATGGCGGTGCTGTCTTCTCCCCTGCAGACATCCAGGACAAAGAAGACACACAACTTAGGAAGGTGAGATGCCTTTTAAAATTTAGACAAAATCTTAGAGGGTTTATTTCCTTGATCTCTAGACCTACATCCATTAACCCACAGTCGAAGACAATCAGTGCTACTGTCTGGGAAGGCAGCTCAAATGGGTCGAAACTGCCATTGTATATCCAGGAAAGATAGAGACACAACACAGGTTTTTTTTTTTTTTTTTTTTTTTTTTTTTAATGCCCGTTTCCAGGGAACCAGCTACTGCTGAATGCAGCCTGATAGAAATTCAAGATAAAACTCTCATGGATTCGGCTGAACCATAAAGTGCCACTTAACAGATGATTTGCACAGTCTATGAACTGCTTGGATTTGCTGAACTTCTTTTTTCACCATTCTAAACTCCATCTCATCAAACTAGTATTTTTTAACTATACAGAGCAGCATTTAAAATGATAAATTTCAGGGAGGAGGGAAGAGAGAAGGCGTTTCATGAATAACTGGGACCAGACAACAGCCGGGGAGACGTCTGACTTTCTTATGAAGAATCCAAACCCTGAACCGTGACTTATCCTGGGTCTGTCTGATCCTCCTCGTTCTCCTAGGACCTCTCACTACTCTGATACCCTTGCAAATTTCCTGGTTGCCTTTCCAGGCCTCATTGTGAATATCCACCGTCCTTCAACAGGACTCTCTGTCTCTTTGAACACTTATGATATACATGGACTTTACTTTCTGGCTCTTGTCTATCCAAAAAAAAAAAAAAAAAGATTTATCTTTCAGGGGTTGTTTTCTTATCTTCTGTTGCTTAAACAATCATCTTCTGTATTGTTGAGAAAAACCCAAAGCTGTCAGCTTTCCTGGATGCAGCTCTCTAGCAAACTCCCCCCCCCCCAACTCCCATCTGCTTATAATTTAACGCTCTGTATGTTTTAATCATTTCATTAGGCATGTCTTTATTTTGAAATGCAACTAATTCCTCAGTTCAAACAAACAGCCAGTAACTCTAAAATGAGACCATTCTTTTCTTTTGGTTAGAGGCTGGCTTAGAAGCAATATCACACCTATTTTGAGATGGTTTGAAAAGACTCAAATGCTCATTTTTAAAAAATCATTGCTTCTTAAAAGTGGAGAGACTCTCAGAGATTCTTTTAGTATCTCCACAGGTGTGGAGCTAACTTTTGAAGGAGTCTTCTCACATCCTCCTGAACACTTTGTGATGAAGCCAGTATTATTATTAAAGCCCGTCAGCAAACAGACCAAAAAAAAAAATTTTTTTTTGCTTTGAGATATCTCATTCCTATACTTGGTGACAAAGGACACAAAAGAGAAAACTGACCCCACTGTACAGCTTGTATATTTTATTAATGTATTTTCTTTACAGGAGTTTACAATTTATTAAGGCAAGGGGGATTATGTTTTGCTAGCAGGGGGAAGTGAATTTACAAAGTGCTTCGTATGTTTTTGTTTTTGTTTTTGTTTTCTGTCCCTGACATGCAGATTTATTCAACATCATCAAGATGTTGAATCAATCCATCAAGAAATGGAGTTGCCGGAATTCCGGCATATATTTCCCTTTAAATATAATTCATATTATAATTTCATATTATATCAATGGCCCAACTGTACAACATGGAATTGGTGTCTTTCTTTGCTGATAATCGTATTAATTTCTGGCAATAAAATGTTCTTTCAACATTTCAGAAGCGCAAGTAACATTTTGCATCCAACAGGCATTTAATAAACGTGTGTTGAAGCATTGGGAGATAAATCGGTAGGATACACATCGACATTTAACATTTATGTCTTAATTCAGCTGTGAGTGCCAATGTTTATTAACGTTGCTGTATAATAAATACAACCGTGTGCTTTCCGACATAGTCTCTTCCGGTGGGGATTTCTTCTACTTCCAAAACAGAAGTCAGAACCATTTAAATTTCTACATAAAGGTTGAAATGATAATAAGAATCCAGGAGTGAAGTTGTCTTAGAGGAGTTGTTTTAGGACACGTTGGCGAGTTATTGACAGATGGGAAGCCAAGTGTGGCTGATACAAATGGTTGTCAGTCGCCATCTAGTGGCGATATGTGAAACTGTGCTCATTCCATAGGAAAGGCTTTTGGAGCAAGCTCGTCGGCTCTAAATTTCAGCGCCTATCGGGCCACCAATGTACATCTGTCCATCTTTAAGGCTTTCAGCTAAGGGGAAACAAGAAAGCATGCCAAATTATCTTCCAAGATCTCTGTGTCCTTGGGGATAACTAAGAAGTAACTAGTGGGGGAAACTGTTTCTTTCTGGATGCTGACAAGCAAAAGTGGAAAGCAATTTGGAGAAAACTTTGCCTGCAACAAACGTGGTGTAAAAGCAAGGTGAGTGGCATGACATTCCCCGCTACATTTTCCCCACGGGAGCTCTCACTGCGTACAGAAATCCATGATCTGGCCATGACTTCTACAACCCACAGGACTTGCTTACCACTGCCGAATTTGCACGGGGCGGGGGGAGACTCTGTGGCGGGTGCCTAGTTTTATCCAGCATTTGATGCTACTTCATAAGACGTCTTAATTCTTACACATGTGCACCATCGCGACGTTTTGCACTGGGTTACAATGTCACATTTCACAGTTACCAACAATCTGATATTCAACGGTCTAAGGTAGGTCTGCTACAGTAAAAGAGGTAAGAAATCCAAGATCAGTAGTGGAAAATAAATGTCTCCAGCTTGCAGTTTGCATTGTCAATTAGTCTAAAGTACATTGAACACTTTGAGTTCTTCTTCCAGTATACCCACGTTAAATGTCCCCAAGACAAGTCAGAGTCATTTAGGCGTAAATTGTGCAAAAAAAAAAATTAACTAAATAAGCAGTGTATGTGTATAGTGGAATGGTTGGCAGAGCATTCAATATTTGAGAGTAAAATCAAGACAAAGTGTTTAGGAATCTCCCAGAGCAAGTAATTTTGCTTGTCTAGATTTCTACCTTAGCAAGTTTACAGTGCTTGAAAAACGTTGCTTTCAAAGCAATGTGAACGGCTTTTTAAGACCATCAGATACAAAATGATTTAGCCTATCAGTTCCAAAATCGAAAATACTACAGGATCATTTCCCCTGCATGTTAAGGTCAATTTCCACCATAAATACATGCTTTCGGTGTACAAGGCTCAGCCTAAAATGTATTTGCATTTGCCTTTTGAACTATCATCCTGATCTCTACGTTGTGATAAAGCTTCAGCCACAGCTCAAACATTTATTTTCACTTTGTCAAGGGGCTATTTATTTTTAGGGAAACATTGAATGATTTAAGGTACGTATCATTTGTTTTTAGAAAAGACTGTGAACGAGGAGCAACCTGAAAAACCGGATTGTTACACACATGAAGTCACCAATCAAAAAAAAAATCCTGAAATGGCTCACTGCTTTGGTACACTATCCTTAATTAAAAATCCATTGTCTGAAAGCTAGAAGTATTAGGAAAAAATACCGATATGTGAAAACAGATTTGTGGGCTTAGGTCTCTATTGTTGCCTACCTATTGAGACGTCTACAAAAAAGTTTTTCCCCCCCCAACCTTTCTGCTTTCCTTATTCTTAAATGTTCAAAGTGATTTGCATTTTCTGGAATATTCACCTAATCACTGACATCCTCACTTAAAAGGAAATCAGACTACTTTGGGGCTGTGCTGTTGCTCACTGTAAATCCTAACTGTGTTAGGAGGGAGCAGAAAAATAAAATTGGCAAAATTCTAGTCTCTGTCCTTTGGTGCCTTGCTGACTTCCCTGTTTTCTATCAGGTCTCCTGTGTTCATGCCACGGCTCAGCCAAGGGCTGCTGCACACAATTTTCTTCACATGCCAACGCGACACCTCGAAGTATACCTGAAAATAAAAATAGAGAAGCCTTCAAAAATTCCCTGTCCATGGCAAGGTAGGAGTATGTGGTGGAAGACATCTGGGGTTGCCATGACGTCCTCAGCAGTCCGATGAGAATCGCGCCCGTCTTTAAAACATCTGGCTCCCTCCCCTGTCCCCTTTACGGAGATGTTGCTGGGATAGACGGAGACAATTTCAGGAAGGTTCGGGGCTCAGGAGGACATCAATGCAACGCATTGTTTTTGCACGGTCTGGCTGGAGGGTGTAGCACAAAGTAAAATCAAGACCTCCTCTTTCATTGTGAAGCACAGTTGGGCTGTTTGATCTCTTAAGTCCTCGGGTAATTGGAGTCTACACAGCATGTGGAATCGGGGCCTGAGTGGCTCGCCCGCCTGCCCAAAGCCCGCCGCAGACCTGCCTGGGGCACCATTTACCCCCAGCCAGATCCAGCCTGCATTCACGGTTTTCTGCCTGGACACGGGCAGCGATCCTGAGCTGAGAAAACGAAGAGGTGGGGATTTTAAATGCCAGAACTGCTGTTCGTTACCAGGTACACAGAGGTAGCCAGAAACTCCCCGAGGTCTGGGGGCACGTCACATTCCACGACCCTCTCCCCATGTCCTGATCCGGCTTCACCACCGCAGACCGGTGTTTCACACAGGATTGCCGTGACATCCACCCGCCCGCCCAGATCACCCTGCGCTCTTCCTCCCCAGGCCCATCAGGTACCATAGTTGGTTTCCACACCATCTTCCAACAGGTAGTTACTGGGCACCTACCAGGCGCCAGGCACTCAGCTGACTGGGAGCTCTGCTGTCCTCAGCAAGCAGGGTCACCAAGCATCCCAATTTGCCCAGAACTGAGGGGGTTCTGGGACTCGGTGCTTTAGGCATTAAAACTGGTAGAGCCCCTGGCAAATCGGGCCGGGTTGCTCACTCAGTAATGAGCCCAGCCTCGGCTGTCTTCTATGAGTCTTTGTCATAGAAGTTTATGTCCCTGTCCGCAAAGGAGGGTCCTTCGCCCATGTCTTCATGTCCAAAACATAGAAGCTTCGCATAGAGCTAGGCAGGACTGCAGTTTTCCAAGCCAGATGCTTCCTTTCCGAGATAATCACGGGGTGGATCTAGGTTTTGAGGGGCTTGAAGCTTATACAATCTGGGACCCTCTGTAAGAAAAATAGACAAAATGCTGAATACGAAATACGATGCTGTGTGGGAGGGAATGTGCAAGACCAGGGGCCCAAAGGGTAAGATTCATTTAGCTTCATGTTCAATCTGCCTTTGCATATGATAATAGTAATCAGTGATTCATGTTTATTAACTCGCTTAATCCTCACAGCCTATGAGGAAGATGAGGTCATCCTTCCCATTTTACAGATCAGCAAGTTGGGACCCAAGGAGGTTAGGTAACTTGTCTGGGGTCACCCAGCAAGGTCCACCGCTCAACCTCCTTCTGCCAGAAATGGCAAATGGATGGTGGGGACCAATGACTCCGCCTCCCACTGGGGCAAAACTTGCAAAACAAAATCACCTGGCTAAGCAATTCAACAGACTCAACTGATTTCAGAATTAAACCCCAGGAGAAGGTGAGGGCCTCTGTGGCTCTCAGAGAAGGGATTTATCCTGCAGACATCACACATTTCTCTAGCTGATGCTGGGAAGGCTGATATGAGCCTTGCTATGCATGACAGTTGTACCTGGAGGTCTACCTTCTCCCGCTAACGGAAGGCGGTGGACTCTCCCCAGTCTGTCGGCAAGTCTGTGAGGCACTGCTTTCTTGCCTTGTTTTTTAACATGACCTTTTCCCACGTTTCCACCCTCTCTCCTTTGAGCCCATCCTGTGCCAGACACACGGGGGGTATCCGTCGGTCCACAATCCCATAAGAAATCCACTGGGCAAGTGCAGTGGACAGAAGATAAAGTGTGTGCACTTTGCCACCTAACTCCTGGTCTTGGAGTCTTGCTCCTGTGATCGTAGATAAGTCACTGAACTTCCCCATGCCTCAGTTTCCCCATCTGTAAAATGAGGGGGTTAACAATATCTATCTCACTGGGTTGTTGTGAGGAGTGAATAAGTGACTATACGTACAATGACTCAAAAGGGCCTGGTGCACAGTAACACTATAAATGTTAACTCTTTTTTTTTTTTTTAACTTTTATTCATCTTGAAGGAGAGAGAGACAGAGCGTGAGTCGAAGCAGGCTCCAGGCTCTGGGCGGTCAACACAGAGCCCGACGCGGGGCCCGAACTCACGGGCCGTGAGATGGTGACCTGAGCCGAAGTTGAACGCTCAACCCGCTGAGCCACCCAGGCCCCACAAATGTTAAGTCTTGTTATCATCATCAAATGATTATTATTACTGGCAAGTGGGCACTTCCGTGTGGAAATCCCAGCGAGGAGGCAGGGCAGTCTTCTGGGTACAAGACTACAGGTGGGGCGTTTGCGTGGCCACTTCCATATAGAATCAGCAGCGACTTGTTTAGAAAGCCTCCGTTCCCTGACCGTCTCGGAAGCAGTTCGGGTCTGTCTGCAGGACACAAGCTTAGCCTAGAAATGGCCCGTTAAATAGCCCCGGTGAGGAGTCACATCGATGGCTAATTAAAGTGGCATTAACCCTAACGGGCTGGGGAGCAGGACTGTCATTTCCCCACTGTGGGTTTGCGCAGGCTGGGCCGGGCGTCTCCCCCATCCTGGGCTCGCACCTTGGGGTGAGTGGGACCCTCGGGAGAGAGACGCTGGGTGCGGGGCCAGAAGGGACGCAACTTCAGAATCTGCTTATTGTTCCCGACAAATAATAATATAATTAAGGCAGAAATGTGCGTGTACCCATCAGTCACAGGTGCTGGTAATAGTTCACCTAATTACTTCATTATTTTTTGCCACTCCAGCGGGCAGTTTGTATTTACGTCCTGTACACAGTTCCATTACTACCACTCATTGTGCCGATTCCAGCAATTCCAAGGAGTCTCTGAGGGGCCTGGACAAGTAGAATCTTGTTTTTCTTGATTTCCCCGGAGGAGTGGAGCTGTTGGGGGAGGGGGCGGGGCCGGGGGGGGGGGCGCGGGGAGGAGTTTGGAGGAAAGCATCCAGCGTCCACCTCCAATCGCTTAGCTCAGATGAGTGATAAATGATGGGTGATTCTTGAAACGCTAGAATTTTAAAACAAAACAAACATACCCTAGCCTGCGAGTTTCAGGGCCAGCCATGGTGACGAGCAGCTCTGGGCCCGCACCCACGAGGATGGAAAAGTGCTTGGACCCCGGCCCCTCTTCTTTAGGTTAGAAGCCCAGAAGTCCTGGGGGGTGCGGGGGTTGGGGGGGGGGGTACCTGCTGTCCTAACGAATACCTGGCCACAAATGAAAGAAGTTGGTGTGGAAAAACATTGTGAATTGTAGTCACTCAAGCATCAGTAAATCTGCTGGAACTCAGGGCTGGCTGTTTGTAGCTTACGATGTTGATTGTTTACAAATTGCATTTTCTCTTTGAAAAAGTGAGCACCTCTCCGGGCTGGGGTGCTTCCTGCGGGGGGGGGGGGGGGATAAAGGCGGCCTGTTGTTGATCAAATTGGTGCAGTTCTTCACGTTGGGGCCCTTTCCCTCCTCTGTTCCCTCTTTCCCTTCCTCCTACGTTTACAAATCATTCTTAAACCCAGCCCCCAGGCCCTGGGCTCTGTACAACTTCTTATTTTCTCATTATTTGCAGGTATCTAGAGGAGGGAATGCCGACACTGGCTGGTCTCCCCGCCCCTCTCGGGCCCCACTTGCTTGCAAAGGGGCTTCAAGGACCTGATTTGCACACCTCAGCTCATTTGCAAGGTCAGGAGCCAAAAGCAAGCAGGAGAAAAAAGGCATACTCCAAAGAAAAGTGACTGAGTCATTAGACGACTGGAGGGCGTGCATCCGAATTCCTCCTTTCACACAGACCCAGAGGACAGGTGACCGTTCCAAAGCCCCACAGTGGCCGGATACAGCCAGGAATGGAACCCGGGGCTGCCGGCCTCCATGTGCAAAATGCCTCACAGGAGCTGCTTTTCGGAGTTAAACACCTCTGTGTTTAAACCCATCCATTCATTTGTTCATTCAGCAGGTAACGGGCAGCTGGTCCACAGTTGGACCAGCCCTAGACCCACAGAGATGTATTTTAGAAAACCAGGGACCCACAGGCACAGGCTTCAGCTCCTTGAAAGACCCACAGGAGAGACCGAACTCTGTGGTTTGCAGCTAAAGCTCCTTCCCGAGACATCTGCCCTGTGTGGTCCCTGGTAACAGTTGTCCCTCCTCAGACAGGAGCTTGGGGTTGGGCTAGATGCTAAGGGCAGTAAATAAGCAACAGATCTCCTTTACATCACCCTGGTCCCAGAGTGGAGGCGGATCCCAGGCAGAACTTCTGATGGGTGGTTTGCAGCCAGAACTGTGCTCAGAGGACCACTTCTCAAGAAAAAGCGAGGACTGATAGGAGACGTCGCTCCTGGCCGTAACCCCAGGGTCGTGGAGGGTGTCGCAGTTGCGGTGGCCCAGCACCAGGTGAAGAGTCCACTCCTAGGGCTCCTCTGCTGCCCTGTGCTGTGGTCCGCAGGGATGGCACAAGCTTACTTGGAGGGCATGAGTTTTTACCGTGCCTACACATTTAAATTGTGTTGCGGACAGCGGAAAAAGCATAAGACAAGCTGTGTACATTTTCTGGGGCTGCTGTAACAAATTCTCACAAACCGGGTGTCTTGAAACACCAGAAACTTATTCTCTCAGGGTTCAGAGACTGAAAATCCAAAATTAATGTGGCAGCAGGTCCGTGCACCCTTTGAATGCTCTAGGTGGGGATCCTCCCTCGCCCATTCCCAGCTTCTAGTGGTTGCTGGCAATCCTTAGAGTTCCTTGGCTGTTAGGCGTGTCACTCTACTCTCTGCCTCTGTCATCGCATGGAGTTACGGGCCGAGTTGTGTCCCCTCAAAATTCAAGTGTTGAAGCCCTACCTCCCAGTACCTCAAAATGTGATTATACTTGGAGACAGAGCCTGTCAAAAGGCCATCAAGTAACAATGGGCCATTAGGGTGAGCTCTGACCCAACATGACTCACAAAGGAGATTAAGCCCCCAAATCATCACCCAAAGACGACCATACGAGGGCACAGCAAGAGGGCAGCCATCTGCAAGACGAGAAGGGAGGCCTCAGAAGAAACTGCATCTGCCGACACCTTGATCTTGGACTTCCAGCTTCCAGAATTGTGAGAAAACAAACTTCTGTTGTTTAAGCCACCTCATCTATGATATTTTGCCATGGCAGCCCTGGCAGAGTAATACACGTGGCTTCGCCCTCCCTCATCTGCCTGTCTGCACCTCTTCCTATAAGGACACTAGTTACACTGGATTAAGGGCCCTCCTTACTCCATGATGAGTATGACCTCATCTTAACTACTTACCTTTGTAACAACATTACTTCCAAATAAGTCAGGCTCACAGGTTCCTGGAAGGATATGAACTTTGAGGAGAACACTATTCAATATAGTGCACTTTGCCTAAAAGAGTAGCTTGCCTTAACCCACTTTTCGTGATGACTATTTTTTTAGGGACCACCACATTCCTCTTCCTCCTAGAGGGAGGCCAAGGGACAACGGACACCATGCTAGTGATTTTGCGAAGGACAAGAGGCTAGTAAGAACAGCCCATGCGTCAATAAGGGCTGGGAGAACCAGTCTGAGAGGTACAGAAATGTCACACTATGTCCTCCAACAGCCCATACCTTACCCTCTAGCTGGGAAGGCCCAGGCTGCTTTCTCCAGCTCTGTCCATCAGGAGCAGCTTTAGAGTCTTGATAATTTGTGGTCCTCTACACCTGTGATCTGTCACTGATTCCAATGTTTCCTGAGCTGTATGTCAGGGAATGGAATATGAGATGTGAGGTCGAACAACTAGTTTGATCCCTTCCCATCAAAAAAAAAAAAAAAAAAAAAAAAAAAGCCAGCTCTTCTCAAGGATGGTGGGGCTGGTGGTGGGGGTGGTTTAGGTAGGTATCTCTCGTGCCTATTTGTTAGAAAGAAGGAGACTTTGGTGGTCCTCAGTCTCGGCCACCTGGAGTGGAATCATCTGGAGATCTTTGACAAATACTGATTCCTGGATTCCCCCAGAGATGTTGATTGAATTGGTCTGGGACAGGTCTGGGCATTTGGATATCTAGAAGGTCCCTATGTCATTCTAATGTGCAACCCTGGCTAAGCAGTAATGGCTATAACATGTCCAGAGCCCTGAGGTACCGAGTAAATGGAATCGAGGTGAACTTTAGATCATGCACTCCAACTCCCTGACAAAAGAGACCAGGAAACCAGTAACTGATTGCCCAAGCACAGAATCCAGAAAACCTACAGTTGGCTGAAGCTCCCACCAGCCACTGGCCTCTCCCAAAGTTTTCATTTCCTTGCTGCAAATTAACATATTTAATGATCTCAGTCCATCCTGCTGATCTGCCTTTTAATGAGGTCTGCAGGCTTTTATTGACCTGGTATTCCTGACCCAGATAACTCTTTTCATCTACATTTGAATGTGGGCATCAACCTCCCTATTGCTTTGGTACCTAATCTAATTGGCTTCACGTGGAGAAAAGCCACACAACAGAGCCCTAGCCACCTTCAGCGTGGGTTGTCATCAGTCACCAGGAAGCCCAGGTAAGAACACAGGCCTGGTTTTCAGCAAACTACCCTAGTCCGCAGACATCCATGAAAGGCCCACATTCTCTGCACGACCTCCAGTGGCAATCTGTTTATGAGTTATAGGCTCAGCTAGCCAATTGTTTCTAACAATTACAGCCATCCGATGCCTCATTTTTCCCATCCAGACTTTTCAACTTGTCTACTTTACCTCTACAGACTGAAGAGTTGTGATTTGCTTTCGTATGCTCGTAACCTGTTGATTCAGGTCCCTTGTGTTGGCTTAGTATTGGAGAGCAGGAAAATGGGAAGAATAATTAAATAGATGGTGTTCAATTCAGTGGGGATGAAGTCAAGGGTCAGCTTTGTTGAAACTGGGAAAGAAAAGAGGCCTTTGTGTCTCCTAAGGAAGGTCTTTATAATAAAACAAGTTTGCAAAGTGTATTTTTTTCTTATATTTATAATGGCTTCTTTATTATTATTTTTTTTTAGCCTTTCAGACTATCTTCTTGTTGTTGTTCCTTTGGAAACACGGTCTTGGGCTCTCTTCTCTCTGTCTCTGACTCTTCCTTTCCTTTCTTTGGGAAGCGCCATATTCCTTGAAGAATCCTGACTCTTACAAGGAATGTTTTCCTGTGGATGATTTTCATATAATTTACTGCCAAGTCCTCAAGGATAAGAAAAGACTATACTTTTGCATTAGTTCTCTAAGGAATTTCATGGAGATCCTCGGTTGCAAATCACCCACTTAAAATAATGAAAGCCCAACCTAAGTGTTTACTCGCTGGGGGTGCAACACTCTTCAGCTTGCTAGAAGGCCTGGGGCACCCGGGGTGCTGGGACCTGCCTGCTGGGATAGGAGGAGTTAATTAAATTACCTTGTATTTAGTGTTAATTTTGTCCTAGGCTTGTCAGATAATAGATGACAAGCCTGGACTTGACTGGGAGCATCAGCCTGGGCCTGAATAGAGTCTCCTCTCCTGGGTTGTTCTATTGTCAGATTAATTGAGTTGACATGTTGGTTGCGATTAGTTACAAATGTGGCTCCAATATTATTTCAACAGGTGTCAACTTGGGGGCTGTGGCCAAAATCACACCACCAGCTAAAAGAGAATGACAGTTCAGCCATGCAGGGGCTGGCACGACTGTGTCTTGTCCAGCCGGGGGAAGGGAAGGGAAGGGAGGGGAGGGGAAGGAAAGGGAGGGGAGGGGAGGGGAAGGGAAGGGAGGGGAGGGGAGGGGAGGGGAGGGGAGGGGAAGGGAAGGGAAGGGAAGGGAAGGGAAGGGAAGGGAAGGGAAGGGAAGGGAAGGTTGGAGATGTTTCTGAAGAACCATCACTTGCAAGAGAATTTAAGACTCAGACAGGTTAAGATGTCAATTTGACACGCACTTGATCTGGGTTCAGCTTGCAGCAGGGAACTCTTTGGGTGATAGAAGAATGTATTGAAGACCTTCCTGCATTAGGGGTGAATGCTTTTGATTACTGATTAAAATTTTCATCTGGAAGTGGTTTGTAAGAAGTCCTAATTAGCGTGAAATTATACTTCCCTGTGGTGTTGTGGTCCCCGATGCATACAGACCAGACCTATAAGGCTGTAACTCCCTAGGTAAGGAAAGTGTTTGGATCATCCAGGCCCTCTGATTGCCAAGCCCTGGACTCAAATGATATTTCCCACCCTTGCTCCCAAGTCCTGAAGGGTACTTCTCACTCAAACAAGACAGCATCCGGGGTGCCTGGGTGGCTCGGTTGGTTAAGTGTCCGACTTCGGCTCAGGTCATGATCTCATGGTTCGTGAGTTTGAGCCCCGCGTCGGGCTCTGTGCTGACAGCTCGGAGCCTGGAGCCTGCTTCAGATCTGTGTCTCCCTCTCTCTCTGCCCCTCCCCTACTCACACTCTGTCTCTCAAAAATGAATAAATGTTAAAAAAAAAATTTAAACAAAAACACATGCGAAAGCATCCTCACTCAAATGTAAAAGACTCTCAAGGTTATTTCCCCTTCTTTTAGACAACTAAACACAAGGCATGACCCACTGAAAGTACAGTTGACCCTTGGGCAATGTGGGGGTTGGGGGCGCTGACCCGATCCCCTGCACAGTGAAAATCAGTGTATAACTTTTCTTCCCCCCAAATTTAACTACTAAGGCCAACTGTTGACTGGAAGCCTTACAAATAACATAAATAGCCAATTCACATGTATTTTCCGTGTTACATGCATTACAACTGTCGTCTTGCAATGAAGTAAACTAGAGAAAAGAAAACGTTATTAAGAAATCCTAAGGAAGAGAAAATACATTCCCAGTACTGCATTTGTACGTGGAGGCCCCCACGCTCCGGAAGAACGTCTGCCTTTTGTAGTTATTACTGAACCCAACAATGCCAGCCCCTCACCCCGAGAATGAGGAGAACGAGCCTGTGCCCTCTGGAAATTCAACACGAACCGCACATTTTCCCGTACCGGTTGGTATAGTTTCCTCATGTTAATTGTCCAGTGAGTCCTGTCCTGCACAAAGGTCTCTGCAGGAGTGCAAATCAAAGCGTGTTTTCTGTTCCCTGATGAGCCCAGGACAAAGTTAACACAAAATACAGGGAGATCGTTGAGCTCTCAGTATCTGACACATCACACAAATCCCTGATGACAATAGGGCTGACACGGAATACCTTGGTCGCAATAGGTCTTGAATCGTCGAGCCGAGATCCACAGAGAGCAGCAGGTGTGAGAGCCTGTGGGTCACACAAGGGACCCCAGAGCCATTTTGCCTTCTCTGTCCAGCCTCAGAGGAAAAGCCTTGGGTACACGCTGCCGGCCTATGAGTAGAAAAGATGTGGCGGGGGCATTCTGGCTGAGGCCCTAAGCAACGTACCAGAAGCCCCCCGTGCCCTGACCACCACCGCCTGGCTGCCCTGGGTCTCCGCAACAGCCTGCTGCAGCCACCACAAGCCCAGAGCAGCTGGCAGCAGGCGACCGGGAGGGGAAGGGAGTGGGCGTGGCGGTGGTGAGTGAATCACCCCCCCCAACACCCACGGTCCCCACACCCCCCCCAGATGTCTCCGCGATCAGTCCGCCGATGGGCAAGCGATGACGGCGGAACACCTGGCTTTGCTATAGCTTTACACGCCTGCCACAGGCACTCTGGACACGCAGGGTTACGTGTTGGGTGGAGGGTGGGGAACCAGCTGAAAATGTATCTATTCATCACAGCAAGACAAGGGGAAATCAGGACACGGTCCCTAACATTTGGAAGAGCTAAACTGGGGCCCGGGTCTTCAGAAACAAAATGCCATTATATACAAAGACTGAAGGGTGACAGGTGGCCCCATTAGGGGAGAATTCGCGAAGCTTCATTTCTGATAATTACCTGGAGACTGAAATACAATGATCCCATTTATTCCATCAGCAAGACTTGTCATGGTCTTGTAAGACGAATGAGCCTCCACCCTTTGGAAATTCAACATGAACTGACCATTTTCACATACTGTTTGGTATAGTTTCCACATGTTAATTGTCCAATAAGTAACTTCCTGAACAAAGATCCTTTCCCTCCCAAGCGCTGGAGCCGACGTCAGGCCTCTGAATAAGCGCAAATCAAAGCGTGTTTTCTATTACCTGATAAGCCGGGGACAAAATTAACATAAAATATAATGAGGTTGTTTAACTTTTCTTATCTCACTGATTAAGTAAATCTAAGATGGAAATAGAATCATCACAGAATGCCCTCGTAGAGAAAAATCTTGAAGTAATAATCTACGTTTTCTAGCTACTGAGTATAGACCTTTGGAATTAACATCATCTCCTATGTAACCTGCATATTATTCATATATATGAAATCACACATTCATGCTATTAGATATTACATCCATAGATATATACATATATATGTATATATATATATATAAAATAAAATATTAGAATTCTATTCTTAAATATCCTGACATCAGATTTTTATAATTAAATTATTTTCTGGCATTTTATCATGTATAAATGTGTTTGTTTGGGTAAGATTTTTAACTCCCATAATTTGATATTTCATTGTACACCTTGGAATCCCCGGCCCCTCTGGAATTAACGAGAAGACAAATGAGCGAGTGAATGAATGAATGGACCATAGGTGTTGCCCACTGCTGATTACTCTCCTGGGAGTGGACAGTCTCAGTTTTGAGGGGCCTTTTCCAGAGAGTTAGGTTCACACCCCACTTCCTTCCATCTCCCCATTCTAGACTGATATGTAGACGTTTCCCAAGAGCAGAATATGTCCTAGAGAAAGCACGATTTGAAAAGTATTTAATGATATTCCCTAAGTTACTTGGCCAAATACAACTCAGTCTTTAGAACGCAAAGAGAAAACAAAATTATTTACTCATTCAGTATTTATTAGTTTGGAAACAAGGACACAGGACCTACACGAAACAAAGGGCTGATGTTTGCTTTATCAAGGTACCTGCTCGTGCTGCTTCAGAACACAAGAAGGAGAGGCTTACAGTCTCCGAGCTAATGTTGGTTCTTTGCAACACAATTTCTTCTGGTTTAGGGCGTAATTAATTCCGATCGTCGATGTTGGTACAACACGGAACTGAAATGATTTATAAGTTCTCTGTCTCAGCACAGGCATCTCTAAGAGTATCCTCACCCATTGCTGCCAAATCCTGGGGGATGCCAGATACAAAGGAGAACAGAGGGCTGGCAGAGATGGGGGTGGAGCACCATGTGTGAGCTCAGGCTTGGGGACGGCACATGCTGAGCCCGGGGCCACACCAGCCTCGCTCACAATCCGGACCAAGTCACACACGGGGCAGCCCCCAGACGGAGTTCCAGGTACCGGATGTGAATGAGACCAGGGAGCCAGAAGTGGGGCTTCTGGCTGTGAGAATCGAGGATGGTGTGGTTCTGCCCATCCCAACAGAGCCTCCATCCGCCCAAAGACCACCCACACTGGCGATCGTTCCCCTGCTCCTGGGGATTTAGAATGAATCGTTGAGGATTTTCCTTTCAAAACGCAAAGACCTCTAACACAGGTAGGCTTTGAGCTGTTATACTTCATGAGGTAAGACCTAGCTAAGACTGACTATGAGGGTTAATAATGCGGCACGGAGCAAGGGAGAGGGGGAGGATAGGGAAGGACACAGCGACCTGTATTTATTGAACACCTACTGTGCGCCAGGCACTGTGCTAGACCCTTCAAATATTTACTGCTTCTAAATGCCCACAAGAACATGGTAAGATGGGTATAATTATCCCTGCTTACAGATAAGGAAATTGAGGCTTAAAGAGGGTGAGTAACTTGTTGCCACTCACATCTCTGGAAGCAGGAGTGCTGGCCTTCCCACCTGATAGTACGGACACAGTGTATGTTCCTTCCACTGCACCGTAAGGATGCTCCAAAGACACACTTTACATTCCCACCTGTGACCCAGCCTGGGTCCCCCTCCCCCTTCCAGCCTCCTTTGGAGGAGCCCGGACTGGGAGATGTCCAGCGATGACCCCAAGAGAAAGACAGGTGCTTCATTTCTCCCCCCACGTCTCCGTCTACCACTCCAAAACAACTCAATATAAGATACGACATGAGTAAAAAATAGTGTGAGAGCTCACTAAGCAAGCACAACCTCAAAGCAAGACCTCTAGAATCAACGTCTAACCAGATTGCCAGCTCTAACCCCTCTCCTATGGACAATTTAGAGACTTTCTCGACTTACAGAATTACATGTTAATCTCTCTTAGGCTGAATGCTCCCTGAGGATAACAATTGTGTCTGCTCAACTTTGTGTTGCATGTGATAAGGTCACGCTTAGCGCCTGGCCTATACTGATTTCCCAATAAATGTTGGTAAAAATGAGTGAATGAAGACAAACCTGTACCTTTTTCAGCCTTAAGCCAAAAAAACCTGAAATCACTCACTGTGGGTTTTCCAGGGCCCACCCCTATAGATCCTGTCCCCAAGGAAAGAAATGTCCCTGCCTATTTCTGATAGCATCTAGAACATTCTGTACCCACCTGAGCCAAGCAAGGCCTGTGACATCCTTGGGACACCAACGAACTGCCAGAGTGCAACAAGTTTAATGTTCCCCCGATTAAAAAAAAAAAAAAAAAAAAAAGGAGACAAGTAGAGGTCCAAAGATAGTTGATATAGGATGTGTGCGTGTTAACTGAACTGCTGTTTCTAGGGGCCTGGTGAGAGCGTTTCTCTTGCTTTCAAGAAAGGTCCTGGTAAAGGAACTCTGAGAAGCCCCAAAGGCCTAAGACTAAAAGGGGGCCGTGCATAATTTATTGCTTATCTGACTACGAGCTGTGCTGGACAGACTGAAGTCATTAGCTGAGCAGGCTTAGGCGGGAGGAACCCCTAAGGTACCTGGCACAGCGAGTTCCAAAGGGCAAGCGAGTCCGGCATGGGGGGCTCCTAAATCTCCAAACTAAAATCACTAGGGCAGAAAAACTCTGCACATTCAGTGCCGTCCTTCCCTCCTACCTCCTAGAAGCAACGTGTGCCCTTTAAAAAAAAAAAAAAAAAAAGTGACACAGATAAAAATCAAATCCATTTACTGCACTGTCTTTCCGAGAGTTGTAAGAGAAAGGCCTTTATCATCCCCTGAATTAGATCTGTGATTTTTTTGAATGACATGTATAATAATTAGACTGTGAAGGTGTGCCGTTAATCCATTTAAAGGTGTAAAGAAGTCCATTTAATGAACATTATAGTCACATTAGACTTGGAAACATCCAACTCTTTTGTTGAATAAAAAGAAGTTCAATGAGATTAACTTCTCTTAGTTGGTTTTAAAGAATCATCAAACATGTCTCCCTGTGATAGTGTGCTGTGCCTTCTCGCACAGATTCTGCATACCAACATCTGCCAGCCCGGAAGGGTGAGAATAAGGCCGCTGGACCTCACATCTCACTTAAATAATTACAACTTAAAGAGGATCACTCCTACTTTTCTATACTCACCGTAGAGTGATAAGAGGCTGAACTCCTTGAACTCGTAATTATGTAACAGAAATGTTAATCTTCTGGTTTGGCATTCTCTCCTGCGGCATTAAATGTATTCTTACAATTACCGAGTTTACTACTTGACACATAGATATTTCTACTGGGAGCCCTAGTAATGCTTGATCCTATCAGGTTGTGACCACAAATAGGGTAATGGATTCTGTTTTCCGATCTCGTGCTGTTTCCGGTCTCCGGATGAGGCTGTCCATGATGCCTGCTTAACTGGTGGACTGGTGCCCTCTGTTCCGATTTAGAGTGGATCGGAATCCAGATGTCCTCGCTAACTCCTGGGGCTGTTTAAAAGAGCCACCTTAAAGCAGAAATGGAGAAGTTGGGAATAAATCCCAAATTCGATGAAAAACCAAAACGCCAAATCCCAACTGCGCCACTGGCTGCATTCTTTCTGCGGAGGATTCCCACTGTGGGCTCGGAGTTTATCCAGAAGATGGGATTGGTCAGATGTAATCTACTAATTAGTTTCTTCTCCCTCGGGCATCTGACTTACTACCCTCTTTTTAGCTCAGGACTATATTTTACCTTATACATTTGCTCCGTCTCTTATCTACAGTTGTTAAGGACTTAAAAACAAGCAAACAAACGATTGAGACGTCCAACAGTCTGCATCAGATTTCAGAAGGCGAAGGGTATAGATTTCCTCTTACGAAGGAAAAGAAAGCTTCACTAGGAAGGAAGGACAAGCATAAGAAGAGCCTTGTAAATGCGAAATTAGAGAGTTGGCTTGGGAAGAGCGTGTCAGCTGCGTCATGTCCCCTAGCTTTGTGCCTAATGCCTCCTGCTAACCAGGGACAGTGATGGATGACTGTGGAGATTGTCTAAGCCAAACTGCTAACCAGCAGTGTGTTAGATCTTTTCGTAGTGTAGGAAACAACGCTGATAAGATCAAGAGGCAACATAATCCTGGCTAATGTAGTGTGATCTGTCTTATATAGCGCAATTGGGCATTATGCAGACATCATACCTTGAACCAGCCATGATATTTTACTTGTACTATTGGAAAGGAAAACATATGCAGTTTAAAAGAAGCTGGGTTTAAAATAATAGTGATAATAATAATCTGACGGGTTAACTTCCTGAGGCTAACTCGGAATTCAAACCTGGAGGTGGGGACGCAGGCATCTATACAGTTTTACTTTTCCCTTCTATCTTGCTCTGGCTCATTTCTAACCCTCAGAGATGAACATCCAAAGGGGACAAAATAGGGACAAGTTGTTCCCAAAGGTCACCATTAGATCGTTGCCTTTCACCAGCCTCCAAATGGAACCAAGGGGAATCATGCCTCGGGCCTTCCAACGCCATGGAAAGGAGGTAGAACGCTATGTTTTGTCATTTGTTGCTATCGCTTTTCTTTACCCTGAGGTTCTGTTTATGGCCCACAAGATTCAGACCAGGTAAGACAAAAGGGCAAGATGTTCAGTCTCCAAGCGAGAGCTGAAAAGGGCAAAAGCAGAGGGGAAACTTGGTGGGTGCGATTCTGGAACTGACGGCCTGCGTGTAAAAGATGATGTGTTCTTTTCGGTCCCTGACCGGGTTTTTCGCATGTAGAAACTGATTTAGAGGTCTAGGTAGCCCTGCGATATTCATCATGGATGAAGCTTGCTAACACCCCCAGAGTTCAGAGTTATTCAGTAGCTGCTTTAATCAGCCCGAAGTTTAGAATTGCACTACAGTAAAGAATATCCACAAGATCTTCAGGGAGGAAAAAAAAAAAAAAGGCATACAAGGTAGTTATCTATTCATATGCAGAAAAAGCGTCAAAATGGTTTTACTGCAGACAGGTCCTAAAGCAACATGTCCCTCTCCCCCCCTTTTACTGAAAGGATCATTTAAATGTGAATACATTTTGGGGGGGTTAGGTTATTAGATCTTGTTCAGATTGTATAAATAATTATAATACTTGGTCCGATTAAAAGCTACTTCTAGACATTCCTCGACGGGATAAAAACGTTATGAAAATTAAATAAATACGGAGGAGAGTAAAAATAGTTTGTCAATCTGCTTGCCCAGAGATAATTATCACTGCTCATCCATACATGTTGGAGGTTTGCTTGAATACGTTTTTGTGAAAAAGAGAAAAGTTGTTATCTTGAAAGGAACTAAGCAGCGCCTAGAAATCGCTATCATGGTCTGGAGTGAACTAATCACTTCATCCTCAACCCTGAACACATTTATCCCACCTCCTAATTCTTCACCTAATTAGAGGGAAATGCAGAGCCGTCCTGGTCAGGGAGGTAGGGATTAGGGTTAAGAAAACACTTGTATTTGGAACCCCCCTACCTCCCCTGGTCAATGTGAAAGATTCTCAAAGAATCTCCCAGCCTAGCTAATCCATGACCCTCAGCAGGGAGGAAGTGTTAACAATTTAGTTTAAAACTCACGCTCTCAGACAAATGCATCAAAAACGGCTTTTCTCCTTTGATTTGTAGGTATTAGTTGTTTTTCCAGGCCCCATTAAGGACTCTTCATCCTGTAGGGAAGGGGCATTAAGCCTTAGCAAGTTAGAGTTGTTCCCAGCTCTGTGTTATTCAAAGGCAATTTACACTAATTATTCGAGTCCACAGAGCTACCCATATTAGCGGAATGAACCATCTCAGCAGGTAAAAGTACTTTTGAAATGTTAATTTATTACCAAGGTATAAAAAAAAAATCCTTGAATTAAAGTAAAAAAAAAAAAATAGCCATTTTAAAGGATGAGACTGAGACAGTCTATACCCCCCCTTTTTTTTTATTTTCACCAATTCCTACGTAATTACTTGTCTTTTAAAAAGTCGAGTTGTTAGAAACTGAGAACAAACCGAGGGTTGATGGGGGGTGGGTGGGAGGAAGGGGAGGGTGGGTGATGGGCATCGAAGAGGGCACCTTTTGGGATGAGCACTGGGTGTTGTATGGAAACCAATTCGACAATAAATTTCATATATTAAAAAATAAATAAATAAAAACTCAAGTTGTCAAGGCAAATGGCAATGCGTTCTCTGACGTTATGGTTAATACAAAGCTCTAGCCTCCTTCGGTGCGTTTTTCTAGCCAGTTTTCCAGGGGACGCCAAATGAGTCCCCTGGCCAGGCCGCGTTCAGAAGCAGCGATGTGATTTTATGCCTCACAAAATCTGCTCGTGGGTGTTGGTTGCTGTTTCCCAGTCATTGACGTTTTCAATAGCCTCTTTCATGTTCCACCGCCTGTTCCAGAACAGCCTCTCTGGTCTGGAAGAAGAAGCAAGGCAGCGACAACAACTTCTCCCGGAGCATTTGCGAATCCATCCAGCAAGGACAGACTATGCCAGAGGCTCCCAGTCTTTATCTTCCGGCGTATCCCAGGCACAAAAACATCTTGTCATAGTCAGAGGCTCTGGCTTGTCTTCTGGCTCCAGCTCTCTCCCCTTCCCCTGTGAGTGGGTGAGAGAAGGGGTAGGGGAAAGAGGTTCTGAAGTTAGATTGCACGATTGGGAGAAAACGTGTCAGGAAAGTCCCAACAGCTGGGCTCTTTCCATTACAGGAAGCGCCAACAGCGACCCCTCCCGGTGACCTAAACGAGTCACAGGGTGCAGCTAGTTGTCCGGGAAGATTCCCACCCCCCCCCCCATCCTCCTTCTTTCCTTCATTCGTTCAGCAAGCATTCATATACAAATGCATGAGAAACAATCTGTGCCCTCCCGGGGCTCAGAAGACCATAAGGGCAATATACACTTGAGGGGCTATAACAGAGACATGAGAAGGACGTGGGTAGCACCCACCGAAGGAAAGATCCAAGCTGCCTAACAAATACGGGAGACTGCTTACAAAAAAGTAAAATAAAGATGACCTAAGCAGAAGGAAAGAGAACCCCAAACTGAAAAGATAGGAGGCCCTGAGGGACACACGGCACAGCATATTCAGGGAACTCAAAGTTGGGTGGGGAAATGGGGGAAAGCAGTAGGAGACAAGACTGACGACGAGGTGGGCAAGGCCTCCCCCCCCCCAACTGTCCTGGGAAATATGGTGCATCTTCTCATAGACAACAGGTCTCCAGACTTTCCCAGTCAGGTATCCCCACCCCTAAGAAGAGATTTGATCATCCCCGGTGTATGTATATTTATGATTATACACATGTACTGATTTCAATCTATTATAATAAGTACTGGTCATGCTTATTCTGTTTCTTGTGTTTTTGATCGAAACATGTTACTCTAGCATTTTCTTTCCTCATCTCCATGTAATGTTGGCGGTGTCGCCCCAGTGTTGATGGGCCCAGGGAAACCCAAGGCCTGCCCCAGAGAACCTCCTGTCCGTCTCAGTAAGGCATACGTGCGTCCACTTTCCTAATGCAACCGGAAGCTTGATCGCTTGCCAGGAGTTCTGACCTAACTAGGTCAGAAGCAGGTGAAGTGCAGTTACAGCAGAAGCCTGTATAACCGCTGGATGGACAGATGTGCTCTTAGCATCCCACGAGGGAAACGGAGCCCTGCGCCTCCTAATGCCTTCCTGACCCATACATCAGCACACCTGAGAGCATGTATCATAGACCCTAGGGTCTAGAACACGACCAGAAACACACGAGGGCACCCATGGGTCAAATCTAACATAAAATCACAACAGAAACAAGTTTCAGCATCAATTAAAAAATATATAGGCCCCCATCGAGCTGGGAACTAATTTCTGAATTTGAATGATCTGTTAAATGCAGTTTTGCATAGGTTCTTTACAAATCCCCCCAGTACACACACCTTAATTGTCACTGTGACCCAAGCGGTTCTAGAGTGGTTAGGAACCCACATTGGATGCCCGCAAGAAGCGTGATAAAACAGTTACTGCTAGGAGCCTTGAATCATAGTGACAAGGCTCTTTGCAAAACTTTGCCCTGGAACTCGTATTGGTACTCAGGTCATTGGAAATTGTGTGCTCCTTTAGACTCTAGAAATGGCTAACAGGGTCAGGATGTCTCACGCTGCCACATCCATCCATCCATCCATCCACCCAACAAATGTCTATTGGTGTAATCACTTGGTGTTTAAATGGTACTGGGCCAGACAACAGGAGTTGGAGCTTCTAGAATGACTGTACTTCAATAGAAACCTCATCCCCCATCAGTGCTCTCTTCACATCGGGTGTTCAAAATGCCTTTGCTTTTTTCATGTTTATTCTGAGAGATCGCGCATGCAAACAGGGGAGGGGCAGACAGAAGGAGAGCCAGAATTCCAAGCAGTCTCCGTCAGCGCAAAGCTCCATGTGGGGCTCCGTCCCACGAACCGAGAGATCATGACGTGAGCTGAGATCAAGGGTCGGATGCTTATAACCGACCGCGCCACCCAGGTGCCCCAAAATGCCTTTTTAAATCAAATAGTCACATTATGTCCGTCATTGTGTCCATTTCTACTTGGAGAATATGGTTTAAAAAAAAAATCTTATTTATTTGGAAATGATAACCCAGATGCTCTCTGAACTAGCTCTACCTTTTTTTTTTTTATAGATAGTGTAGCTGAATAGTGTATAAATAAGGAGGTAAGGTTTCAGGGGAACGTGAAATGCTTAGAGAACAAATCACTTCCTATAGTTTCATAATACACCTTTGCCTGCAAATAATGGATATGAAATCACAAACCAATTGATTTAATCAAATGCCCTAAAGACCTTTAGAGACACAGCCCAGCGTTAATTGCAGAACATCCATAGACGTAAGAATAGGATATTCCCATAAAAAATTTCTATGGTTCAAAGTACTCACTAGTTAATCTGGCTGCCCCCTCGCCACCACCATCATTTAGTTTGAATTAATGAGGATAGATTCACTAATGAAAGCCAAGAATTGTCTCCATTCCTATGAGACAAGACAGTCAATGGAGAAGAGCTCTGTAAAATCATTTCCACGGCATATGCTGAGAAGCTAGAAGTTCTAAAGGTAGCAGTGCCTGGCTCAAGGCTTATGATCAGAAGGCGGTGAAATTAAGTTAGAACTGAGAGTTTTTTACTTTAAAAAGCATAAAGGAGCAGCACGGGTTTTTTTCGGATTGAAAAACATATTGAAAAATGTACCGTGAAATTAAAGCCCTGAAAATCTTTAAGGAATCTTTCATTATCTCAGGACCGGTGCAAAAATCGAAGCCTTGCATCAGCAAGAATCACAAGATATGTGTACAAAATATAATGTTTGTTGATAAAGCTTGTGTTTATACCATGCATTTTATATATGTAATACCTATCTGGATACCTTTAAAGTGGCTTCAAGTGGTAACCACATAGGAATCACTGCCTGTCGTGTCTCGAAACTTCATTCGTACAGAAAGGCAACACAATTCAGTCATAAAAGCACTAGGCTTGAAGTCTGGAGGATCGGGCCCCCCAGACTCAGCTCTCTCTCCCTGGCTGCTAAGGGGACTGCAGACAAATCTCTGTAGCCTGGCTAGAAAATAAAGGTTTGATTGGCTTGGCCTCCAAGGGCTTTGTCAGCGGTAAAATCGTGAAACTCCATATAGGAAGCATTCGATATAGCCATCAGAGAGGAAAGCTGTGTATGAAAGCAAGTATTTCCAAAAATAGACATACAAAGCGTTTTTTTTTTTAACTTCGATTAAAGAGGGAAAAACATAGTTTTGTTTCAAGTACACACACACACACACACACACACACAGGCCTATACAGTATACATTTTGTGGGACGCAGCAGTGTTTTCCCCCAGTTGAATAAAATGTGGCTTTGCAGGCATTCAGATCACATGACATTTGTGCACCTACCTACACAAGGCTGTTGGCTCTAGACAGCCCTTAATTCTAATTAATCCAAATCCAGCTGCAGCCGTGGGTGGAGAAAGAAAGACTAGAAATGAAGAAAGAAAATGAGACGTTAGCACAAATGCCTATCACATTGTGAATATCTGTTCATCTGCATAGTATTAATGATAGCGAATATGCAAACAGATGTTTCCTTCATTAAACTGTATATGCAAATACTACTGGTAGGAGTGGTAATGTTGTCTTGGGGTTGAGAGATCGTCGAGGGTAATTAAAGGTTAATCCAGTTTTCAGTTCACAGACTATTCGACAAGAGTGGCTGTAAAGAAAAATTGTCACTTAACCTTCAATTCATTACCAATGGCACATGGATTTTCGACTAAAATAACATAAACATATGCGCTCATCATCACTCCCTCCCCCACCACCAGTAAACACGGGCAAAGACTTGTGAGTTGAGCAAAGTTGAGTGAATAAGGAAAATTATGTTCCCTCAAAAAGTGTTCAGAATCCATCCAGAGTCATAATCTCTAGTTTCTCATTGAAAAAACCTGAAGTACCTTACATCAGTGCCTCTTGAATAGAATTGAAAACATTGTTCTAAGATACTGCACGTGAGCTATCGGTCAATGAGTTGACCGATCTTGCCATAGCTCACTCTTTCTTCCTGGGTGAACTGAAAGGGATAAAGGGTTTGGAACTTTTTTTTTTTTTTCACAGAAATGTTTAACTTGTCAGCTGGGATATTTTCACTTCCTGTTTTGAGGAGGGGGAAAACATTGAGCAATGAGGGTCAGAGAGTTCCACACTGACAGGTCTGTGAGAAGCAATGCCACGTCTGTATAAACCACGTATCTGCAGGAAGAGTTGAAGAAAAGCAGAGGGAGAAGAGGTTTCCCTGTAGAATAATAAAGAGGATTTATTTTCTGATCAACAGTTACAAAGGGTTTGCCTTTGGTTTAGTGGGAATCGGGGTTCTGAAAGGGTAATCTCCTCTCCCCTTTACTTTAGTCCTTGATTCTACGAGAAGTGCACGGTTATTCACTTGGCATAAAGACCCACGCAAAGCTAGTAAGCTGAGTACCTGAGGTCTCTGCTCCTGAAAATTAACTGTGTCCTGAGTGTTCAAAACGCCAATCAAAATGAAATCAAAAGTTGCATGGGCAGACAGATCCCTACCATTTAATCCTCATTATGCATTGAGGATTTTTAGTTAAACCCAAATTTAATTTTAGCTCTTATGCCACCGGAAAAACCAAAGCTCCTTTCAAAGTCGCAATCCTACATTAAATCTAAATCAAATCTTGTATATAAAACTAAAAGGTCTTTTTTTTTTTTTTTTTTTTGGTCCCACTTTCTCATAGGAAGCAGTGCTTGTTTAAGACATTAACAATTGCACTGGGCAAGAATGTATTTCTCAACAAAAATAAGCTCTGCTTAATTTGCCCCAAGCATCTTCTTCATAATATTCTAACAACACCTGCTTATTGACAAACCCAAAACAGAATGTAGCTACCATGAGTCCAAGGGGATCCAATCCAGTTTTCTTCGTTTGTTTGGGTTTGCACAACACCAAATGATTTAACTTCTCTCCCCCCGATACTTATTTACTTTTTAAAGATTTTATTTTTAAGTAATCTCTACATCCAACGTGGGACTTGAACTCACAACCCCGAGATCAAGAGTCACTCGTTCTACCAACTGAGCCAGCCAGGTGCCTCTCTACTTCCTTTATTGATTTTGTTTTTCTTCTCGCTTTTTTGTGTTTTTCATCTTTGCCAAACTATTTGGTAGATCTGCTAGGTGGAGAACAGCAAAAGGGACCTGACCAAATCCTTTTCTGGGTTAACTATATCTCTCTTAGCAGGAAGTCGGAGCTTAAGGTGAAAGGGCAAATAAGCATGGCTCCACCCGAGTGATTAGCACATAATCTATGCATTTTCCCCTGGGAATGTACTAAGAGGGCTGCCCTCTCCCAGCTAATTCTGGGTAACGTTTGGAAATCTCCAGTCCTACTCCCAGGAGACTCTTTTGAAATACCATGGCCCCATGCTTCACTGTTTGTTAAGTAATTGAAAGATAATGACAATTATTACATATTAAGAAGAAGCCAAATTCCCCTAGCACCCAGCAGCCCCCACTAATACCGTACTGCTCAAAATAGCAGAGAGGCGATGTTGACGTTGAACCCGGGGAGCTAGGCTTTGGTTAGAAAACCTCCACCAGGGCCAGATGGTTTATTTTGCTAAATGCGGTGGAAACCCACCCCCCCCCCCCCAACCCGGTATGTTTTGCAAGACAAGAAAGTAACGGTACGGACTCATAAGACAGTTGAGACAACGCAGCCTCACAAATACAGAAAGAAGAGATTCGCCTCTGCAGGGAAGTCAGACCTGTAAGGGGAATCATGGGAGGTCACCTGCAAGCCAGTACTGAGGTGGGCTCTGGGCAGTTGGTAATAATGCGACAAGGGCTGTGTATGGCCCCAACCCAACCCAAGTGTGTGAGTTCACCAGCAAAGCTCTCTGATGTGGTGCCAAAACCCACATCCAAAAGCTCCTCGCGAGCTCTGAGTTGGCACACCTCGACACTTCTCTCCATCCTCGAAGTCCTCATCTGTAAAATGGCAATTTTAGCTCCCCGGGTCGAAGGAGTGATATGTGGTTGACTAACAAAAAGGAAACACTTTGTCAAGGGTCAAACAGCGTCAGACTCGGAGGGGTTTGTAGTCGTTGTATATACGTGCCTCAACCTCCAGTCCAGCTCCATAATTGGAACACTGTACCCACATACACCACTATTCTTAACCCTAATGGTGTGTTAATTTAACTCATTAGGGGCTCTTAGCACTTGAGAGGTGTTTAAACACACACACCAACAGTCTTTGGGGACCAAAGAATAACGCAAGCATCACGCATCACTTTTCCAGGCTCGACAAACACCCATTCCGATGTGTTAATGGCCCCTGGTAAAGGCAGTAATTTTCAGTTAAATCAAGCAAGCCACGGGTCCAAATGCAAACTCTCCACAAAGACGCGATCTGTCCTTGCCTGTGAGTCAGCCAGGAATAAACATTCACCCAGTACCATTTATGAATGAGTAACATAAACCTAAAATAATGCGTGTAACATAAAATGTACGGTCAACAACTGCGTGTAATGTACAAAGCCCAGAGCCAGGAACCAGAAAACAAGGACAGGAGTCCGGCCTCTGTGAACGGACAGGAGTCCGTTCCCTCTGTGAACTCAGAAAATGTCACCACTATTTTGTTTTTAATATCTTTATTTATTTTTGAGAGAGAGCGAGCAAGGGAGAGGCAGGCAGAAGATCTGAAGCGGGCTCTGCACTGATAGCGGGGAGCCCGACGCGGGGCTCGAACCCGCGAAGTGTGAGATCGCGACCTGAGCCCAAGTCAGACGCTTCCCCGACAGAGCCACCCAGGTGCCCCCGAATGGTATCACTATTAACAGCATATGTAACTACCAGCACTAACCCTTCTTTCAATGATGCTCAAGTTTGTCACCTGTAAAACGGGAACAATGTTTCTTGCAGCCAACCTCACAGTATGGTGACAAATGTAGTTTGGGGTGAGTACATGACAAAGCACTATTTAAAATTTGAGGGCTTTTGATTCTGATAAATCACTCATTAGAGCGACTACACAGATTGATTCTGCCTCTCTGACTGTCGAGGGAGATCTGTGATCTCGAAGGAGACGAGGGAACTGAATCCAGAGATGTGTGAACTATGTCTGCTCTACACAGTTGTTTTTTTTTTTTTTAATTGTGGGACAATATACATAACATTTGCCATTTTAACCATTTTAAAGTATAGAATTGGGGGCGCTTGGGTGGCTCAGTCGGTGAAGTGCCTGACTTCGGCTCAGGTCGTGATCTCGCAGTTCGTGGGTTCAAGCCCTGCGTCGGGCTCTGTGCTGACAGCTCAAAGCCTGGAGCCTGCTTGGGATTCTGTATCTCCCTCTCTCTCTCTGCCCCTCCCCTGCTCGCACTCTCTCTCTCTCTTTGTCTCTCTCTGTCTCTCTGTCTCTCTCTCAAAAATAAAGTATAGAATTGAGTGGCATTTGGTACATTCAAAATGTAACACAACCACCGCCATTGTCTAGTTCCAGAACACTTTCATCCCCCCAAAAGGAAACTCCCCTTTCCGTTAAGCAGTCCCTCCCCATTCACCTCTCCCCCTACCCTCTGGAAACCTCTAATCTACTTTCTGTGTCTGGAGATTCTGGACATTTTATTTATATTAATAGAATCATACAAGGTGTGGCCTTTTGTGTCTGGCATCTTTCACTTAACGTAATGTTTTCAAAGTTCATCCCTGTTGTAGCAAGTGTCTGTGCTCTTTATACAACAGTAAACCTAATATTCTCTAAGCTACGTATTCAACATGCCCAGTTGATAGAAATAATGATCTACCATTTATTGAGCACTTATTACGTGCCAGGCACTGAGCACTTTCCATACATGATCTCACACAGTCCTTACCAGATCAGCAGCACTTTACAGGTGAGAAAGCTAAGACGCAGAAAGGTTAAGTAACTTGTCCGAGGTCACACAGCACTTCAGGGACTAGGAATCAAACCTGGGTTTGTCATATTCCAGAGCTCTTTCTTTCAATCATCGTAGTTGGTATTTGCACAGCCCAAGAGGGCCAGGTCACAAAGAGCCCAAGTACGGCCAGGCAGCCAGTTATGGGGACCCCAGGGAGCCCTGAGGAAGCCCACAGAGGGAAGCCTCGAACAGAAACTTGGCTCCCCTCTCTGTCTTGCAAACGCCATCCTGGCTGGCAGCAACAAGCCTCCGAGAGCCCAACTGGGCCACAAGCGCCCCCAGGGAACAGTCCCTGGGACTTCCAGGCTCCACCACAGCCCAGAGCCTTGCATTTGGCTGCCCTCTTCCTGAACCAGGCATGGCGGAGTGGCCGTGGGACGACTGAAACGCTCTGATCCTTTTGCCAGAGGTCCAGGCCTGGCAGGGCTTCCGTACCTCAGTCCTGGAAAAGTGGTCTCTCTTTGGCTACACATCCCATCAGCCTCTTCTCACATGCTGCACAAACACACACAGTACAAACCTGAAGACTAGAGCCTAACTACGTGACTTGAAGACATACACAACACCCAACAGTGACGGGAGCCCCAGGGACAAGCAGGGACTCAGCTGACGTTTGCCAGGCTGGCCGCGTAAAGAAACTGACGCTGTTTCGCAGCAGGTGAACATCGGCAAACGTCTCCCCTTTCGTACGCTGCTCCTGGATGCTGAGGAGACAGAGTTCGTCTTCAGACATCGTCTCCCTCTTCTTCAACCTCCCAACTGTAACTGGTGTAAATGCTATTGACCGGAAGGTGGTACTAAGTGGCAGGAGCGTGGAATTAGGAAGAACAGGACTCTGAAACCAGGCCCCACTGCTAAGTAAATAAATGTAGCGAGACCTGGGGTAAATCATTTCCCTTCCTAACACTCCACCTTCGGCATGGGCCTTGAGAGGAAGGAACTGGCGACCATTCGCGGGGCCGATCGTCCACAGCTGGAAGAGCCAAGCTTCTAGAAGGCCATTCTGTTCAAGCGCCGCACGGGTGAATTTCTTGATTTGCTGTCAGGGCAAGGAGGGCTGGGAGGGCAAAGCAGTCCTGGACGCACTTGCTCAACGATGAGGTTCTCCACCTCCTGGGGGCCCACGACAATGAAACAAGAATCAGGATTCTCCCCAGACAGCGCGGCAGGGAAGATCGGATGCCGTAACTTAGCGCCCAGTGTGCGGGCGTGAAGCAGGGGGTTCGAGAAACATCAGTTCTCCTTCCACCTTGGGGATAAAAAAACAACAATAACATCTTGGTGTTATTTTATTCAGCCGAGCCCCGGGATTTAAAGACTGGAGCCCTGAAACACCGAACGAGACAAAAACTAACTCTGTTCCATGATCACCGATTCCTGAACTGGGAGCGGAGGAAGGCTGGATCGGCTCCAAGGACAGCTGAAAGAAAGGGAGAAAGATGTTCCCGTTTCAGCGATGTTTCAATAAATAAATCACCTGCTCTAAGTGGAAGACAAAAGCCTCGAGCGGGTAGGAGCCAGCCCATCTGATGATGGCTCAGCTCACGGGTTCTTGGTGACTAAGCGTAATTGATTGAAGGGCACTGATTTATGAGAAACTAATGTCCTAATTCTGCGGGCATCAGGCGAAAATGAAACACGAAACTTTAGATCATGACCTGTAATTATCTGCCAGCTCATAGGTGGATCTCCGAGTTGCAAGAGAGACACAGATTTCATTTCACTGGGGTTGCAGTGAAGCTGGGAGTTCTATACGGGTCCCGCTAACATTCTCATTTCCATGAAGCCTGCAGGAAGTCGGGAGAACCTGGAAGGAAGAGGTTGGGACTTAGAGTAAAACCATCTGAGCTTGCAGCTGGATTCCAACACTGACTCTCTGTGTGACCTGAGCAAGTCACTTAACTGCTCTGAGCCTTAGTTTCTTCATCTGTAAAATGGCGGTAATAATGATACCTCCCGGGGTTATTTTAGGGCACAAATGAGGGCAGGGATGTCCAAGTTCTGTGCTTAAAGCAGGGTCCACCTTGAGGAGTTCTGAGCCCACTCCCCATTTCAGAGCCCAGAACCTTCTGCCAGGTGCCAGGTGTGGGCAAAAAGCAGACCTTGGCACAGGAGTTTTTTCCAGTGGTCCAAAAATATCTTCCCTGAGGAATAGTTTCCCGGGAACAAGCTGAGGGGTGTGTGTGTGTGTATGTGTGTGCATGCGTGTTCTGAAGTGGATGAAATTTGTCAACAAAATCTTTACTAAAAATGGAACTTTTGCACGTCTAATTGCAGAATTTTGCAAAACAAAACAGAAGATATCTTGCCTGCCTCCAGGCATATCCGAGGGGATTAATTTGTCACTCTTCAAAAACAACTCTTCGGAGGGATACCCTCTTTGATTCTCTATTCTCACATTAATTAGTAGTAGAAGGAACACGGAACACGCTGGGTAGAGGAGAAACGAGGAGAAATAAATCTGCCACCCCTCTCAAGAGGGAGAAACCGGGAGGGGAGGGGGTGCGCAGGGCCCGCGGGGATCACCACTCAAGCCTGCAGTCACCAGCGTCCCTCCCAGCGTCCCTCCCAGCCTCCGAAAGGAGAAAGGACAATAGAGAAGATTGCTTAACAAAAATATTTCTTTGAAGCCTAGTAACCCCCAGTAACAAATGCTTTCGAGAGTAAAATCATAGAGAGACATAGCTGATTTTACTGGTTATGGAAGAAGCTGACTGCATTTGGAACTGGATCCCAAATCAGATACACACCAGGGTTTGAGATTATTGTTGAGGCCCAACGTTGAATGCTATCCTACTCTGATAATCACCCGATTGGTTTGTCCTGATCAGAATCTTGATCTGAAGGTATTGGTTTCAGATTCCTAAGAAGCTATTATAAGTGATGACTTTTTAATGGAATTTTTTTTTTTTTTGAGTAAAGTTAAGGTTTGCTCCTGTCATTTTGTGTTGCCCGAATACGATGATTTTCCTTTAAAATGTTTAAACATGTTCGTCAATTTTCATCTTTCAAAAAAAAACCCAGTATGTGTTTTATTGGCCGGAGAGCACATTTCTGTCACTAAATTACACACAAGCCGTCTTTGCAAGGGGGACGGTTCCTTCCTTTAGTCCCAAGCGAGCAGATGCGAGGAAGGCTGAGTGTAGATGGCAGGACACCCCACTGTCCCCCACTTTTTCCCGGGGCCCCTACCGCAAGGCTCCAGAAGCCAAGTCCCCTGCCTGCTTATTTAAGATAATTACAACATGTGTTTCTTCCCTGCTGGCTCTGCTGAGGCAGAAAATACTTCATCGTTTACTTCAGTCATGAGAATAAAGCAAAAATTCTGGAACATAAACACCATTTTTTCTACGCATTCAAAGGCAGGGCTCAGGGTGAGTTTGTGAATAATAAACCGAAGTTGGCAATCAAGCTAATAAGTATGAAGTTGCTGGGGAGAGAAGTCCTGCGGGGGCCCTGAGCTGAAGGGGGTGCCCGGGGCTTTTGTCCTCTTGTTGGTAAATAACAGCCCTTTATTTACATACAGTTGTTTCCGTTTCAAAAGATATTCAAAGCCCGGGTAGTTTCTGCAGTCGATTTGCATGGAGAGGGATATATCTGTGAATTTTTAAAGAGATTTTGCCCTGGAGAGTCGTAGGCCAGTCGGCCAAGGTTGCAAGGGGGGAAAGGAGGCTCACGTGATTACCAGGGAGGCCAGGGCTGTAAACAGGCGCTTTCTTTCTGAAATCAGAATTACCCCAGTGGCTATTCTTCTGCAGCCCCCGAGCTCAGTGAGATCCCAGGGCCAGGCGCCTTTTGGGTTAAGAAGAGAACTCTGAACTGAATTTCTTCTCCTCTTCTCCTCGTAGCTAGGGAAAGCAGCTGATGCGGGGCATCTCCACTGGAACTCTCCAGACTTGAAACATTTTCCATTTTAAGCTTGTAGCAATAAAAACCTTTGGTAATGAGTTCCCTGCCCCGACAGAAGTCCTGCATCCAATTTGTACACCATCCTGGATGAAATGGTTTACAAGACGGAGAGCAAAAAATCTGAAGGAATGTTCTAGAGAAAGAACGAAGTGCTATCGTTGAGATCTTTATTGATGGGAAGAAAAAGAGCTAAAACATTACCTCAGAACGCAAGATTACATCCGTCAGATATAAGGTAAATCTATTCTAGTGTTGAAACATCAGAAACACATAATCCTTTCTCAAAGCCCTTTTGTTATTTTAATGTCCAACAAATTATGCCTTTAAAAAAGAAGAAGAAGAAGAAGAAGAAGAAGAAGAAGAAGAAAAACACTTAGATTTGAGAGGTTTCTTTTGCTCCAGTAGAAGTAATTTCAAACCGGTTAAAAAAAGTTTTAATTTTCTGGAACCCAGTCTTTACTGTGCTGGCCAAGCATATACACGAGGCTAAGGTAATTTTTAGCTTCAATAGAATTGGGTACAGTGACCATCAAGAGAGGCTTCAGGTTGCTATGGCAACGGTAGTCCTAAAAAGTACTCACGTTAAGCAAGGCATTTGGGGGTTGCTAATTTGAAACTTTTGCCGTTATAGTTTTTTTTTTTTTTAAGTGGAGGAGTGTGGACAAGTAAATTGCAAAAGTCACTGTCTTGTCCTTGCTCTTGACGTCGGTCCTATCACAGGGATCCTGGTTACCTATCCTCTAAATGACTTTGAAAGAGTAATAAGAAATATGGAAATTATGAAGAAAATTGGGCAAACGGCAAAAAAATAGAAATAAAGAAAACCTGTTTCTCTGTAGAAGCTCTTCCATGGGAAGTCCCTCAAGGGAAGTCCACGAGAGGAGGCCAGGTGGAGAAGGGCTGTGGCTTCTGGGTGTCCGCCCCGGGCTTGCTGCTGGATATAAAGGTCAGTGGGTGGGGGCCCTGCTCTCCAGGACCAGAAATTCTGTGCCCGTCGACACCTCATAAGGTCTCAGGGGATGAGGATAAAAGCGCAAATCAAGGGCTCTATTTTCAAAATCTATGAACTACAACTTGACCTTTCCTTGATAACCCAGAGTTGGAGGTTAACCAACAGACATGTACGAGGTGCCTAAGTGCGTGCTCAGGCCACATACTCTGTCTGGGGAGAAAAAAAAAAAAAAACGCCCTTGCACTTATGGAAGTTTTATTCCAGAGATGGGGATCGAACAAAAAATGTAATAAATGAAAGATAGATGGGTGATAGGTGACAGGGAGAAAGATGATAGATAAAGGGATAGCTAGATAGATGCTAAAGTGATAGGTTAGAGAGATGATGAAGTGATAAACTAAGTAGATTATAGATAAAGTGATAGATGATAGATAAAGTGATAAGTCAGGTCGATAAATGATAGATGATAGATAATGGATAGATGACAATGATAGATACATAGATGATAGATAGATAGTGACCTCAGGCTTCAAAGCACAAATTGCTTCATTCTCTTACCCCTTCCCTCCAAGTCAGCCCCTCTTCTTCATCAAGGAAGTTTGCCTTGCCCCAGAAAGAGCCCTGCCCATTTCTCATCTGTTAGCTCTGAAGTCACGTGATTGGGGGAAACAGATGACCCAACCTGCGGGACTCGGGTCTCGAGAAGGCTGAGGGTCTGCACCACGAGGAATCCCATCACACACGTAACTGTGTGTTACCTGCCTTTTACACCACGACTCTCTTCACGTCGGGGCCACGTGGTGTCACGTCCGAATTCGTTAATACTCGCTAGCACCTAGCCCATCGTGCAGGAGGATCCGTGCAGGTCCGACAAATGCAGGAGCCGGCTGTGAGTTCTCTCTGTTGTGTGCAAAGGCCTCTCCCCTCCTTCACGGTTCTCATCGCTTGCGGATGCCGGATAAGTGAGGGTTGGCGTGAACGCTCGCACATTCGGAGCCGTGTTTTCCACCAGAGGGTTTCCAAATCCTTGACCTCCCTTGCGTCCTGACAGCAACCCTTTGAGGTCCTTAGAGAAAGTGCTGTTAGCCTCCTCTTGGAGATGGCGCCGGCAGATGGAAAGAAGTTAAATGAGCCGCCACAGTGACAGCAGACCCCTAGATCTAGGGGCCCTGAATCCAAGTTCCCACGTGGCCGGGGGCTACCTCCGGAGTGGCCGATGACAGCGGGGGCCGGTGGAGGTTAGGAATTGCTTCAGGAACGTGAGAACTGGAGGGCGAGGGCAGGAGACGGAGCCACCATCAACAGGTATGTTACACGAATTAACTCGGGAATTAACCTGGCGGGGGCAGCGCGTGTGAAAATGTGCCTAATGAGCGCGGAGGGCCCCATGCTCAGGAGTCAGGGGTCCTGCTGGTCGCGGGTGCGGCAGTTCCCTGGGCCTCCGTCTAAACCCTGAGGGCACACGGCGAACTCCGGGAGCAGGTCCCGTAAAGGTGACACCTCTTCCTCTCCTCTTTTCATCCCTCAACTCAGGCACCGGGGGCTCTGGGACTCGGGGGAGGGCAGTGCTCAGCTCAAAGTTAGTCACACTGTTTTCGCTGGACCTATTTTTACATTTCCTCTCTATTTTTATGGCAAACGATGCTGAGTTTTCACCCCTCGTGCGAATATCAAGGTTTCATTTCAGACAAACGTATTCAAGTAGACGGAGTGAATTATGAGAATGAAAAAGTTACGTTAGTGGCATTAGAGGTGGGACACAGATATCGCAAAGGTCCTAAAACTGGCTCAGGAATGAGTGACTGAGGGAGAGGCCGGGCCCGATGGCCTCAAGGATCCCCCTGCTTGGAAAATCAGTGGAGAATGGTAGTTATGAATCTGGGCTCTGGAGCCAGACTGTCTGTATCCACAGTCCTGGCCCTGCCACTCACCCCTGCATAAATCTGGGCAGGTTACTTAGTCTCGCTGTGCCTCACTTTCCTTATCTGCAAAATGGGAAGGGTAGCACGCCCACCTCAAAAGATTGCTACATATTACACTTACGAGAGTTCAAGGCTCCCTATGTGTTTCCTGTTATTACCACTTGATTGGACTACACACGCCAAGGATTTTGGAAGGCAGAGTGGGGTCCCCGTGACCAGACTCAACGGTTTACCAGATCCCACCAGCTCATACACACCGTCTCGATCCCTGAACACATAATCCCGGTGCCCCTCCCCCCCGCTTCCTGTTGGAAAGGGAGGCCTTCCCTAAATGAAGGGGGGGGGGGGGGCATCCTTGAGCCACACAGAATGGTGCAAAAGTGCCCAGGTGGTATTTGTCTTCTCGTCGCTTCTCTGAGCCCCTACAAGAGTCAGCTGTGAGCCACATGTTAAATCATCTCCTGAGCCAGAAAGAAAAAAGGAAAAGAAGAATTATGAAGGCAGAGCAGAGAAAATAGCAGTGCTCCCATTCACTGTCCTCCCCAGGCGGTTCCCTCCGTGGCGCCCCCCCCCCCACTTCGGGTCCCGCTAGATATCCTCTGGGACAAACCCTCTTGGTTTTCCCCACCAAGAGTGGCAGCACAGCATCCTTTGAGACCCCAAAACCTGACGGAGGCCCCGGGGGTGAGGGACTTTGCCGGTGACCGTGGGACACCCGCTCGCTTTCTTCTGGTGTAAGTTAACATTCTCCTGGGGTCAAATGTGCAAGCGGGGCCATTCTGAACAGGCTGAATTTTCACTTACGATTTACTGCCCCCCCCCAACTCATCAAACAGAGGTGCGTGAGATGGTCCCCACCGGCCTGCACTCCCTGCTGGCAGAGAACAGGTAACGGCTAAGAGACCGACTTGGAAAAGTTATTTAAAGGGAAATGTTACCTGTATTCTTTTCCAAGGAGGTGTGAAGATGCCCAGGTAGCTTGGTCGCTGTATATACACAGCATCAGAAGGCATCCTGGGTCGTTTCTGTGCGGTGATGAGAAACAAGGAGCCGGCTGCCACCGGCACTGGGTGCAGAGAGCGTCATGGTATAGATCACAGTCTTTCCAGCAAAGCAGGGGCTTCCAGATTCTTGACCTGCTGTTCTTAGCACCGTGGCAAACAAGCGGTCCCCCTTTCTCCAGCTCCCTCCCATCCTTGATATTTCCATTTCCACTCCCATGGGACAATGGTACACCAAGTCGTAGGGGCAGAATTTAGTACGACCAGGGAGTGAGATAACAGAGTGCTTCCGAGCGTGGCTTCTGAAGCCAGACGGCCTGAGTTTTGATCCCGGGTTTTCGGCACCCGGAGCAAACGACATTTATTAAACTCTTAGTGCCTCGGTTTCCTCGTTTATAAAACCAGGATAATCGTACAGGGGTTGTTGGGAAGATTCAATGGGCTGATACACATAAAGCACTGTCAACAGCGTCTGTAACCTAGCAACGACAGGGCAAATGTCAGCAACCATCGTTTTCTAGAAAAAGTAAGTATCCCACTCCAAGAGGGGCCCCAGTGACTCCAGTCCCCTGGCATTCATCGGCTCCCAAAGTTCCTTCCGCATTGAATTGGGCTGACTGTGACCGACAGGCCATTGAGGAAATGGTGGAGGAAATGGCGGACCTGTCTAGGGTGGGTCATGAAAGTCACCTTGTCGAACAGCTGCCGTCCTAAGACTGGAGGATCCACTTCCAAGGTGGCTTATTCACATGGCTGGCAAATTAGTGCTGGCCATTGGCTGGGTGTCTCATGTCCTCCCCACACAGGCCTCCCCGTAGGGCAGTGTGACTGCCTTCACACGTGGCAGCTGGCAAGTGACCCAAGAGAGTGCATACTGTTAATACTGTTGTCTTGGGGCGCCCGGGTGCCTCTGTCAGTTGAGCGTCCGACTTCGGCTCAGGTCACGATCTCACAGCTCGCGGGTTCGAGCCCCGCGTCGGGCTCTGCGCTGACGGCTCGGAGCCTGGAGCCCGCTTCGGATTCCGCATCTCCTTCTCTCTCTGCCCCTCCCCCACTCATGCTCTGTCTCTCTCTCTCTCTCTATCAAAAATAAACATTCAAAAAAAATTTTTTTAAATACTGTTGTCTTATCTTACATTTAATTTCTTATTCTCAAGAAAATAGTCCATATTTTCTTGAATTTTATTACAAGTACCAAGCAGAAGCTATCCAAAAACTTTGTTTGTGGCTTCCTGAGGTACATAATAATGGTCTTGTGCTAATGCTCCAGGCTGTGTTCTCCTCTTCCTAAGCGATAGGCCATCTCTTTTTTTATTCTCTCTCTCAGTCAGATGCCTCATATTCTCTCTCCTATTTCCTCCTTCTTTCTCATCCTCCCCTTCTTCCTCCTCCTTTCTAATCCAGGAATAAAGAAGGTCTCTACCTATGTTTGCTCTTTGCTCCTAAACATAGTAGATGGACTCTCTCTAGCCCCTTCATTTAACAGTTTTCTTGGGGGAGCCTGGGTGGCGCAGTCGGTTAAGCGTCCGACTTCAGCTCAGGTCACGATCTCACGGTCCGTGAGTTCGAGCCCCGCGTCGGGCTCTGGGCTGATGGCTCGGAGCCTGGAGCCTGTTTCCGATTCTGTGTCTCCCTCTCTCTCTGCCCCTCCCCCGTTCGTGCTCTGTCTCTCTCTGTCCCCAAAATAAATAAACGTTGAAGGAAAAAATTTTTAACAGTTTTCTTGCTTTCTGATAAAAACTCTCTTACGGAGCTTGTGGGAGGTTGGTATCAGTTAGCTTCGCTGCGTAACAAACTGCCCAAATGTCGGCGGCTTACTATCTCAATGATTTATTATTATTCACATCTGTGCTCCTGCTAGGATTTAGCTGACCTAGGCTGGGCCCGACTGCTCTGCTGTAGACATCTTGGCAACTCTCACTGCAGGTGTGTTGGTTGACTGGGGTGTCCCCGTTCCATGTATCTTTCACCCTCCTTTGACCATCTTCCTTTGCCCTCTTACGCCTAATGTGGGCATATTTTTCTTATAGTGATGTAGATGCACCGAATGACAAGTGGAGACATGAGCCCAGGATCAGAGCTGGCATGCTGTCGTTTCACCTACGGAACATTAACCAAACAAGTCACACGGCCAAGCCCAAGTTCAAGGAGCATGCAACTATATTCTGCCATTCTGCATGGAGATAGAGGAAGAATAGAAAGTCACTAGGAAAAGTTGAATACAGGAGGTGTAAAGAATTGAGGCCAGTAATGCCCCACAGTGGTTCAAAAACGAACAAGAAATCTCTTGGGGCGCCTGGGTGGCTCAGTCAGTTGAGCGTCCGACTTCGGCTCAGGTCATGATCTCGCAGTCTGTGGGTTCGAGCCCCACGTCGGGCTCTGTGCTGACAGCTCAGAGCCTGGAGCCTGCTTTGGATTCTGTCTTTCTCTCTCTCTGCTCCTCCCCTACTCATGCTCTGTCTCTCTCTCTCCTTCAAAAATAAATAAAAACATTTTAAAAATTTAAAAATAAATAGATAAAGGGATGGTCTGAGATCAAGAAGGGAATCAGGAAGAACGGGTATACAACCTGAACACAAAGCAGCCCAGCCTATCTCCACCTGTCACTCTATATGCTCAAGTCTATCTGACCCACCCAGAAACTGTTCAAGCCTGCTATTAGAGCCTCTCATAGAGCCAAGGTCCCGATGCTTGCTTCCTCCTGCGGTCATGCAAGGAAAACCCACACAGGGTTGATGATTTCCGAGCTGGTCCAACCACACCATGTAGATCCGTTAGCCCTCATGTGGATCAGCTCTTGCACAAATGAGCACATTTGTGGACAGTACTTCCTGGAAACTTCATTGTTTTTCATTGCAAGTACATGCCTTGCCAACGGGTACACATGGGCAGCTCCCCAGTGGACTTCATTATGACAATGAGCAGAACTTTCTTTACAGAATAAAAATTCGCCTCCTCCAAAGGACAGAGCCCAGCCTACCTTCCGGATTCCAATGACACTCACTGTCTGCTTGGGAGCTCTTCAGAGGAGACCATGTTTAAGGCAGACTGTGTGTTCTGCCTGCTCAGAAAAGCATGGAGGGTTCCTGATAGGAGGAATAGTACAGCTTATCTAGTGTGGGGTCGGCGGACTTTTCTGTGAAAGGCCAGATAGTACCTATTTTAGGTTGTGTGGGCCATACAGTCTCTGTGGCAACTGCTTCACTCTCGTAGCACGAACGCAGATACAGACAACACGTGAACAAGTAAGCAAGGTGCTCCGACAAAACTCTCTTTACAGAAACAGCTGGCAGATCAGACTGGGTCCACGGGCCCGACCTCCGTTCTAATCTAACCCTTCCTTTTGTGTCAGTGGAAACGGAGACCTCGGTCCCCTTCTCCTGCCATCACTGAATCTCGCATCACCGAATCCTACATCTAACCATGGCAATGGCCTTTTGGTACCATGTTTCTTCGACCGGATGTACTCAGCGGGGGCGCCCCAGTGTGAGTGTGCTGAGTGGTTAGCACCCATGTCTCTCTGGCTGGTAAACATTTTAAATATCACCCTCGCCTTTTTTTTTTTTTTTTTTTTTTTTTTAATGTTCAAGACTCTGCAAGACTGAGAGCTCTTTGAGGTTGAAACTTGCATCATCCATGTGGTAACCCCAGTGACTTTGCAGCTCAGCCTCTGATGCCTCAGAAGAGCACGATTTAAATGAATGAAAGAGAGGGGCACCACCTGGGTGGCTCAGTGGGTTAAGCGTCCGACTCCGGCTCGGGTCATGATCTCGCGGTTCATAAGTTCAAGCCCTGCACCGGGCTCTGTGCCGACAGCTCAGAGCCTGGAGCCTGCTTTGGCTTCTGTGTCTCCCCCTCTCTGCCCCTCCCCTGCTCAGGCTCTGTCTCTCGATAATAAACAAGCATTAAAAGTTTTTTAAAAATCGAAGGAATGAAAGAGATCCAAAAGAGAAAGGACTTGACCAAGGTCACATAGTCTAATAAACAGCAGCGCAGGGACCAGATCCAGGTCATGACGTTGCAATCACTTTGTGTTAATACAGTGTTATCTGCCACTGGTGAAATATAAGCCTGGCTAAGGGGTTGGAGAATCACAGGAACGCTGGTGAAGCCAGCAAGCACCTACTAAGAGCCCTGCAAGTTGCAAAGTCCTATGCGAAATGCTGCGGGCAGGGAGGGCCGACCTTCAAGGAGGCTGTGGTCCGCAGGGAGATACACACGAAAATAGCTCTAAACCCGGTGCTTATCTCTACCTACCGGTAGATTCAGGAAGACTGCGGTTAACTTTGATTTTCTACCTCTCCCTGGCTTGGCTCTCCACTACATGTATAATTACACACCCACCCACACACCCACACACACACACACACACTCACACACACACTCACACACACACACACACACACACACACAGCCTAAACTGTCGTTGAAGAGTCTAATGTCTAGACCAGATTTCTGGACCTGAAGCTTTTAGAAAAACCCCTTCCCAACCTGGGACTTTCTGCATCTTCCTTAAATTATATACACATATGTGTGCATTTTTTTAAAAAGAGGGCGCATAGATATCTTTCAGATAATTACAAGAATCCGTGATGCCCAAAACCTTAACCATAGGTAAGGTGACTTGTGATTCATATCCTAGCTTTATTGTACTGGTGTGGCTGAGGTCTGTTTTAACCCCAGAGCAATAGGCAACGAAATAATGCATAAATCTTACAAGGTGGGGATGGGGGGGAAGCCCTTATTCTTACAGCGTTTTTCGTTCACGGCCGGTTGAGCATTGCTTATATTTCATCAACTCTTGGGTGTTTGAACTCAGATTTGCAAACCCCTCGTCAGCTTCGGTTATGAGGGTTGAACATTCCTGCAAAGCGGTAGAGAAAAGAATGAACTTGGAACAGCAGCCTGTGGTCTGATCCCAGCGCCCTACTCCCTGCTGTTCTGTAACTCACTAAACCTCTCCCCTTCCCCTTAACATTTCAGCGTCTCAGTTCACCTATCTGCAAAATGGGAATGAAAATACCTAGCTCGCGGACCTGTTGTGAACATTAAATAAATTCCATATTTTGTCTAGAACAGCACACGGTAGGTGCTTCACCAGCCTGGCACAGAGTAGGCATTTTGCAAACATTTCTTCATTTTCTCTATCTCTCCCCTCTTTTCTTTCTTAGATGTGCCCAGCAGATAGGCACGGCCATAAACAGGCATGCTTCAAACTCACCTGTGTGCAAGTTTGGATGGCGTAGTAATTCCTGCTGGCTTTCAACACGCATCCACACAGCTCTGCCTGGGCGCCCTGCCCAGAACCAGGAGCTGGAGATACAGCCGCGGACAACACAGAGGTGCAGTTCTGCCCCCACAGAGCTTATAGTCCAGTGGGGGAGACAGACACAGGGAAGGAATCACAGCAGAATATTCCAAGGCTTCTGATGGAGACTGTACAGGACTGTGTGGGTCACAGGACAGGGGCACCCAGTGAGGACATACAGTCAGGAAGGCTCCTGGGAGGAGAGACATCTAATCTGGGTCCTGGAGAATGAGTAGGACGCAGCTAAGTCCCCTGTGTTTTCTCCCATCCGAGTACTAACCAGGCCCGACCCTGCTTAACTTCCGGGATCAGACGAGATCGGCGCGTTCAGGGTGGTATGGCGGTAGACAGTCCCCTGTGATTTCTTAGGCCTTCTCATTGAGGGGAGTAAAGAGATGTTCAGCTGGCAACTGCATTATTATCTGAGCTCAGAAGAGTGAGGTCTACGCGGAGGTAGCGAGATGGGCATCAGAAGCATGTAATAGGTAAGTTAGGGAATTTTCCCTGTGCAAGAAGACTTTCCCACGGGAGACTCACAGCCTAGTCCTCCCCTAACCCAGATGGGATGTTGTTGCTCATCTGGAGGCCCAGTTTGCTCTCTCCAAGGTTGGTGGTCGGGCTCATGGCCCAGAAAGCTGCCCCCATGCCCCCGCTGCCTGCCCACCTGACCCGACGGGATCTGAAGGCGACCTCCCTCCCCACGCCCACCAGTGTCCAGGAGGTGCATCCCGGAGCTTTGTGACTGGTGAACGGTACCAATCTATGTGGCACACGGGCCCTCGGCCACCCTGGAGGTCCCATAGCCTAGAAGCCCAGGGAGCTTCAGTGAAAGGAGAGTCACTCCTGTGTAGTGCTGTGCTTCCCACGGCGAGAGGGCCTTGACGCTGTGCTGTCTCCTGGACCACACCCCAGCAAGCCCAAGTCGGCGGAGGTATAAATAGCTCAAGAGGCCTGAGTGGAGGAAATACATTCTCTGACTGTAACAACAGGCACAGAGCAGAGTCAGATCTGACCCTGTTCTAGACGCCCTTTGAATCCTGAGACCCTTTTCTTGCTCTGCGATCGGGAGGGAGGGATGGGGTGGGCGGGGTATGGGGGAGTGGGGAGCAGTGGAGGTGGAGAGGGTTCTGGACCACTCCCGGCATTCGGAGACGGAGGTATTAACCTCCCCCCCGCAGTACCTGGAAGCAGGATGCCCACACCCGCTTGGAAACAATCAAAGGCAGGTGGTGTTTCTTCCCTGAGGGGGAATGCTAAGGGACGCAGAACCCAAATGAGGGCAGGTGACAAAAAACTGACTTGGAATAGAAGGGAGAGGGAATGCTCTGCTGGACCATTTCTACAAAATATGCAGGAAATCTAATAAGTATACATCTTTAAAAATCCATCTATAACCAAAATAGAACTCTTACTGCAATTTATTTTTGATTTTTTTCCTTAAAATTCTTGTTTTTTTTCGTTTATTTTATTCATTTTGAGAGAGAGAGAGAGAGAGAGAGAAGGGGAGGGCCAGAGAGAGAGAGAGAGAGAGAGAATCTCAAGCAGGCTGTGCACTGTCAGTGCAAAGCTGGATGTGGGGCTCGAACCCACCAACCATGAGATCATGACCTGCGGAAATCAAGAGTCAGACACGTGACTGACCGAGCCATCGATGCGCCCCTGCAGTTTATTTTTTAACGAGACGGATTGGCGTTTGGTGGTTGGCCATACTTACGCGATCTTGCTTTTCCGTTACACGTCAGCCTGTGCGGGCAATATGCCCGGACCCCCAGCCCTGAGCGGGAAATCCCTGATTCCAGGGCAGTCTTTGACAGAGGATCCCAGCTTCGATTTTGCATTCCATTTTGCCCTTCTAGAAGGTGACCTCTGTGTCCAGAGGAAGGACCCCGAGGCTGCTTGGCTAAAGCTGCTTCTTGGAAAGGAGGAGCCCACAGCCTGTCCCGTGCTGCTGTCACATGCCCGGGAGTTGAGACCCTCCCTCAAAGCCCTGAGAACAAGAGAAGTGCCAACAGCGGCACAGCAGACAGCACCCGGGAGGGAAAGCAGTTAGGGGTGGTCTCCCTCGACCAAGCAAGCACTCTACCTTTGAAACTGCAAACAAGTATTTGTTTCTAGACTATCCAGAGGCATCCGTTAGAAAATCCAGCCTACACGGTCTCAACATACGAGGGTTCACCTGCCTCATGCAGCAAGGGGATCGCTGGTGACTGGTGGAGGAATATATCCACGACCCACCTGCTCTGTCGGCCTGCTCTCAGGTCCCGTGGGCCGCTCACCCTCCAGAGCTTTCGTAAGACGACTCGGCCCTTTTTGCATTTGGTCCGGGACAAAGAAGGAGAAAGATGAAAAGCTAAGAGCCAGACGCCTTCTCCACAGGACGTTTGTTTCCCAACATCTTATTCTGAAAAGAAGTTTTTACACATATGGCGAAGTGGAAAGTATGTCACAGGAGGCGTTTGTATACCGGACACCTAGATTCTGTCATTAACGTTTTCCCATACTTGCTTTGTTGTGAGCTATCCTGCTGGCCTCTCTCTGTCCACCCATCAATTCCTAGTCTTGATTAACTGGGGCATTTCGAAGGAAATTGCAGACATTGGTACGCTTCCCCCTAAATACTTTTTGGCATGTTCACGAGGTTTTGGCGTGCCCATCCATTGGCCAGAAATGTATCACATGCCCACATTATGCAAGGAAAGCTGGGAGATTATATATTTTAAGTTGTCTCTGCATCCTGAATAAGATTAGGATTACGTAAGTAAGAAAGAAATGGCCATGGACGTTGGATAGGCAGTCCGGCTGTGTCTGCACGTAGGGAACAGCTCTTTATAAGGTTTGGCTTCACTGGAATCTTCACCATCGTTACCTGAAAATGTGTCCAGAGACAAGCACCGATGTGGAAGATGATGATGGGGAGCTTTGGGGGCAGAGCACATATGATCTGATGGCCCAAGCTCTGGCACATTGAGTAGGTGACCCCTTTGGGGACACCTACACACCAAGGAACTCCCCCTTTCTCCCTTTGCCAGCTGCTGGCATGATCCTTAATCTCACTGGCTCACAAAAGTTCATTGGAAGACCAGGAGGTCCACATGTGTAAATATTTACAAGGTCAAATCATACTTATCTGATGGCTGTGCTTCCAGAAACTCAGCCACCCAAAATGTGGGGTAAACCAGAGAAGAATCCCGCATCCGTACTTTCTGAAAACAAATTGTGAGGGAAAGAGTATGTCCCGTGGTGAGCACTCGAACTTGGCTTCCGGTCTTGGTTCTGCAGCTAACCAGCAAGAAATCACCAATTCACTTCTTTCTGGGCCGCCTTTCCTTTGCTCAGGACCTAATCTGCATGAACTAACAAACAGCTCTCACGGATGAGCCGTTCTCTAGATTGTGCCTGGGATGATTTTATTGCAACCACATGATCTCTATCTTTAAGAATGTGATGTCTATGCAGTTGAACAAAACCTATTTCTTTACCCTGCAGGCCACGCATTGGTAATTATGAGTAACATAAGGCCGTAACGAGGCACGGTGCTGTAAGAAATGACAGCCTAATGGAGGAAGGAAATAAAAGTACAAAAGGATCGCCGTATGGGGTCATTTAGTGAAGGGGCGAAAATTCCACACACAGCTGCCCCATGGACATCCCTGTACCACAACGCAAATCTATAAATGATGATTATAGTGATTACCCTGACCCATTACAATGTCTCAATTACGCTCACCTAAATCTGGTTCAGAAGGTAGAGGCATTTGTAACTCATTCTGGAAATATTTCCATAAAAGGTTTCGTATTTTCAATGCGGATTGCACTTCAATTACCTGGATAACTCAGTGTTTTGTTTCGTTTCCCACTGATGTGGGATAAGCCACATTTGGCTACGTCCTGCACACAGGTGATAAATTTACTCACATGTTTACTCAACAGGCAGGGTGCCACCTGGAAGAACTGTGGCTTCGTGAGAAGCACAAAAGAGTGTTGGAGACTTAAAGGAGGGATCGACAGCCAATGTGAATTTGAATTTCAGGGAAGCGGCGACCCTTCTTCCACACCTGAAATGGTTGCTCTGAGGGACAGCGATGGGGAAGGGGGAGGGAGAGGGGGAAGGGCCAAGTGTCCGGGATCATGGAGGGCACTTCCAGAGGAGAGTAGGGTTTGGTGTGGCCAGAGAAAAGCGCCAAGGGGTAGGTTATGAGGGATGGGGATAGATATTTGGATGTTGGTGGCAATTAAGAGTTTGGATTCACTTACAGACTGTGAGACGTCGGTAAAGGTGTAATATCATCAGAACTGTGCCTTTGGAAGAACATTCTGGGAGCAATATGTAGGCTGTATTGCCACAGAGAAAGACTAGAGACAGCGACTCAGTAAGAAGTTGAAATAGTTCAGTGAAAAACTCATGGAAGAGTCCATGCAGGGGTTCAAGACGTGTGCGTGAGTTGTCATGGCAGCTTTAACCACAATTGCCCCAAACTGGAAACAACCTCACATCCTTCTGCAGGAGAATGGATACACAAAGTGATACACAAAAGTGTATACACACAAAGTGATACACAAAGTGGATACACAAAGACCCATACAATGGGATGCTACTTGGGAAGAACTACTGTTAAAGGCAACTACATAGATAAATCTCAAAATCATTATGTTGAGTGAAAGAAGCCAGACAGCCCCTGCCCGCCAAAATAGAGTATGTAACATACAATTCCAGTTATAAAAAATTACAGAAAAAGCAAATTAACCTACAGTGTGAAAAGCCAATCCGTAGTTCCCTGGGACACACTGGAAGGGGGCATGGATGGCAAAGGGGGCACAAGAAATATTTTGGGGGGGATGGAAATGTTTTATATCTTAATTGTGGTAGAGTTCTATAGGTATATACTTCTGTTAAAACTAATGAATTGCCCAGTCTATTTTGCTTTATTTTACAGTTTATTTGTTTATTTTGTAAGAGAGAGACAGTGTGCATGAGTGGGGGAGGGGCACAGAGAGAAGGGGAGAGAGAGAATCCCAAGCAGGCTCTGTACTGTCAGCGTGGAGCCCGGCACAGGGCTTGATCCCACAACCATGGGATCATGACCTGAGCCAAAATCAAGAGTCAGACACTCAACCAACTAAACCACCCAGGTGCCCCTAAAATCACTTTTAAAAAAGGCATACACACACACACACACACACACACACACACACACGGACAGTACCATGAAAAAATGAGTCATTAGCAACACAATCAGTAGAAACTGGAAAGGAGTAAATCTGAGATGATCAAATCCTAAGGGGCCAATGGGAAAAGCCAAGATCATCTCACTGCACAAAGGGTAAGGAATTACGATGGCCCCAGTTACCTCTGGATATGAAGGTGAAAGGAGATTGGGTAAATGAAGACCAATTGAAAATCTGTCTATAAGCACTGAGCACTGATATCCTTCCTGCCCTGTCTCTGGAGAAGACAGAGTGTGATACGAGACACGGTTGAGGGAGGAGAAACATTCCAAAGCCGGGGCGATAGGAGGATGTAGACGTGCTGAAGTTGAGATCCCCACCCATTTGTTCATTTCAGTCCCAGAAAGCTGATAGACAAGCCTTCAACCTCCAAGGAGAGAATAGGGTCTTTGGATAAGGTGGCCAATCTGAGAGGAAAGACCTAAAATACTGCCACTGAATTATAGCCCAGTTAGCCATCCTACCATGGATAAGGCCACGGTGTTTGAGCTCCTCTTATGCTCTTGTTGCTGTTGAGGAAGCATCTCATCCGTCCATTCCGAAACATAACTAGACGATCAAGGATTACAATGCAAAGCATAGAAAACGAAACCAATAAACAAACAAAAAAAAAAGTAATTTGGTGGAGATAGCCATAGCAATTAGAAGCAAGCCTCCAAGAGATAAAATATTGCAACCATGAAACAAGAACAGATGAGTATAAAAAGGACAATTCTGAGGATTATAAGTAGAGCTCTAAGAATTTAAAAAATAGAAGTGAAACTCTCAACTGAAAACTTAGGTGAAATTGAAAATACTACCTTAAAAATAGATTTAAGGTGCATCTGGGTAGCTCAGTCGGTTAAGCATCCAACTCTTAATTTCGGCTCAGGTCATGATCTCACAGTTTGTGAGTTCAAGCCCTCTGTGCTGTCAGCACAGAGCCTGCTTGAGGTTCTCCGTCTCCCTCCCTCTCTGCCCCTCCCCTGCTTTCTCTTTTTCTCTCTCCCTCAAAAACAAATGTTTAAAAATAGATTAAGAAAACAAGGGATTCTGGAGAGATAGGTGAATTTTTTTATGAAAAAGGGAAAAATCAATAAAATATTTCAAGAATTTTTCCCATAATTGACAAATATTAGGCTGTATATTACAAGGGCCCACTAACTACCCAGAACAATATATGAAAAAGACTTTGCAAAGGCACATCAACATGAGCTTTCAGAACACAGGAGTCAAAGAGAAGAAATTACAAGCTTCCAGAGAGATTTTTAAAAAGACAGAAAGAAGGAAAAAGAGAAACAGGTCACACACACAAATCAGGAATCTTGACGCCTTCAGATTTCTCAATAGCAGTATTGGAAACTACAAAATAATGCAACAAGGCCTTCAAAATTCAAAAGGAATATTAATTTCAACCCAGAATTCCAAATTCAGCCTATTCATCAATTACAGGGTAGAAAAGGGCATTTTCAATCAGGCAAGCTCTCCATAAATTGTATCTCCTCTGCACTTTTTCTCAAGAATGTCTGGAAGATGTGTTTCGCCACAACGAGGGCTCGACACAGGAGGAAAGAAACGGACATTGCATGGATGTGAATAATGACTTAGGGAGATCCCAAAATGATACTGTTGGTCTTCAATTAATAGTTGTTTTTCCATTAGGGGATTATAGCCCAAATAGCATCTCTTGTGCATTAAAATATTTCCACACACACACACACACACACACACACACACCAAAAAACAAAAACCCTAACCATAAGGTAGAGGGGTTTGTTTTATTTTTTAATTTTTTTTAATGTTTATTTATTTTTGAGTGTGAGTGGGGAAGGGGCAGAGAGAGAGGGATACACGGAATCCGAAGCAGACTCTACGCTCTGAGCTGTCAGCACAGAGCCTGACACAGGGCTCGAACCCACCAACCATGAGATCATGACCTGAGCTGAAGCCGGACGCATAACCGACTGAGCCACCCAGGTGCCCCCTAAAACATTTTTGTGTGAAAGAATTACCCAAGGGTTCATTAAAAATACAAATTCTTTGCCCCCATTCTTTTTTTTTTTTTAATGTTTATTTATTTGAGAAAGAGAGAAAGAGCTAGAGAGAGAAGGAGGGGTAGAAACGGGAAGAGAAAGAATCCCAAGCAGGCCCCAAGCTGTCAGCGCAGAGCCCAATGCAGGGCTCTAACTCACGAACCTTGAGATCATGACCCGAGCCAAAATCGAGAGTTGGATGCTTAACCGACTAAGCGTCCCCACGGGCGCCCCAGTTGCCCCCATTCTAAGAGATTCTATTTGAGGTCTAGAATGGGACCCCAGGGAAAATGCACGTTGTGGTCAATCACCTGGTTCCCTCAGGTGATTCCGTACAGGTGGCTCATAGATCACATCAGCAAAACGTTTGTCTGAACAACAGCACCACTAGCTGAGTAAATGTAAGCTCGGCTGCCATATTTATGACCTGCCAGCACTTACCCTTTCTTTATATCGAGATGTCACTCCCATAAATAGAACGCACCACTTTTTAAAAGTGTACCGTCCAGTGGGTTTTAGTTCAACCATCACCACCATCTAATTCCAAAACATTATCATCAGCCCCAAAAGAAACTCTGTACATAGTAGCATTTACTCCCCATTTTCCATCCCACCCCCTGCTTGGCAATTACTAATTTGCTTTCCGTCTCTATGGATTTGCCTATTCTGAACATTCCATATCAGTGGAATCATACGTGGTCCTTGGTATCTTGCCTTTTTCACTTACCATATGTTTTCAAGGTTCATCCACTGTCATGAGTATTAGCACTTTGTTCCTTTTTATGACTAAATGATATTCCATGGTATGGTTATACCACATTTTGCAGGTCACCTCTTTAGTTGGTGGGCATTTGGGTTGTTTCCAACTTGGGGCTGTTATGAATAGTGCTGCAATGAACAGTCACGTACAGGTTTATTGTGTGAACATCTGTTTTCGGTTCTCTTGGTTTTATACCAAGGCGTAGAATCGCAGGACCGTATGCTAGCTCCCTGTTTAACTCTTTGGAGAACTGCAGAACTTTCTTCCATAGTGGCTGCATCATTTTATACCCCGCCCCGGAAATGTATGAGCGTTTCAATATTTCACATAGTCACCAACACCTTTTTCCTTTTTATTTTAATTACGGTCATCCTATTGGGTGTGAATTGGGGATTAGGGATTTGATTTTCCCTAATCCCTTGCTGGGATTTGCCCTCGCTTATGCAACCCCTGTTCCTTTCTTTCCAATTTCTGTCTGTCTCATACATGCATTGTCAGATCAGGTTGCATGATGCCCCTTTCAACAAGACAAGCACTTGCTTAATGCCCTTTATTTTCAATTCTGTAAGTCACTGTGTACAGAGTGCTCACCACCAGGCCTTATGTCCATGTCTCTGCAGCCTAAAGTTTATTCTTTACTAAATTCCATAGGAAGAGCTCATGAGAACAATATTCCCTGAGTTTTTGCGTGGCGATAATAGTTCATTTATGACCTTTATACTCGAAGGTCAGTTTCGATGGATGAAAATCCTTGGCTCACTTTTTCTTAACTTGAGCATCTTACATACGTCCTCGTTACCCCATTTTCTTATGACCTAAAGTGTCACCTAAAAAAGTCTGATGATAACTAATTTTCTTTCCCTTTTCAGTCACAGACTCTTTTGCTAGAGATTCCCAAAGTGGTTTTAGTTTTCTTTAAAAGACCAGAGATCTTACTACAATTTGTACATTGGAAGAGGTACAAGAGGGCCTCAGTGAGTTCCCACCTCACCACAAACACCAAGAACCTGAAAATAGGTTAATCTCAAAGGACTGAATTACAGCTCTGTACTTAAAAGACTGGAACACAGACACACAAAGTCACCTCAGAAAGGCCTGGGGGACAGTAGCCTGATGGAAGATATTGACATAGCAGAAGGAAAATGGTACCCATCAGAGGGTGGTGGGTGGAGAGTAGGGACCAGTGGAGGATATCATCATGGCTAAAGAGGGCAGGTGCGATTTTGGCTTCCTGTGTGTCATTTTCTTACAAGAAGAGACTCTGCAAGGGCCCAAGTTCGCTGAGTAGTTCAAGAAAAGACTCATGAGTGCAAGAGTCTAGTTCCCTGGGTAGTTTCATTTCTCAATGTAAATTAATACATTAGCATCTGGTTTACACAAATCAGGCTTTTATAAGTTTACTCCCCATGAGTCAACTTCCCCACCTAGGAATACCTCTGAGACTTTGGCAAGGCCAGATAGCTGGATCTGCACGGTGAGGGCCAGACCAGGACTCTGGAGACTTACCCCAAGTCTGGCCCAGCAGGAAAACTCTTGGTGGCCTGGGCAGTCTTCGGGTGGCCTCAGCCTGCAGCGTCATGCACCGTGGACCTTGCCCACACGGCGGCAGAACCAGGTCCTGCCGTCAGAGGAGCGTGTGCTCCTTCTGGGTGTGATCACAGGCCAAGCAGTTGTCAACAGCTTTGTGCAGGCAAATAGCATACAGGCAGGGATGCTCTGGGAAGCAGGCTGGCTGCTGGCAGCTGCAATCATTGGCCATTTCCAGGAACTCCTTAAATATTTCTCTTCAGGGCCACATTCTCCAACCTCAAGATGAACTTCGTGCAATTTAAAACCTCAGCTTCAATTCCCTTAAAACTGTTGTGATCAAAAACGCTTTATCCTCTCCTAACAAAGTACTATTTAATGAGCTATTTACGACAATGGGCCAATCTCAAAGTTCCAATAAACCAAAACATGAAGGGGATGTGTGTTTAGATGTTATCCGTAGCAATGACTTTTGGGTTAAAAATCGAAACTAGAGGAAAAGGCCAATTCTAAAGAAACGGCTCGATATCCGCGGTCTGGGTGGCTTATAATAGTAAACCCAACGGCCACCTTGATAGTTTTTATATTTGCCAACAAGTAGCACAGAATTCTAAACTAATTTTGCTAATGGATCACCAACTGAACCGTGCTGATAAAATAACTACTCAGGAGTTTCTTAGAGTAAATCCTTTTCAATAACTGACGATAAGAAAAACATAGAAATGATGGTGTTGGAGTTATTCTCCAGCATGGGGTTCCACCAAGCTCTGTTGATGTTCTCCTATGGTGTCACGTGTCTGCTTGATGCCGAAGGCCAGTGAACCATCCTCCTCTCAGAGTGTAGGGGGAGGCCACAGGGAGCCTACTCATTCTGGGACTTGAAGGGCAAGTGCTTTGGATGGCCAGTGGTCAAGTTGTCGCATTCCTGGGGATCGTATTCCCCCCACAGTGTAGCCACTTCTGGAACCATAGTCCCCTTTGGAGCAGCAGGGGATCATAGCAGACATAAGAGCCCCAAGTAAAACCTCTTCAACCGCAAAGGGAAACACAGGCTGTGATTAAAATGATGCTGCTAAGAGTAGGTGACAGGTGTGCAAATGGCAGACCACCAGCAATGCCCCCCAGAGGCTGAGAACATGGCAGAGCCCACTGCTGGGGGAAGCAGGGGCAGGGAGGTCCAGATGTCAGTCCACGGCAGCCATCGGACCCTGCGACCTCAGAGCCCAGACACTGAGTAGGCATCACAGATGTTAGTGATTATGGAAGTGCTTGGATCTCTATCCTGCTGTCCTGTTGGACCGGATTTATTCTAACCTTGACCCTCCAGACTCATCTCAGACCTCACCCCTCCTGGCTTTCTCTCTTCTACCCACAGTTCTCTCTCACGCCTCAAAGTGAACATAGCAGAGGCTGTACCCTCTTGGAGTTCTCTTCCAAGTCCCCTTGTTCCAGCTCCCTCTGCCTTTAGAGCTGAACTTTATTCTCATGTCCTCAGAGAAAGCCTCCCTGGTCCTCCTCAATCAGGTCAAATCCCTTTATTCGAGTCCCTCCTGGAGTTTCAAACTCCTTGATATATATATAATTTTTATATATTATTTATATTACATATAATATATATGTGTGATACTTGGCAAATATATATTATATATATTATATTTATATTATATATGTGTGTGTATATATATATATATATAAATCACTTATCTGAGGTATAGTTTTTATGTAGTTAGGTGTCTCTCTAATAAAGTCTTACTCCTGTGCTGGACTGTAAGCTACAAGAGGGAAGTGTCCATCTGCAACAGGGAAGGCTGAATTCTTTTGTTTTGTTTTCTTTTTTCTTTTCTTTCTTTTTTTTTTTTAATAAAGACTTTATTTCATAGAGCAGTTTTCAGTTTACAACAACACTGAGAGGAAGTTACAGAGATTTTTCAAAATCTCTTTCCATAAAGATTTTCCTGCCCCCACACATGCATAGCCTCCCCTATTATCGACACCCCCACCCCCAGAGTGGTGTATTTGTCACAATTAATGGACCTACACTGACACATCATCACCACCCAGAGTCCTAGTTTACGTTCGGGTTCCCTCTTGGTGCGGTACATCCTGTGGGTTTAGACAGATGTGCAATGGCATGTATCCACCATGATAGTATCCTAGAGAATAGTTTCGCTGCCCTAAAAGTCCTCTGTGCTCTGACTATTCATCTCTCCTTTTTCCTCCCCCGCCCTGGTAACCACTCACCATTTTAATCTCCCTACAGTGTTGTGTTTTTCACAATGTCATATAGACATGGGAATCATACAGTTCGTAGCCTTCTTTCACTCAGTAATATGCATTTAACATTCTTCCATGTCTTTTTGTGGCTAGATAGGTCATTTCTTTTTAGTGCTAAAAAATATTCGATCGTCTGCATGTACCAGAGTTTATTTGTCACTTACTGAAGGACATCTTGGTTGCTTCTAGATTTGGGCAATTATGAATAAACATCCATGTGTAGGTTTTAGGGGACGTAAGTTTTCATCTCCTTTGGTTTGGAGCTCAATTGCTGCATCATATGGAAAGAGTATGTTCAGTTTGTAAGAAAGCACCAAACTTTCTTCCAAAGTGACTGTGCCATTTTGCATTCCCATCAGCAGTGAAGGAGAGTTTCTGTTGCCCCATATAACCACAAGCATTTGGTGGTGTCAATGTTCTGGTTTTTGGCCATTCTAATAGGTATATACTGGTACCTCACTGTTGTTTTAATTTGCATTCCCCTGATGACATATGATGTGGAGCATGTTTTCATATGCTCACTGGCAGTCTATTTGTCTCCTTTGATGAAATGTCTGTTAAGAATTTTGGCCAGGGCGCCTGGGTAGCTCAGTCGGTTAAATATCCGACTCTTGATTTCACTTCAAGTCATGATCTCTCAGTTCCTGAGATTGAGCCCCATATGGGGCATGGAGCCTGCCTTGGATTCTCTCTCTCCCTCTCTCTCTCCCTCTCTAAACATTAAAAAAAGAAAGAAAAGAGAAAGAAAGAAAGAAAGAAAGAAAGAAAGAAAGAAAGAAAGAAAGGAAAGAAAAAGAAAGAAAAGAGAAAGAAAGAAAGAAAGAAAGAAAGAAAGAAAAGAAAGAAAAGAAAGAAAAGAGAAAGAAAGAAAGAAAGAAAGAAAGAAAGAAAGAAAGAAAGAAAGAAGAAAGGAAGGAAGGAAGGAAGGAAGGAAGGAAGGAAGGAAAGAAAGAAAGAAAGAAAGAAAGAAAGAAAGAAAGAAAGAAAGAAAGAATGAATTTCGGCCTATTAAAAAAAATTTTGTTGTTGTTTATTTATTTTTGAGAAAGAGATCACAAGCAGGGGAGGGGCAGAGAGACAGAGAGACACAGAATCCAAAGCAGGCTCCAGGTTCTGAGCTATCAGCACAGAGCCCGATGCGGGGCTCGAACCCACGAACTGTGAGATCAAATCATGAAGTGAGCCAAAGTTGGCTGCTTAACTGACTGAGCCACCCACGTGTTGCTGGCCTATTTTTTAATCAGTTCATTTCTTTTCTCATTGAATTTTAAGAGTTCTTTATATATTTTGGTTAAGAGTCTTTCATCAGATGTCTCTTTTGAAAATATTTTCTCCCAACTTATGGCTTGTTTTCTAATTCTCTTGATATTGTCTTTCTCAGAACAGAGGTTTTTTTTTTTTTTTTTTAATTTTTTTTTTTCAACGTTTATTTATTTTTGGGACAGAGAGACAGAGCATGAACGGGGGAGGGGCAGAGAGAGAGGGAGACACAGAATCGGAAACAGGCTCCAGGCTCTGAGCCATCAGCCCAGAGCCTGACGCGGGGCTTGAACTCACGGACTGCGAGATCGTGACCTGGCTGAAGTCAGATGCTTAACCGACTGCGCCACCCAGGCGCCCCAGAGGTTTTTAATTTTAATAAAGTCCACCTTATCAATTAGTTCTTTTGTGGTTCGTGCCTGATGCTATATTTAAAATGGTGTCACATGAGACACGTCTGGGTGGCTCAGTCATTAAACATCTGACTTCAGCTCAGGTCATGATCTCCTGGTTCGTGGGTTCGAGCCCTGCATTGGGCTCCATGTTGACAGCTCAGAGCCTGGAGCCTGCTTCAGATTCTGTGCCTCCCTCTCTCTCTTTCTCTCCCCAGCTCATGTTCTGTCTCTGTCTCTCAAAAATAAATAAACACTGAAAAAAAATGTTTTAATGGCATCGCCATACCCAAGGTCACCTAGGTTTTCTCCTGCGTTATCGTCTAGGAATTTTATAGTTTTGCATTTTGAATTTAAGTCTATGATCATTTTTAGTTAATTTTTGTGAAGGGTGTAAGGTCTGTGCTTGGATTACCCTTTTTTCTTTTTCCCAAATGGATATCCAGTTATTCCAGAACTCTTGTTGAAGAGACCATCCTGCCTCCATTGGATTGCTTTTGCTCCTTTGTCAAAGATCAGTAGACTATATCCATGTGGGTCTTTTATCCGGGTTCTCTATTCTGTTCCATTGATCTGTCTATTCTTTGACCAGTACCACACTGTGTTGATTACTATAGCTTTATAGTTAAGTCTTGAAGTCAGGCAATGTCAGTCCTCCAACTTGGTTCTTCTTCCTCAATATTATGTTGGCCATTCTGGGCCTTTAGCCTCTCCATATGAACTTTGGAATCTTCTGTTGATAGCCACTAACTTGCTAGGATGATACAGTGCCTGGCATACACTGGCGCATAATAGTGAATACATGTTGAATGAATAAAGAAATAAATGAATTTATCTTCATTTTGCTGGATCTAGACACCAAATTCCTGTGAGTCCAGTTTTCCTACTTTTCCTAATCACTATTCATTCATCTACCTCCCTTTTTTACCCCTAGCCAACCACAAATCTAAAATGCACATCCCATGGAAATGTCTCCTGTCAGCTGTTATTTCCGAGCCAATACCTGAACAAGGAGGTGCATGTTGGTCGTATGGGAATTCAGGTTATCCTTACAGTTCTGCCATCAGTCCTGTACTTCATAGACCTCTCAGAAGAAGATGGGAGACTTAAAAATTCCGTGTGGGCGTGTGATTTGCACAAGCCTTCTTTTCTCTTATCACCAGATGTCCCACCTTGTCAAGACCATAGCCATGTGTCAATACAGCACCAGCAGGGCTTTGGGCTTTGGCTTTGCCATTTACCATGGTTTGGCCCTGGCACGTTCTATAACTTCTCCTCACTTAAGCTTCCATATGTGTAAAATAAGGATAATAGTTTCTATTTTACAGAGCTGTACAATTAAATGATAATGCATAGGAAGTGCTTAGCTCCATGTCAGAATGTGGTGGCTATATCTCAGCACACATGCATGAGACCAACACCTGTCATGCAGGGCCCCACAGCTTGGCAGGCATCATGCGCCTTTGTCTGAAGGAGTCAATTACTCCACAGGCCAGGTATCTGATGGCTATGGAATCCCTTAATGTTAAAGTGTCCCGAGCAATACTATGGATATATGTTTCTATATTCTTCTTACCCAGATGAAGCTGCATTTGGAATACCCAAGGCAACCTGGAGGAAGAAAAAAATTGTCTGAAAGGGGCAACCTGAAACATTGTTTTTTCCACTAAAAAGGAACCGTATTAGTAGCACAGGGGATGGTAATAGCAACAATAAATGGTAACACTGGTAACTGTCATTCACCATCCACCATATTGTTTGGTTCTCGTAACAGCCCTGATGAAGTGGATATTACTACCTTCACTTACAGATAACACACGAGCGTTGCCCAAGGCCATACAACTGGTGAGCAGGAGAAACAGGCTTGGAACGGGTTCTCCCAGGCCATACACGAGCTCCCATCTCCTTTATCTTGGGTGTTTGTGGGACTGAGAGAGCTAACTCTATTTGTGTGCCTTTAAGTATTTGAGCCCGGTCCGTGGAATCAACCCATCCTCTTTCCCCGAATCCTTTCCTAGGTAGGTCCTCTGAGGCAGACAGTGGACCCACTGGAATTTAAAAACACATGTGTGTTCATGGTGCACGACAGGTTAGCAGTAGCTCTTTCCTAATCCTGATTTCACACCCTTTTGCTGGGTACCTCCTCCTCCTCTTGTAAAAGTCATTAATGTAGCTCTAAACCTTGCATGCAAATGGGTTTTGAGTAAAGACTCATATTTTCTCCTTCTAGGTACTTCTTATTTTGATGTCCCGGAAAGTGTCCCTTACATACACAGGTGTTATTTCCATGTATCTATGCTCAGGGACTATGAATAATGTGATTTTAGCTGTCCGCAACTCTGCTCAGACCCAGAACTTCATTTCACCACCTCTGACAACCATTCTTTGCTGATAGAGAGACTTGCTTTAGGACAAGTACTAGCTTGGGGTAGGTCAAAAACTGGATCAATATAAAAATTTTTGGTCTTCAGTTTTACAATGTTCTGAGATTATCATTATGTCTCCAGTGTTGCTATTTTGGCATCAGGAAACATGAGGTCAAACAGTGGAATTTGAGGGGAAAGAGGTTTCAGTCCACTGTCACTATCTTTAACATCTCACCCAAGAGTGATCTAATCTTTGCAAAGCCTTCACCTCAAAGGCACTTTTATTGTTAGGTCACACTGGTAATTCTCTGTTGCATTACCTTTCTGTTTAAAAAAATAAATTAAAACAATCTAAGAAGGCAGATGATGTTTAATGGAAAAGGGCAGCGATGGGCTAATGGTTGCCTAGCAACCACTAGACATTGTTTTGCTGCTTCACTCTAGAGAAGCCAAAATGGCGGCTATAATCCTTCTACAGCCCCCTGGACAGCGTATATGTGAGTGACAGTTCCCTCTGGGCCCAAATCATTTTCTTCTTTGTCTTGGGCAGCAGATCATTCCTTTTTTAGTTTCCAAATGGGGAAAACTCTCTGCCTAATTCTTGAATACGCTAATACCTATACTTTCATCTTCTCAGAAAATCTATGGCTGAACTTTTCAGGTTCTTCCTTTGGGCAGTTCTACTTAAGTGTTTTCATACATTCCCCATTTTCCCCTTTGAATTCCCCTGTCAATCAATTACCAACCCTGGTTAAGTATTTTTCTGAGGTCAAGCAAGGCACTTGACATGATTTAGTTTGAGAAAGTCTTGCCTTATCCTCCTTTCTGCTTCCAGAAGGGTCTTGACTGCTCAGTTCCCTAAGGGCCAAGAGAAGCTTGGTTATTCTTTGACCATTGGATGCAGAGAATCCACAACTGAGAATGCAGGGGGAGAAGAAATATGGTTATAGAAAGTATGTTTAGAATTTTCAGGATTATAAGCATGATCAGTAAGACTGAATTACTTATTTTTAGAAAATAACATTTCCATTAGCTTAGCTCAAAAACCACAAGTCTATTGTAAGAAACCCAAATGACCTGAATCGCTTTAACTCTTTGCAACCCCTAAATCACAAGTAGATTGGAAGTCAGTCTTCTGTGGCCTTGACAAGAGAGAGGAAATGGCCACTGTGATGTGCACTGTGCATGATAGCTTGCTGATTTGGGACAGGATGTGATTTCATAGCCACCTTAGTGGGCTGGGTACCCTAGCACAGGAGTGTTTAAGCAGGGTCCTCTAGATGGGAAGAGTTTAAGAGGGCCGTGAACCATTGGAACCATGTCAAAATGCAGTGTGTATGTTTACATGTATATCCGTTCAGAGAGAGGGTCTGTCTATAAGTCTAGAAGGTTAAAAACCAGCGGCAGAGGAGAAAATGAGAGAATAAGGAGATTTGTCAAGAATCCTGTGGTTTCAGACAAATATAGCGATGGCCCATTAAAGAAGAAATGTTTCCAAAGGAGATAAAAGAAAATAATAATTTGTTAACTCATTAGTAGTTTTGCTCATGAATTCAGTCAACAAATATTTATCGAACACCTGCTGTGTACCTGGCGTTGTGAAGGGTCCTAGGGATACAGTCATGAAAGGAGAACAGTCCATTAAAGCATGGTGTTGAGGCCTAGGGGACTAACATTAGTTGAACACGTATTATGTGCTAAGAGATTTTTGCACATTAATATAATCTTCACAACCAACCATACAAACTTCAAATTATTATATTATCATATTTAGTATATGATATAAATTATAAATACAAACTGAGAGTCTTTTGACTCCAAAGCCAGTTCTTTGTCCAACTCACCTATAGGAACTTAGCTTTGGGGATTTCTTTGGACAGAATCCAGAGATATATCGAGTTGGGGTTTGGTTAGTTCCACATAAAGCAGCTTCTGCCTGCATTACAGAACAGAATAGGGGTCTTATCTCCCTAAAGATCCAGGGAAAGCACAGAAAATGCCCTGATCGTATTCTATCCACAAAATAAATACAGTAGTACCAGCTAATGGTAAGTGTTTACTGCATGCCAGGTCTTCTGCTAAATTCTCTACATGCATGATCTTAGTGTCCCTAGCGTCACAAGGTAAGCATTCTGATTAACATCACCTTCCAAATAAGATACCGAGGCTTAGAGAGTTCCCATATCTAGTCAGAACCCAGAGCCTACATTCAAACCCAAGCTTCACTGTCCTTCATGTCAACTTTATGTAAATATTTAAATTAAAAAAATTTTTTTAATGTTTATTCATCTTTTAGAGACCGAGAGAGACAGGGGAGGGGCAGAGAGTGGGAGGCACAGAATCCAAAGCAGGCTGCAGGCTCGGAGCTGTCAGCACAGAGCCCGACGTGGGGCTCGAACTCACAAACTGAAATCATGACCTGAGCCGGAGTCGGACGCTCCACCGACTGAGCCACCCAGGCGCCCCTAGGTAAATATTTAACCTCTTTGGGTCACTGGGAAACTCTTTGAAGTCTGGAGCCACCAGTCACATTTCTATTTCTTCCAGAAAATTGGCACACAGTGGGGAGTAATAACAGTAAGAGCAACACACGCTTACAGAAGCCTGGACACAATATCATCAAGAACTGTGTGGGAGCAGAGATTTCACCCTCCTTCAAGGTAGCAAGTTAGCCTGACACTGTTTTGTGGCTGCTGGTGGGAGACATTACATTCCTGGACATTAGAAGTGGCTAGATTCAGAGACAAAGGGACAATTTGTTTCTCACGAGCAGCAGCCATGGTCTCAGCATTGTTTGTCCCGATTTCCACAATGTGATACGGAGAGGCCCAAATGCCACCTGCTCGCCACGTGCCTCTCATTAAAGGAGAGGAACTCTGAGCTCAGGCAACTGACTCTCTTACAATGGGAGTAAGCATGGCTGCCTTAGCTCCAGAGGGAGATGTTTGCTTTATTATACTGGACAGTAAACACGGCTGCTCTTTGCCCCAGAGGGAGGCACTATCTCAATCTTCCAAGGCTGTTTATATACAAACACCCTTGCAAAGATAGTTTGGAACAAAGGGCAGCCCACTGCCTTGCTTGCAAGATGTGCAGAAATGCAAGAGACCCTGGAGAACTGTCCCCCCACATGGCTATGATTTGCCATGTGTTGGGATCTCGGTACTTTCATATTCATTAATTCCTTTAATCCTCGCTGCCCTATCAGATGGGTACTATTATCTCCATTTTTCAGAAGGAGAACCCAAGATGCAGAGAGATTAAGTAACCCGCTTGAGGTTATACAATTCATCGTGGCAGAACTGGAATGTGAATCTGGGTTGCTCCAGAGCCCAGTGTAGGACCCCTTCACTCTTTGAACATTTGCGGGGATCAGCGTGACCCTCTCTGGACGCTCTTTTTCTCCATAGCTTCTCACCATTTGAGAGCACAGAGGCTCTCAGATGTGAGTGTGCATCAGAATCACCTGGAGGGTTTGTTAAAACAGTTTCTGGCTCGGGTCTGACCTGGGATTTGAGAACTTGCCATTTCTACATTTCCCAGGTGCTCCTGGTCAGGGACCCCACTCTGGGGACCATTGTGATGTTATACAATTAAATTACTATCTGCCCTTCCCTCTAGAATGTGAGATCCATGAACTTCAGAATTGTTTGTTTGTATGTTTGTTTGTTTCAGGGCCATAGCCTCAGAGCTTACGATAGTACCTGGAACATCCCAAGTCCTCAATACATATTTATTGGAAGAATCGGGAAAGAAAATGGGGGGGGGGGGATCTATTTCTTCCAGGTTCTGTTACATGCCCTTAACTTTGGAGAACACTCTAGTGCCACCAGCCCTGAGTGGTCCTTACAGCCACGAGGCTAGAGGTAAGGAACCAGGACACTGAATCCAGATGAAGGCAGCTTGTTCCTGATGGAGCTGCCCAATTTACACAGCTTTCGACCTCAAGAATTGTTGGAGCCACTTCTGGTAATTTGTGGATTTCATAAAAATGCCTTCCAAGGTGCAGAGAAACATCTGAGGACTTTAATTAAGCCCTCCACCATGGGGAATGGAACTTTTATGTTCAGGGACTTTGGATTTTCGTTTTCTTTTTTATTTTTGAGCATTGTTGGCAAGGACGCAAGTACCAAGCAAGGATTCCAATTGAGTTCTTTGACACGGAACCTTTTCTTCCAGTACCTTTTTTTTTTTTTTTTTTTTTTGAAAATGAAAAGTGGTTTACTGAGTAGAGCCAGCCAAGTGGGGGGATATGGCCACTTATATTAATGGAATTAGACTCAGTATTTAAACTACATAGTACACCTCCCCTCCCTACGGTTTGTGATAAGGCGTGTGCAAGTTTCAGTGGCTTGTTTTCCTTTCCCGTTCCTGCTTCCCTGTGGAGCAAGGAGGTGCTACTCCAAGACGATGATCCTTCAGTGTTAGTATGCATTAATCACAGGCAGCTTATTAAAATGCAGCATCCCAGGCCCCAACTCCAGAGCAGGACCTCGGAATTTGCATGTTTAACAAGCGATGCTTCTGCCTGCAGATGGTGCATGGCTCACACTTTGAGAAACACTGGAAGAGGGAGACAGAGCAAAGGCCTGGCCTGGGTCTCATCCTGACCTTTTTTTTATGCTGCCGGTATGGTTTTAGTGTTCTCTCTTAAAGCTCCCGGCATCTCAATTTCCTTGTCTATAACACAAGTATAATGTGTGTTTGGTTTCCAACAGCACTGTATGTAATGAGAACATGTTAGCTTCTCAACCTGCGAGACTTGCCTGTGATATATGATTAAGGCATTTCTCTAAAGCAGAGCAATACAACCCTGCATTCTCAAAGAGTTTTTAAAAACAGTCAGTAGATGAGTTCCTTGGAACAACGGTTCCAAGGTTTATGTTCTCAATCAGTCATGAATATTTAAGGAGACAGGATTTCAAATGGTTCAACTGGAAGGACCAGGTATGTATATATTCACCCAACCACCCACCCTTTCATCCACCTAAAATGTTGGCCTGCAGTCCTGTACCCAGCTAGCTGCATGAGAATCACCTGAGAGCTTTAAAACAAAAGATCCAAACCACGCTCATTCGGTAGGTCTGGATTGGACTCAGAAATCTACACGAGGGTTCCAAGGATGTGATTTCCATGCCTTGGAGGGAGATGTCAAGGAAAACTTGGGAGTATGAGAATTTAAGGTGAGCCTCAAATAAAGGATGGGTCCTACTAGATGGGGACAGGAGTTCAGTACAAACACAGAATGGAAAATACATACAGCCTAGCCTCTTCCCAAAGTTTCCAGAGCAAGAGACCTGTGGGTCTAAAATGTTACTATTCCATAGTTATTGTACAGTTAGATTATGTTTCCCAGAGGGTTGCAACTAAATATGTGAATTGTTAACAAATGGTAACTGACAAAAAAAAAAATCCATATTTTAAAACAAATTTAATCAGCATTGTGATAAGAGCCTTTGATATGCTGATGATGGGCGCTTTCAAGGTCACAGTGACAGCATGCAAAGTTTCCCAAACATATTTGGCCACAGAAACCCCTATTGGACCACAGAAACCTGTTTTTTTAATCGGTTGAGGTTCCAGAGAACTTGTTTTGGAAGTTACTCCTCTCTCGGTTTATATCTGTATTTATTTATCTATCTGTAGTTATCGATTTATCTACACATTTAAGTACATATAGTAGGTGGTTTCCATTTTTACTCCTCTTCCACTGTCCAAACCCCTGCTCTATGCACAGTTGTGGGTGATCATGAGGTGGTGGTGTTTTTGTTTTTTTTTTAATCTTTAAACAGCTCACTAATTTACATAGTATCTCAGAGACGGTTATTAAAGGGTTTAACTTATTCTTGAAATCAATACTCCCAACACTTAGTGCTACATGGAAGCCTGCTGGATTTGAAATCCTATCAGTCCTATCAGCACCATCAATTCTCATTCACTCAGGTCACGGGCAAGGTGTGGATTATTAACATCCTCTGACCTCAAGTCCAACACCCCACACTGCTTGTCCGAAGGGTCTCCCTTGGACAGACCTGGGCCGAAAGCCCCGCCCACGATGGTCTGTGCACATACCCACACACATATTCACATTCCTCGTATCTCCCCTTTACTGGGTCAGTGTGTCCATCCCCAGCTGCTGTTTAGGCTGCTAACAGGTCCCCCTTTCTGGAGAATTGCCCACCACTGAGGGAGGCCACCTTGCCCCGGGAAGTAATGCCCCTCTGCCCCATAGACCCTGATTGACCGACATGAGGGCAGGAGAGGCCGGCTCCTTTGCTGCAAGGGCGGGGTGGGGGTGGTTCACAGAGCCAAGGCTCTACTGGCTCTTTCCCTTCCATGCCAATGTCACTCCCTCCCTTACAGGTTTTTTCCAGAAGCACACACCTTTAAAAAGAACTTCCATGAGACATAGGAGACATCACTGCTAGGAAAACTGGAACAAAGTCACCGTCTATTGTGATCATGCCTTGATCTTGGATTTGGCCACGATACCCGGGGCCCTCTGATGTTGACTCTAACAGCCCTCCCCGCACTGGGTCCTTGCTGATGGCTCAGAGGTATCCACAGGCACCCCGACACAGTGAAATTCCACCACCTACACCGCTGAAGGTGACTTACTACCAGATGTCAGATTTGGCAAGACTAAATGGGAGTAAGTTGCTAAAAATGACCTACATTAACTTCCTCACGCCACACGGCCATCCAGAGGCACCCACCCCTCCCCACGCCCCGCCCACCCCACGTGGTCACCCTGTCTTATCAAGTCTGCTGCCCGAACACCTCCGGGATTCACGCTGTCCATTCCCACAGCCCTGGATTAGGTTCTCATCTCTTCCCTGGGCTACAGAGACCACCTAACCGGCCTACCTTGTTTGACCTTCCAACCCACCATTTCCTCATAGGTGAGTTGGCCTATTTCTCGCTCGCTTAGTACGTGTGCATGTCCCCTCGCTCCTGAGACTCAGTCCAAACTTTCTAGCGTGTCTCACAAGCTGGGCAAGCGCGTTCCAGCCACCCTCTCTAGTGTCGTCACACAGCTGCTTGACCTCCAAACTCCACGCTACCCCCCACCCCCTGCTCAACTCCCCGGGGAGCCTCCGGTGTGCCTCGCGGCTCCTCCTGCCCGGGGTGCTCACGCTTCAACGGTGTCTCCCGGGTACGGTCCCAGGTACCCTTTACGACTTCCGCCGCACATCGCCTCGGCCACGAAGCCTCGACTGACTCTCCGCAGGTGGCAACATCCTCGTGTGAGCCTCTCCGAGCACATAATTCTACTCCAGCACTTCTACATCATGGTCCATCCTTGGGACCTCTGCCACGCACATCACCTGGTAGCTGACTGGCTATTTTGATCAGCTCTGTTAACACATCCAAGTGAAAATGCCTACCTGGAATCACAGAGAGCAGCTGGTGCTAGTCAACGTCACGCCTCCGCGGAACTTAGTTACCACGCCAAGTCGGGGTCATTTGTGACTGAGGCAGCGTGGCAGACGCTGCTGAGTATCTACTAAAAGAGGTGTCCTCTTCTTGAGAAACGGCGGTCTGCATGTCACTGCCTCCCTTGCAGTTAGGCGTGGTGGCTTAAGGAAGCTGCAGCCAGTGCAGAGTGAGAAGTGACGTGTTCCGCTTCCAGGCCGGGCCCCGAACTCCCCGCGAGTGCTCGCTCTCCCGCGTTCGTTTCCCTTCCAGCTTGAGACGGGGACACCAGGGTTCCTAGGTCGAGAAGGTGGCAGAGCTGCCGTCAGCCTGGCTCTCTCAAGGCCTACGTGGGGCAGAAGCCTCCTTTGTCCCACGAGCAAGAAATAAACCTCTACCGTGCTGAGTCATCTTATTTGGGGGGCATATTCCTTGCAGTAGTTGACGTCGCCCTAACGCGGGCAGACACTAGGGCGCAGCCGTTCTAACATAAAGGACGTGTTGATGCGATGTCAGAAAAACATAAAGCTTAAAATTACCAAGTACTGGGCAAAAACAGCTGCATGCGTTCCCGAGCCTGACTCCGTCGATGACCCTCACCTTTGTAGCGAGTCTAGGAAACAGTGAAACTCAGGGGTCAACACCACTCGCCGTGAGGTGGGCACGTGTGGATCAGTCACTAGGCTGGCGAGAGAGCCCTAGCTAGCTGCCCTCCAGGAAACTCCTTCCTAGAGGCAAAGCGTGCCCACCCATGGGACCAAACTTTTAAGTTCAGGTTACTTATCACATGTAGATCATTCCTTTGCATTTGGCAAAGAAAAAGCCACAGGCTTTGGTAAAAATCAAGTTGTCTAAAACATGGGTTACAAATACTTCCCATCAGACTGTGCTTATTCCTCTTTGCAGCCACAAGAGGTAGCGTGCTATCTGGCATACGGTAGGTATTCAGTAAATGTTTCTTAGATATTATGTAGGGAGGAATTCACAGCAATGGAAGGCTTCATTGTTTCACTACTCCTGTGACATTCATAATTACTTCTTCTAGTATTACCACATTACAAATGAAAACTCTGTATTCTGGGCAGTCATAATTATACACTATCCGTCAAACCATAAAATGTTTATAGCTGAGGCACATTCGGCCTGAAGATGAAGTGATATATTAACTTCTTGATCAGATGCCAGAGCTTACAGATGAATATGAAACAGACATCAGTAATTACAGCTTGTACTGTAGCTGTTGGTTTCTAAACCTTTAAGTTCAATGAACAAGTAATAACTGGACAGACACACCCTTCAGAAATTAGAGGTGGGAAAAGATTACCTCATTCCATACCTGTCACACAGCAGGCCCCCTGCAGCAATTCAGCAAGAGGCAGCCCACGGCCCCCGGAGGAGGTTCGGGCCGGGGCTTCTAGAGCAATGCCAGGGAGTAGGCACAAGGCAAACCGGGCCTAGGAGCACCCAGGAGCCAAGGCTTTTCTTGGGCACCACCCTCTGCTCTCCTTCCAACCCCTTTCATTCTGCACCTCCTTCAGAAACCTGTTCTGGACATAAAAGGCAGGTACCTAAATTCAATGTTTTAAAAACGTCATCTCAATAAGGAACATTTTTATGCCTTTTCTAACAAATCTAAAAAGCGGCTACTAACGCTAATAGGAAGAGAAGGATCCCGCAGCTAATTCTTCATTTTACAAGCACGTCTGAAAACACTGCAGACTTCATGGCATTTAACGGAGAGTCTCCCCGAAGGCCTGTAGTAGTGTTCCGGGGATCAAGACCGCAGGGGCCAGTGTGGCAGGAAGCTACTCTGAAGGCACCACTGTATTTGAAGAAATGCTAGCAAAACGAACACTTATCTCCTTCTACTCAGAAGGAGAAACTGTTGAAGAAGCAACACGCTTCGTTTTAACACTGGCGCACAATGGGTTGGGGGCTCCTTTCTCAGTCTCTCCATGGCCGTCTAGATTGGCTATATACTGACTGCCACGTTCTTGACGGGAGTCACAAATCCCTTTCACGCCGAGTCTCGATGCGGAGGACAGCTCAACGCGGAGAGTGCGTGCGTGTGTGCGTGTTTCTTTCAAGGTGAGTAGTATGGAAGGAGGATAAAATAATAAAGACTAAAGAATGCAGTTCTGCTCATTTTATCAAAATCTATAGAGAACATCCCAACCTCAAAAATGGAAAATAGGTCTTATTGTCTCAGTATGCTACAGAGGTCATGAATAGATACATGCCGATAAAGCAATCGTTTGACAGTTCGTTGAAATTTACTCTAACATATATTCCACTTTCTGGCAGAAAGGCTCTCACTAATTTAAATCTGAAAACCTAGAAAGATGCTCTGATTACTTCATAACAAAAATTAATTCCTTGAAATTCATTGCCCTGGGTTTCTACTGCTTTAGACTTTCAAAGTGCTTTCAGATCCATTACCATGTTAAAAGGCCCTGATGCCACAAATACCAATCTACATTTGGTTTTGGAAAAAGATTTTCGTGTACATATTTTGTCCAAATATTACTATTTGTTTCATGAAAGTCAAGACTAAGACTTTTAGTAGAGTGTAAATTTTAAGCCAATGAATAAACAGTTGGCTTGAAAAAATATTAAATTGACATGCAAAGCATTTGTTGCTCTGCCAGATACTAAAAATAAAAGCAACTTCTGCCAACATGGAAAAACTTGAATTGTTTCACTTGGTTCTGAATTTGACTACTGGGTTTCACGAAGCTAATTTTCCAAAATGAGGTCTGACATAACATTACCTTGTTTCCCCCAAGCCCTTATCTCATAAAAAAACACACACACAATTGGCATCTTACTCAAATATCAACCTCATACGGTACTTTTTATAGGTTAGCAGGACATAACATTTCTAAAACAGTGGTATCTTTACCTAACAAACAGAAATTTGGACATTTTGAAAATTAACTTTCATATTTTAAGAATTAAACTCAAACTTGTCTTAGCGTAAACAATAAGCTATGTTATTAAAATACTGAAAAGAGAGCATTTTAGACCAAAGGTATCAGGGAAATCAGTAGATCTTAAATGTGAGGTTCTAGGCTGTTACTCAAAGTTCAGATAACATTTTATTCCCACCCCTGGCCTGCCCCTCCCATAGCTGTCTCTCTAAAAAAAAAAACAAAAAAAAAAACAAGTGTGCTTAAAATACGGAGTTTGAGATTTATGATCAGTTGCAGAAACCTGTTTAACTAGTGATTTACAGTTTTGGCCAAGGTATTTAACTCTGTCATCAGAACTAATTATAGCAAACCTGAGATTATACATCCAAACTCTCCTTTTGGTGAAAGAAATAGAATGTTCTGCTGAAAATCAGAAACATCCTGAGGGCTCCCAACAAGAACACACTACCAACTTTACTTCTCAGAACCAGCGCTATAAAACTCAAAATTACTGTTCCTTAGTAAGTTGTTTTAGCCTGAAGTACTTAAACAGTAAATCATAGTTACGTTAATGCCATACCAACGACTTGAAACATATTAATCTCGGTTAACAATAACTGACGTTTACACCCCTCATCTAATTCAGGCACTCGAGCAGTAGTAAACGCACATGCTGAAGCTTCAGGAACTGAAGTTATTACTGATCCAAAAAGAATCCTCATTTCACTGTGGACAGATGGAGAAGACAAATGACTATGCTTTTTGGGCAACATGGGTGCTCTAAGAATAATGTTCCCATTTTATTGCTTTACTGAGCAAAATGTCTAATTCAAATTAAAGCTGGTAAAATAAAACTGGTCCCAAATGACATGTCAGCAGGGTCAATCAAAGACACCCAGCCCCTTCCTCTCCCCCGAACCCCTCTCTTACCCCCACTCCACCTGCTGTACCACATTTTAGAGCTTTTCACAAACCTGGTCCCCCCAAAAATGGAGACTTATGAGATGCGGCTCCCCTCATTGAATGAGTCCGCTGCTACATCCGATTCCACCAAGGTGCCTTCACCGGGTTCAAATGCTCCGTGTGTGTCCGAGCCCCGGGGCAGGGTGGGGCAGGGCAATTGTCAGCGAGGGACAGGCTGAAGAAGGGCTGCAATGGCTGGACTTCGGGTCACAGGCTCCCTGATCGGCCCCCAGAGAGGCCACTCCGGCAAGGCCTCAGCATGAGCAGAGGTAAAAACATGCCTGCAAGGGTCACTAAATGCTCTCAAGAAGGGGACACAGGAGAAGGAAAATGAGGCAGAGGCTGCAGGGAGATGCTGTCTCCGGGCCCGGTGTGCCCAAACGTCTACCTCACCCGCCTGCCCAACAACAGCTTCTTCCTGTTTCAGACAAAACACCGAACCGTGTAATGGCACGTCCCCCATGATGGATTATTTTAGGGAAAAGATTCCCATACCGTCAGCCTGTATTCACCTATTAGGAGTTTGAAATGTAATGTCGTGGGTAAACGCAACAGGAGATATTAAATCATAAAACGTAAGATTTTCCAGTATTTGGGCTAGACACCTTTTCATGATGAATTCTGTAAGCAGAAACACAACCTCCTAAAATCTTGCTTTTTCCATACTGGCTTTTCTCACCGAAGTGGAAGCAAGATAGGATTTTTATTCTCTTAAATACCAACTGGTTATTGACTTATTCTAGAACACAGAAAAAACATTAAACATGCTACCATAAGTTATGAAAATTTTGTTGCTACTGTAAGTCTAAAAATAACAAAGTAATAATAATGAAACGATCATCATGACTCATTTTCTGTGTTCCTGAATTTATATTCTCAACCCCGAGGAAGTTTACACCAGACAGCTAGAAAACCTCTGGCGGAGGCTGAGGAAGGCAGGTGAACGGCCGAAAGCTGCGATGGGCAATTCTTCCCTCTTCTAAGCGCTGGGCAGGGAGGGGCCAAACCAGCCAACGTCCAGGCCTATTTGCCAGCTTCTTACAGGATTTCTCAAAGCCCCTCTAGGAAGGCCTATGAAACACACATCTAAGAACAACTACTTCCCCCGGCACCGATCCACCTCACCCTCATTAACACATCGAACCTTTTATTTTTATTTATTTTTTTTATTTTATTTATTTTTTTTTAAATTTTTTTTTTTTCAACATTTATTTATTTTTGGGACAGAGAGAGACAGAGCATGAACGGGGGAGGGGCAGAGAGAGAGGGAGACACAGAATCGGAAACAGGCTCCAGGCTCCGAGCCATCAGCCCAGAGCCCGACGCGGGGCTCGAACTCACGGACCGCGAGATCGTGACCTGGCTGAAGTCGGACGCTCAACCGACTGCGCCACCCAGGCACCCCAACACATCGAACCTTTTAAGAAGGAATGGGGAAGAGGAGTAAAAATAATCAAACTATGTTCCTGGAAGGTTCCAAGTTATACCGTCTGGAGGTAGTCGTAACTGGCTAGTACGGTTGTGCCATTTTCTCTCCTAAGAGCCGTATCACAATTTAAGGAACAACAAGGCTGAGAGAGATATTTAGGAGGACATTTCCAGGCCGAGCTAAAGTTAAATCCTCCTCCAAATACTACTTTCTGCCCTTCTTAAAATTATGGTATTTTATCTCAAGGTATACAAAAATTAATCAATTGCTTTCATCATTTGATTGGGAAATATCAACTCTATTCCCTCCAATAAAGAACCAACAATTACTTTTATGATATTAAGATAATTCAAGTCATCTGTAAAAGTATCGGTTGAGACGTTCTCGCACTTACGACTAATCCTTCGTAAACAAACGCCAATCTTACAAACACAACTGCAGACGAAGCACAGGTGCGCTGGGGACAGATAAGGAAGTACGGGGAGCTCACTGACTACACCAAACAGTCGAGAAGCAAAACTGACTTTATGCTGGAGGGTTACATAAATCAATAATTAACAAAATCCTATCTTTCTTCCTGGTACGTATACTTCGATTTCGTGCACAAATAACAGAATGCTCCGCTTCATTCGTGTCAACAGAATGAACTCTCTAGAAAAAGACTAAAAAGGTTTAATAACCAAACCCCACATTTTACGCTTATGTTTCTGGCTTCTGGCAGTTCCCTGACACAGTTAACATCGGCAGGAGTATCTTCTCAGTCAATTGAGCAGCTGAAGACTCAAAGAAAAGCCCAAGTGAAGACTCAAATGCCTTGAGGAACGCTGGCAAGCTACATATATCCCATGTTGCTCTTGGTTTCCCATCTCTTCTTTGCTTCAAACCTAAAATAGAAAACATAAAAATCTCAATTTCTTTCTAAACACTTTCCTAAACACGCTTACTCGGTGCCAAAGTAAAATAAACCGAAACATTTTCGCATACTCCACTGATGACAAACTAAATATGAAAAGGGATGAAGAAATGCCGTGTTTATAATCTGATAAACGTGCAGCAAAGACACAAGGACTAAAATGAGTGAACAATCACACACAAACTGGATTCACACAACGGATCCCAGGATTTCTGTAATTCCTATGAAGTTATTAGAATTACTAGTAAAAATCTTAAACTCACCCCCAGGCAAGCTTCTTCTTTTTTCGAGCAACCTGTGAATTTTCAGCATCCCGTTTGGCTTTTACAAAGTTGTGGCAGGCAACCGCTTTAGCAATTTTCACACCAAGCTAAGAATTACAAAGGAGAAAACCAAACAAACAAAAAGGTGAAAATAAATATTCCAGCTGATAAAGAATTACAGTAATACAAACACTTGAGAACTTGCGGCTAAGCCAGCCATACCTGCAAATCAGAAATTCTTATGCTCAGGCCCCCGTGAACAAGCAAAGTAAACAAATGCACTCCGTGTGGCCCATACTTCCCTCACCTCCCACAGGCCCTAGACCCCGGTTGTGCCAGTCTCCTGGATGGAAATCCTTCCCAAACAGAGCCCCTCGAGGGTCCACAAGGATATGATGAAGATCTTCAAGCTATTCCAGCATTTCAGTAGGCCAAACAGGAATTTACCCCTGATAAGGCTGCGCAGACTGACAGAGACATCAAGTTTCTTTGCTCTGGGCTAGAATTACAGCAACTCAGTATGGTCACATCGGCTATCTCCTGCTGATCAGAAGCTCTGATTGGCAGTCATAGATGTGATTAATAAAACATGGGAAAGCTAATTACTGCTTCATAAACGCACTTTGCATGATGGGCAACAGCTTTTAATTCACCGAGAGAGAAGAGAATATAAGGGGTGCTAAGAGGTGAAAAGGCTGGGCACGCGGACCACAGTACCTAAGCGCTTCCTCTGCAGGCCCCTCTACTCCTGCTCCACCTGACGCCTATCTGCCCCGGGCCGGTAAGGTCAATGAAAACCAAGCCTCCCACCCACCCCACCTCTACCTCCTAAGTTTTCTCTAAGCCAACCTAAAACAGTCTCTGTGTCTGTACTTCTCCGGCCCTTCAGCCTCTACGCCATCATCTTCGGTTCCCACACACAGGCCTACACACGGCTCTCTGGCTGCAGAACTGTTCCTCAGAGAGTATCTCCAGGACAGGATGGTCAACTTCTAGTTCTGGCGGCTCTGATGTTAAAAATACCTGCCTATATGAACGGCTCAGGGATATCTGTGAAGAACCCAGGTTGAACAACAAAGGCTAAACATACATCTCCTTCTGGGGTCTCTTTCCCTTTCTTTCCCTGGACTCACCCTAATGAACGTTACCGGACAACAGACTTGCGGAAGAGAAGGAAGGACCTGGAAGCCGCTGTCAAATCAATGTGTTAAAGCCCGAGTTTTAGGGATCTGCTGGCCAATGGTGAGGCATCATGGGTGGCTAAGACCACACGCATGAGAAGTTGATTTAGGAAAATGAGGTTTCACATGCTTGACATTTCTTTCAGCTCGTTTCGGAGAAGAGTTTCCTTTAGGATGAAACGAACATGCAGGAATCAAGCACTGCTCGGGGCTTATAAATGAGAGCATAGGGTGGTTTGAGTTTCCAGTCCAGGTAAGAATACGCACCAAGAATGGAAGCAACCCAACGATCAAGCCAGAGGGCTGAACTGGTCAACACCAACAGCACAGGCACCGATGAAAGAATGATCAGCTGTGACTCGAGGGCCCACCTGGGGAAGCAGACCAACCTCAGAGTCTCAAAATTCATACCAACACGAGCAGCACTTCATTATCTTTTTTCACAGGACAGCATTCACTCAACAAATATCAGGAGGGCGCAAACGCATGGCTTTGCCAGGCACTGTTCTAGGCACCGGAGACACAGCACTGAACAAAACCAGGCTTCTTTTCACACTGGGGGCTGGGAAGAAGGGGTCGCCAGTTGCGCTGCTTCAAAACTGGCCTTCTCTTGGTTGTCTCTTGGTTTCCGGTTGTTCATCACAGAAAAGTTCAGATACGTCAGCTAAGAAAGGGCTAAGAATCAAAGGGCTACAGCATCATCATCTCCAGGGAAAATGAAACGGGAAGGGCGCCGTGTGGCCTATTTATCATTAAGATGGATTCCCCTGAAAACCTTCCCATCCGCCATAAACGTGAAAATCAGGTCAGCACCTGTCGCGTGAGGCCAGCCGCAACTACACTTATCAGACAAATCCCCGAATCCCACCGGCTGCCCTTGGACTTTTTGTTCCGCTTCTGGTCGGCTGTGGCATGGCTGGGCTCTCCTCCGTCTCATGGTGCCGGCCTCTCAGCGTGTGACTTTCGGGTTCGCGGCGGCAGAGGAAGGGGGCGGCCGGAGGGTCTCACACTGGCTCTCAAACGCTTTGGCACGGAAGTGACACACGTCATGTCTGCGCACTGCCCTCTGGTCGCGACTACTCACGCAGTTCCCCCTGAAGCCGGGCAGCCGGGGATGTGGGGTGCTGCGGGCGAGCAGGGGAGCAGCGAGTGCCCCTAGTGAACGGCCTACTGTCGTAAAACCCAGCTGGCTACCTGTGCTGATACGTGTGCTAGGTCTCTCCACATTCACGTAGAACATTCAGTATCTTCCCTGCCCCTCACCCTCCAAAAGGTAAAACGTGGAACTCTGCGTTTTCTACTTCACCATATTCCTATGTGTTACGTATCAAATGCCAACTTGGTACGGGAGAGTTTTGCCAAGCCCACCTCCCAACAGAAGTCCCAGTCGCCTAGTTCATCTCCTACTGAAACCGAGCCTGTGCAAGGAGGATAAAACAAAAATGGTCCGAACCATATCCGCCATGTACCGTCAACCACGTGAAAACATTATTTCCTAAAACCGTTGTAAATTAAGAGGTAGCTTACATGCCTAACTTACTGAGATTTTCCAACGTGGGTTTTCTGGATTGGGGATTGATAAACCAAAGAGTATCTCAGCGTGTTCGACTTAAATGGGACTCTTCATCTCAACGCGGTCATGCGCTCTAAGAACGTAAACGCTTTTCATTTTCCGGCAACGTTCAGGCCAAGCCAGCGCACTCAGCACCACAGTAAGGATTTAGAGCATACATTCCACAAGACATGGTATGAATCTGTTAACAGTAATTCATTAAAGTGCATGAAACATGTATTTACATGAGAGGGCTCCAGCATTTCTGTGGACTAAGTACATATAATAAATGACTGGGTACGTAGGCAATACTTTCAAACAGACCTCTTCGGGTACAAAGTGTATTTTCTAACTGTATTTTGCCTTGGGTTAGGTTAAATGGAATGTTCTTCGACTGATAAACATTCAACAAGCCTGGTCTATGTATTTACAGAAAGAATCTTTTAGCTTGTAATGATGATGAAAAGTCATATCAATTTTGTGTCCTTCACACGCTTAAAATGCGTCTCACTTATTCCTGTGGGGAAAGAAAAAAAGAACGGAAGTACTTGGAAATATGAAAGGATAATAAGATCTTCTATGGAAGAGACAGTTGAGAAGAAACTCATTTTCCCAGGCAAGATGACGAAGCCAAGTTCCCGGAGATAAAAGAATATCGTGCTATGTTTCAGTATTACAAACAACACAGGCCAACGAGAATCCTTTCACTCCTGTAAGAAGAAAAATGCATCCTCATGCCCAAAGTAAACATCACAAAAGCTTGGCCGATGGTTTTTATATTTAAAAAAAAAAAAAAAAAAATGTTTTGGGTCATCAGATAACTATAGCAACACAATGTGGCAAGAAAAATTTTTAAATGAATAAAAATATATACAGAATTTCTTGTATGTGTAGCCAAAGTATCAGCATTTTCCATATAGAACATCCAATATTTTGCTGCATTTTAATTAAGGTGTCTAAACATTATCACAAAGAACTGCAAATTGGTCAGAGCAAGCGGTAAGGAAAATTAAGCTCTAAAG